>NC_081316.1:118157498-118457498 GCF_026419965.1 Kogia breviceps
GACTTTGGGCTTTGCCTCACAACAAGGCTGTTCAGGTTTGGGGAAAGAAACACGGCTCTAGGGGATGCTCTGGTCAGGGAGGAGGGTCACCATTTCCATCCCCCCCCCACCAGCCCCTGGTGAGTGGGACCCCATCTCCCGCCCCCCGTCTCCTGCCCGCCATCACCCACCCCCATCCTTCCATTTGCTGCTGTCTGAGCCGTGTCTGCCATGCTCCAGTGCTCTGGATGGTGCAAAAGAGGACAGAGGCGGCATTGACTGGACATTAGGAATACAGGCTCTGCAGTCAGACAGAGCGAAGCTCAAGTCCTGGCTCTGCCTCACGCTGGTCGCATGACTTGAGACAGACCTGAGCCTCTGAGCGAACACTCCCCGCCTCGTGGAGTGGTTGGGAGGTGTATGCACGTGTCGCTCTGCATGTTGCTAAATGCTGGTTAACTGTTACTGAAATAACTGTATATTTTGTACTGTTGTTTTATTGATTCTGTTTTTGTTATTTTTATTATGGTTATTACAAGGTTCTTCTGAGTCCTGCAGACAGCTGTGACCTCTGCCCTGGGGCCAGGACCTTTCCCCTCCTTTTTCTCCAAAATCCATGGCAAGTTATTGCCCATTACTTCTGTTCTTTCCCTGTTGTCTAGTCTCATTCAAAATGCTAATTCCCCCCCGCCTGCCTTCCCACCTTGGCATTTGCATATACATGAGTGGCTCCTTCCCAGGCTGGAGTGGGCTGCACTGGGCCTGGAAGGGAGCTCTGCTGGGGAGGACTAGCTGGGATGCCCCGACCAGGCTGCCAGGAGGGGCCACTGCTCAGATCTCCTCTGGTCACCTCTTTCTCATGTGCCCTTTTCCGGAGGCACCTGCTCCCGTCACGGATGCTTCTAAGCACCGTGGTCTTGCCAGCGTCCGGTCCAGACTGGAGATGTGACCTGTGCTCTCCTCAGTGCAGGAGGCTGGTCCTGGCACTGCCATTTCAGGCGCGGCATCACGTGGCCGAGTGGTCCCGGGCCATTCCGTTCCAGCACTTGGAGGCCGCTCAGAGCCCAGTGCAGCCACGCACCAAACACAGTGATTATTGCAGCTCGTGTAGCCTGGAAGATGCACCCACTGAGCAGGTGTCCGTAATTTCATGGGAGAATCTCGGAGCACGGATTCAATGATTTTACACATTCTTTCTAGAGTGATTGAGTGGTGGACAAAGAAAACATTCTTGGGGTCCATAGATGGGTTCAAATACAACCTTGTCACTTAACAGCTGGGTCACCTAGGTACTCAACTACGCTGAGCCTCAGTGTCCTCGCCTTTAGAATGGGTCCAGTGGTAACTGCCCCGCGGAGGTAAAGTGGTGTTGAAGCGGGTCCTGGTCATGCCCACAGAGTGACCACCTGCATCTTCACTGACAGCCGCTGGGCCCGGCTGCTCCTGTCTCCGGCCGGGATCACTTCAACCAGCCGTGGAGTCCTCCTGCCCACACGTCCCTCTCGTTTCTTTCCAATCCCTCCTCCACACCGTAGAGAATGTCCTTTTCAAAACACAAACTGGATCATATCATTCACTTGTTTTAAACTCTAAATTGGCTCCCCTTCTCTGGGGAAAAAAGGTCAAAAATCTCTAACTTGTCCTCTGGGCCCTTCCACTCTTGTTTCACACACTGGCCTATTATAATTGTTAAAAATATGCCAGATTCCTTCCGCATCAGGGAAAAGTCTCCTGAGCCCCCAAACCAGATTAAGTCCCTTTACTGAGCCCTGGGTCTGTCCCATGCTGTTACTGTGTGCCTGTGCGTCGTCTGCTATCCACGCAGTTCCCGTGATTCGTTTATATTTTATTATTTTGTGACTCGTTCGCCCTCTTTGAGAGACTGCATCCCTGCAGAGAACCCCCTGGGTGATGTGTGTTCCGGCATGGATCAGGGGTCAAAGACGTGAGAAGAAGTGCTGCGTGTCCCCGGAAGTCGGGGTGGGGTGGAATTCACTGGAAGGACTTCGTGTGCTCCCTGCCCTGACTCCTAGCAGGGGTGCCATCCTGGGGCTCCCAGCTCAGCACTGATGGTCCTGGGCTCCAGATCCCACAGTCCTCCCTGTAGCAGCTCTGTCCCCTCGTGACCACGGTGGACATTAGAGAAAACAAACCTCCCAAGACGTGAACTGTGTAGACCTGTCCTGAGAGGGCTGCACGCTTTCTTCTTCTTTCTCTGGCCAGGTTATGCATTTCACTCTCGCAGGGAGCACGTTGCCTCTTCTTGAAATCTTTATCCCCAAGGGGACCATTAGGGGTGAGGATTTACCTATTCCACAAATATTTATTGAGTGCATATCCCATGAAGCTCCGCTCCACATCATCTAATTTATCTGTTTCTCATCCCTCACAACACGCCCATGAGGCAGACGTTATGTTTACCCTCATTTTACAGCTGAGAACCCCGAGGCACAGAGAGGTGGTCTTGGGCCTAGGACCCCCCCCCCACCAGTGAGTAAGAGGTGCAACTGGAAATAATCCAGAGTCTGACCGCAAGCCTCTGCCTAGAGCACCTGTGCAGTCCAGCCAGACAGGTGGCACCCTGACCTCATGGGGTTCACACTCTGGTGAGAGTAGCAGACAGCAAATAGGTCAATAAAGACAAGAAGCAAAGGCTGTTTTTCAGGGAGCAGCGAGCATTGTGGGGAGTCTGGAGGAGGGAAGGGACACAGTGTGGCTTGGCAGGGGGTGGGGTGTGCAGGGGAGATGGGTGACCAGGGCCTGTGTGAGGAGCTGGCTGCCCAGATGTCCCGAGGAGGAAGGTTCCAGGCAGAGAGGGCAGGGCGGGGGAGGGCTTGTCCTGTTTGGCAGTGAGAAGGGGCACGGCAGGCGATGAGCCTAGAAGGAGGTGGTGAGGGGAGGGGAGGGGAGGCCACTGGAGGGTCCTTGAGAGAATGATGCTAAGATCTGACCCGCATGTTGAAGAGGCCATCCTGGCTGCTTTTGGGGGATGAACTCAGGAGGACCCATGAGCAGGTTTTTGCCTGTGCAGGTAAGAGATAACGTGGAAGTGGAGTAGATTCAGACCGTGTTTTTGAGGCCCTGTGGTGACAGCATTTGCTATAGAGCTGAAGGCGGGACAGCAGGTAAGAGAAGGCAGGATCAATGATGAGGACCAGGCTTTTGGCCTGAGCAGCCAGTTGGATGGGAGGAACAGGGGAGGAACAGGAGTGTGTGTGTGTGTGTAACAGGTCGGCCTCAGTCAAGGGTTCTGCTGTGAACTGTGAGGTTGAAGTTCTCTGTTAGACTTGAGTGGAGGTGCCTTCCGTGGATCTGTGAGTTTGGAGTTCAAGGTGGGATGGAGGCTGGGCACAGCAGCATTAGGACGGCCTTAAAGCGCCTGACAGGTTGTGAGCTCAGAGAGAGTGTAGACAGGGGGGCCCGTGGGGAGGAATGGCGCCCTGCAGTCCTGGGGGGTCACGGGGAAGAGGAGAAGCCAGCAAATGACGTGCGGGGAGGAGATGCAGGCGCGTGCACCCAGCACAGCAAAGGGAGGGAGGGATGGTAAGAGGGGTGACAGCCCGTCGGGCAGGACGCTGCCGGGATCTCTGACTCTGGTCCCTTCCCGCCCAGGTCCCCCATTTATTTTTTCTCCATCACTCACCCTCCGCACACAGGGCACCTGTTTGTCCGGGCTGAGGTCAGTCTTCCCATAGAACACAGCCTCATGGGCAGATGGGCAGGGACTTTTGCTCTCTGTCCATTTAGAGACGTATACCTGGTGCTGGGGACCGGCCCAGCACGTCACCAACGTCGAACAAAGTACCCCACTGAGTGAATGCGTCATTTGAGGGAGAGACCGAGTAAGATAAGGACTGAGAAGTGCCCACTGGCTCTGACAGGTCAGAAGTCACTGTTTTTCGTGACGCCCTGAATTCCGGTCAAGGGAAAATGAGGGCTGAGGAAGTGCAGATGGAGGGGACAGAGAACCCCTTCGGGGGCTTCGGGGAGACCTTTGGCTGGTCGATGTGTCTTTGTTTTCATTGGGAGGCGTTGAAGCATGTTGGCCTGGCGTCTGCAGGCTGGCGGGATCGTCCAGGGCAGGGGAAGCCCTGGAGGTGAGGAAACAAAGATGGATAAAGGCAGGAAGCGGCCTGGTGGGGACACAGAGGCCATGCACGTGGAATCCCGAGCGCAGAGCAGGGCTTGGCTTGAGCTGGAAGTGGAAACAGGAGGACAGACAGGACAGACACATGGGGCTGGGTTTGCCGGGGCCGGCGGGGTGGGGGGGAAGATGGCTTGTTTTCTTCCGATTGTGTCCCGCTCCTCACAGGTGTGAGAAGTGAGGTCTCCACCTGGGGAAGGAAGGAGGGCTGGAGAAAGTGGGAGCTGTAAGGTGGTCCCCTCCCGGGGAAAGGAAAGTGGATTCGCTGGGAAAATGCACAGGGATCATCGAGCGGTTCAGGCCCACTCGGTCTCTGGGGTCATAGGCTTGAATTAGGCCAGGTGGCGTGGCCTTCCTTCTTCTCTGATCCATTCACTTGCTCTGTTGGCGGCGAAGTTACCTGGAGTGGAGATGAACTCAGATGCCAACGTCAGAAGGGCTGTTCCTGCCTCCAGAGCGGGCCATCCAGCAGGAAGGCCTGGGCCAGGGCCTTCAGAGGGAACCTGTGACCCGGCCCCAAGGCCCACCCAGCCAGCACCAGCCGGCCCAGCGGCCCTCCAGGCCCCTTTTCTGCCCCGTCTGCTGTAGACCCGGCGCTCCTCCCTCCACAGCCGGGCCCAGCTGTGCCCGGCCACCAGCTGCCCCTGCTGCCCCTTCCGCTGTCGCCACAGACCCACCTCACTTCTGACTTCAGAATGTGGGTCCAGAGGCACAAACGGACCTTCCCCTGCCAGGAGATGCCCTCAAATCAGGTGGGGCTGCAGCCGCCCATCACCTCCCCGGTGTAACCCCTCGGGGCTTGACAGGGATGGATTTCTCAGACGGAGGTTCGGGGCAAAAGAGCTTGAAGGGATTGAAAATAGCTGAGCACCAGCCTGACGCCCTCTCCCAGCTCCAGGTGGAATTTGGGGTCCACTTCACAGGGCGCTGGGGGTCTCTCTCACAGACGGCGTTGCCTGAATCACGTGTGATGCTCGTCCGCCTGTCTCTGGGCTGGACTGTGTCTCCGTAGATTCTCAGCCTTCCACGCTCGCCCTGGTCTGTGTGCACCTCCACACAGCTGTGGGCTGCCAGACGCCCCGGATATGCGTCTCTGTATTGATCTGCGGGTTCAACATGCAGTGCGGTTCCCTGCCATCGTGCACCCTGTCAGTCTGTCCACCCCTTTCTGCCGCTTCTGTCTGCACATGTGCCCACATCCCACTCCATCCCGTGGCAGCCGTGTCTCTTCCTCTGGCGGTCGGCACTCAAGCCTCAGAATCAATGTATGCATGTTGAAGTCAACCCACCTCGTCCTCAGCCATATCGCCCCCGGCTGGACAGCAGGCAGAGGGTGTCAGCACGAGTCAGGACACCGCTCTGCACCTACAGCAGGTGGGGTGGGGGGACAGGCATCTGCTCTTAGAGCCACTAAGCTGTCTCCTCCTTCCTCTTCTCTCTCAGCCTCACCTGCCCCATCTGAGAAGTAAGGGCCATGTGCCCTGTCAGACAGGAGTACTTTGAAGTTTAGATGATAAGATGTCACTGTATGTCTAGCTCAGCTTATGGCACAGAGTCGGTCTTCTAAATGCTCTTGAAACTACGGTGTATGGTCTAAATCTCAAACGTGTAATACAACAACCGTTTATAGAGTAATTATTCTCACCACGTTAAAGACTTTATATGCTTTGTTGTGTTTAATTTTTTACAAAACCCGATGACCTGGATTATCAGTGTGGTCCCAGTAACAATAGTGTTGATATTACCTGGGAATTTTCAAAATGCAGACAGGGAACGAGGAGACTTCAGTTTAACGAGCTGTGTGATCTTGGGCCTGTTGCTTCACCTCTCTGAGCTTCTGTTGCTTCATTGTTAAAGTGAAGTGATTGAACCCGACACTATGACAATGTCCCTCGGTGGTCATCCTTTTGTTTTGCAGGTGACTGTGTTTTGACAGTCTGTGGGCAGGAGAAGTTTGGCGGTATTTCTGTTCGATGTCAGTTACTGCTCTGGCAATGGCGTGGGGAGTGGCCAAGAGGATGTGAGAGGCTGTAAGGGAGCAGTCGGGTTCTGAAATCCAAACCTGGCTTCCCCTAAAACCACTCCCTTTCGAGCACAGAAAAATCAGAGGGCCCTGTGTCAATTACCTTTTGTGATTATTCTGGAGCCTGTTTGTTGGACCAGAGGCCCTTTCATACATCTTTCCTAGGACTTTTCTCAAGGGGTTTATGGACCAAGGACATCTGGTGCCTGAGGCTTTATGTCTGTTGGTATGATCATTCCAAAGGGGGGAAGGACCTATAACACTCCGAGTGCTGGTGCCCAAATATCTTTAATTCCTTCCGAAGGGTCGGGGTTATTTCTCCACTGGGAGTGCTAATGGGATTCTAATACCCTGGCAAATGGGATTTTTTACAACTGCCATTCTGCAGTTACTGAGATGGCGTGTCGCTGGGACAGCCCTATAAATCCTGCCAGCCGCTCTGAGGAGGAGGAGAGGAGGAGAGGGACCACAGGGAGGGCTGACTCCCTCTGTGGCGCTGACCACGTGTGTGGCGGGGCCCACTGGGGGCGCCGCTCTGTGTCCAGTTCTCAGGATGAGTTACTAACTGCCCTGGAGAGCCCAGCTAAGCTGTGACAATATGGCAGGGTCCACAGCCCCAGGGCCTCCAAGAAACAGAATTTGATGGAAAGGAGGAAGAGGACTGTAAGAAATCTGCTTTACTCTCTGCCTCTGTCCCTTTACATTTGCTTCTCTAAGGCCTCTGTTTTGAGGGCTTCTGGACAGAAGACTTAAGGTTATTTTCCACAGGCAGGTAGCCCTGTCCTTTCGAGCTCAGTGGGGCAGGACCCCAAGAACATGGAGGGTATTGTGGAGAAGGAACAGCAGTGGTCCCATCTTGATGTTGGGTTCAAACAGGCGCCTCAGAGTAAAATCATGGTGAGAAACAGATAGATAGACACTTCACATGCAGGCTAATTACCCTATAAACACGGGCTCCTTGTGAAGCTGGGTCCCCGTGTCAGCATACCATCTACTGGGAGCCTTCATTAGATCCCTGCCACGGAGGAGAAAGACAGCCGAGCAGATTATGTTCTTTCCATTGTAGAGATGAACAATAAAACTCGAGACCTGAAATAAGTTGTTCCAGGACACACCAGTGTTCAGTTGCTGAGATTGGACTCAACCCCAGATTTTGTGATTTTTTTAAAATTTTATTTATTTATTTTTGGCTGCGTTGGGTCTTCGTTGCTGCGCGCGGGCTCTCTCTAGTTGCGGCGAGCGGCGGGCCGCTCCTCGCCACGGTGCGCGGGCCTCCCACCGAGGCGGCTTCTCCCGTTGTGGAGCGTGGGCTGCAGGCGTGCGGGGTCAGCAGCTGCGGCTCGCGGGCTCCAGAGCACAGCCTCAGCAGTTGTGGCGCACGGGCTTAGCTGCTCTGCGGCATGTGGGATCTTCCCGGACCAGGGCCTGAACCCGTAGTCCCCTGCAATCGCAGGCGGATTCTTAACCACTGCACCCCCAGGGAAGCCCAAGATTTTGTGATTTGAACCCAACTTTCCCCGTGCTTGGCCACGTTGCTTTCTCCAGGAAGATGGAGGCGGAAGCCTCCTCCTTGAGGTCAGGCTGTCTCAGAAAGTAAGCGTCAGTAAGGAGGGTGTCGTAAGCTGGGGCGCTGGGTTGCTTATGATTGGGGGCGGGTGTCTAAGGACCACCTGACCTTGGTGCCGCCGTCCACGGGCACCTCCTGAGGGTCCCATGCCGAGCTCCCCTTCACGCCGTCCGTGCGGCGCATCTGCAGTTCTCTCTGGTTTGGGGCTCCTTTTCTGAGCTTTGCTTGCCTTCCGCCTTCCCCGCCCCACCACACCCCGACACAGACAGATCACTCGGTGGCTTCACACTGTGTCGTGAGCGTGCTTTGTCCAGACCAAAATGTCAGCTTCTCCGGGGCCAGGCTGCAGCAAGCATTTACTGAGTAAGTAATATTTGCATAACTGGACCCTCTGGAAGAGATGAAGAAATATAAAACCCGGCTTGAGTTTTCAAGGAACTTACAAATGTCCTGTCGATAGGCTATAATCCATCCATAAGTGAAAAATCACAATAATTTGTTGCCATTGTTTAGCTCTTCATAGTCTGCAACACGTTTATGACAGCATCTCATCCCAGCCTCCTGTTAGGGAGAGGACATTAGGATTTTAATTCCTTCTTTAAAGATGTGGAAAACAGGTAGACTGAGGCTGGTCCAAATTTATGACGTTAGAAAGCTCTTTAACTACAGCTCCATCTTGGGCCTGTAGTTTCAAGTAGATGGGGCTGGCAAATAAGATGATGCCGGTTTGCAGGATATAGATGCAAATGCCACAGTCATCAGAGGAAGAACGAAATCATCAAGCAAGAAGGAACGGCCTGCACCAAGGCAGGGATGTGTAGGGGGAGGCTGTGTTTTCCATTTCTCTGGAATTGCTTCTCTGTGGCTCGATGAGTGAGCACAGCAGAGTCTGTGGAGAACAGGGCTGTGGGCTCCCTGGGCTGCGGCCACGTGGCCGTCATGCCACAGGGACCGGAACTCACAAGTTGCAGGAAGCAACCCAGGATCTCCCACTGAGGCGGACAGCTGTGCAGTTCCAGTTCTGGGGTGAGCTCTGTCCCTCAGCACAAGCATCAGGCTCCCCTCCCCGCTGCCTAGTCGGCCAGCACCACAGACCTGCCACGCTCCACCCGGCTCCATGGTCCTGCAGCTGCAGCCCAGAGAGACAGAGCCTGCGAAGGTGGCATCTTCCTGGTGGAGGCAACCGGCCCTGCATAGCCCCTCTGTCTGAGTCACTCCCTAGTCTAGATGGAAACGGACGGACCTGCGGTGCATTCTCCCCTCCTGGTTCCTAGCTACCCAAAGAATGCAGCTTGGAGCCAGACAGCCCTCCGTTCAAATACAGCTCCAACTCTCAATAGCTGTACGATTGTGTTCAGTTTACTAGCTTCCTCTGAGTAATAACTTTAGCCTCAATTTTTTTCCAATCTGAATAACAATTCCTACCTGCCATATAACCATTGTTATCCTTTGGTTCTTATTGCATTTGTTTTATTATCGCTAGAGCTTTCTGGAAGGCCCAGGGACCTATGGAACTGGAGGATCTGATGCTCAGCCAGGGGGCTGGCACAGAGCTCTTCTTTCTGCTCAACCTGGCCGGGCAGGGTCTGCCGTGCCTGCTCGGCTGTGAGAAGAGCTTTCTGCAACAAAGCCTGAGTCCCGATTCCCTGGAGCGAGCCAGGAGCCATCTGGGTGGCAGGAAACTGGCATGCCGCGTCCTCACCTAGGTTCTGCCCCCAACTTTCAGTGCGGTTTGGGGAAGCCGTTTAATGTTTCAGAAACTCTAGTTTTTCAGGTTGAAAACCATTTTGAAGAGAATAATGACCCCTCTAGGCTATTGGGAGGATGGAGGGAGAGAACACCCACACTTCATAAGCCGTACAGCCCTGTGCTCCAGGCCAGGCAGGCGGTCTCTAAGTGATGCTTTGAGGAGCTCCCCATCCATCCCTCTGATACCCACACACGTAGATGCATCTGAGCAGGGAGGCCAGGTGGTTGGTGGACACAGGTTCCCGAGACCAGCAGCAGAGGTTCAAAAGGAACCACGCCAGCCCCTCAGGGCCAGAGCCAAGTGGATGAGCCCGGCAGGTGAGTCTGGGACGGGAGCACAGCAGTCCCAGGCCCTAATTGAATCCAAGTGAGCTGGAGGCGGCTTGGCTGCAGCAGCCCTTGGTCTGTCTCTGGCCAGGGCCCTCGTGATAGTCAGGCTATTTCCCTACAATCTCTAACCGCCCCCCTCATTTCCCTCCAGTCTTAAGGATGATTTGAATACAGCAATGTCAGTGACAGGCTTCCTTCTGAAGCCTAAGACCTCACGTCAGCTTGACTTCAGGCCTGCACTTGAGAAACAAACAACCAAACCAAACCAAAACAAAGATCCCGAGGTGATACCAAGTTCATGATTGCATCCAGGCTCTGCTGAGGATTGATTGTTCTCCATCCCCCATTGCAGGAAGCCAGGAGGATGGCATTGCTGTCTTGGGCAGTCACGAGCTGAGGCACCTGGCAGCTGAGGGCGCCACCTCCTCTTTCCACACCCTTGTAAATAGGCAACATCTAGCTCCGTCCTACTGCCAGAATCCGCAGCTCACCTGGCACGAGGCATTTACTCAATCCCATTGTAACTGGAAGCACGTGGCAAAGCCAGTCTCCATGTCACAGGGTGACCTCTCAGAGCAGGAGTGCAAAAGAGCCTGACCCACACCTGGGGCCAAAGGCAGGCGGCCCAGAGCTGTGGCCCCGGGTTTCCAGCCACAGGGAAGCCAGACCCATCTACCGTCCACACGGATCCCGGGGACGTGGGAAGGGGGAAAGAAGAGAGCCGGTGGCCAGAGAGGTACCACCCGCTGAAGGGCAGAGACCTGCCAGTCCCTGGCCTCCTGGGCCCCGGCCATCTCACCTGGAACCCTGAGCCACTGCAGCCTTGCCCCCTCCCTGAAGGCTCTGGGGAGCCGGGTAACAGGGCCCGGCTGTGCTTCCTTCCTTCTCCTTGGCGTGAGTTCCAGCTGGACCTGTCCCGGCTCTTCCTGAAGCCAGCCCAGAGCCCCTAAGCTAATGGCAGCAGAGGCTGGGGGCTCACAGGGTGGGCATGAGCTCACGACCGGGCCCAGCGGCGCTGCCCGGCTGCAGGTGCTCTGTTTCGTCGTCTGCCCTCTCCCGTTTCCTTCGCCACCAGCCAGACCCGGATCCACCCGTGGGCGGAAGGACAGGGTCACCTGTGTAGTCCCTGAAGGGACAGCCGCACCCCCTCTGCTAGCTCCCTGTGCTGTGGCCCAGGTGTGCCTTCTGGAAAGTTTCCCCGTCCTCGGTCTTGTTCAGTTGGCACTGCTTGGCACTACTGAGGTTGGGGCCTGGCTCTGTATGTGCCCTAGAGGCCGGTCCTGGTGACCTGACCTGTCCTTTCCGGCCCTTTTCTCCAGCTGCGCTCAGCGCCGTGTTCTGTTCCGTGGTCACAGCATTTCTGCCCACGACGCTGCATCCTCTTCACGTCCTCCAGGAAGGCTCCAACGGCCCTCACTCAGGACATCACACAACAGGCATCGCACTCTGTGCGGCGTTGATGCCCCAGCGGGATCCCGGCCACTGCTGAGGGTGTGAACCCAAACCTCTTCTCTAGAAAGAAGCAGCCTGACCGGTCCCTGCTGTCCCCAGGGAGCCCCCCCCCCCCCGCCCTTCCCAGCGTGTTGGCGGGATGCTGTGCTGAGGCCACAGGGAGGGATTGCGGCCTCTGCACCCAGCCTCTGGGGTTTGCGTGGTGATAGACTGCGGGGTGGGTGGCGGGGAGCAAGCCCGCCGGCCCAGAAACACTGAACCGTCACCAAGAAGGACAGCGAAACACAAGTCAGGGGTTTGCTCGTCGGTCAGCTGTGATGTGAGAGGCGGGAACAGGCGTCTCAGGTTAAGGAATACTAGCAGCTTCCTTCCTTAAATCCTCCTCCCACCGTCGGAGGCGGTGATGGTAGAATGAAAGAACCAATGTGAAAGTGCTTTGAACTTTTTTTAGGCTCAAAGGAGCTTTAAGGATCTAAAGTATTATGATTATCTTTTAACCGTATGGTAATATTGACTCTATGGGAGTATTGTGGGCTCTGCGGCTAGCTGGCTGGCTGGCAGCTGAACGTCTTTATAAGTATTGTTGTGTAAAGGTCCTTGGCAACTGAGATTCGGAGGAAGATTTATAAAGGTGGTGGAGGTGGAGGGCCAGAGGTGAACTGTTATCTTAATCGTGTGCCGGGAAGTGGCTTTCTGCCAGCTCCCAGCCCAGGAGGAAGAGAATTAAATGTACCCCCCTTCCCCGCAGCACCGTCACCTCCTGATAGACACCACGACTCCATATGCCATTTTCACCGTGGGGCCTCCCTCAGGCACATGGGCTCCCAAGCCATCACCAGGCACCACCAGGAAAAATAGTTATAAATGATAATAATAATAATAAAATAGTGATAAGTCAACTGACACTCTCACCAATGTCCCAGAATAGAAAGCAGAAGAAACTCACCCCTAACATAAACACTTTGATTTAATTTCCTAAAGTAGGATTCAGTGGCAGCTGATAAAGTAGAAGGATCACAGATCTCAGAGTCAGAGCAAATGGGGTGGGAATCCAGCCCTGATGTGTGCTGGTCGTGGAGTCTTAGGTTCTTTAAGTGTAGACAATATTAATATCGACCCCATCATGTTGTTTCGAAATTCAAATGGGAAGGAGCATGTAAAGCATTCAGCTGACTGTCTGGCACATGATAACTCGCAAGTACTGTTGGCTATTATTGACGTTGGTACTATTGCCAGGCTTTGTGAAGTCTCAGAATCACCTCTAGATGTTTTTCCAGTGCAGGTGTAGGGGCTCATCCCCCAAGACTAATGAATCAGAATCTCCTTCTCACCAAAGATCACTGGGCTGACTCACAGTTTTGCGAGGAGTAACTCAGATGATGCAGGTCAAGTGGCCAGCACAGTGGCCAGCGCACAGTGGGGCCTCAGTATCTGTTTGCACCCAGACTCAGACTAGGGGAAAGGCAGGAACAGGGCTCTCCGCCCACGGATGTGGTGCTTTGCCTCCCCGCGAAAACATTACTCACCTGCTGAACAATCTGGTGCCTTGCATCCTCGGCCACTAACACAGCCCTTAAACGTTGTGATAATGAAGGCACCACCGAAGACCTGGATAGACTCACCTATCCAGAGAGCAGGTAACAGATGAGGTAGGAGTTCTCCATGAGTTCAAAGTGAGGATTGTGAAGACCATTTTCTGCTGGTGTCAGGCACATTATTTTAGGAATGTGCAATTCTGGCCTTGGAAGCCAAGCCTGGTTCAAAATAATAATTCACAGTTAACGAACTTACGGGGTTATGGCCCTAGAGTCAGAGCTTTCCTCTCGTTCATTTGGCTGGCCAGTTTGCTTAGATCAGGTGCTTAAGCACAGAAATGAGAAACATTTCAGAAAGACTGCACATATAAAGCTTCCTGTGACTGTCCAGGCTAATTTAGGCCATTTTTGTTTAATTATACTATGTACTGCCATGGTAGGGTTGATCAAATTAATGTTTTCTACCTAGTTTCCAGGTGGAGAAATAGTCATAAAGAGAAGACTCAGATGGAATTTGGGTTTAGAAAATATGGACAACTTCCTAAACTTTGTAGCATTTCCAATGAGTTAAGTAGAACCTATTTGCCCCATTGATAACAATGTGTATTGGTTGGTTGGTTTGTTTCTTTAATAAACACATTAGATACAGAGAAAGCACCGCTTGATTGAATAGATTTCCTTTAATCAGTGTTCTATTCCTAGAGTGTGCTTGTAATTTCCCAGAGTGCTTTTACATATATTATCTGATTTGATCTACACCATGGTTTTATGTAGCAGGAAGCAGGCATTATTTCATTTCGTATAACTGATAGAAAAATCGAGGCTTGAGCTCCTTAAGCAATTAGTCCAGGGGACATGGTGGCCTCGCCAGAGCTGGGACCCCATGCTTCTGAGTCTCCAAGCTGTGCCCTTTCCACACGATGACCCTGCCCTCTTGAAAAGTCACACCCTGCCTTATGAGAAAATACGTGTTGTATTAACTTGGCTTTGGGGGATGGAGACCTTGAAAACTACCATAGAAGAATCTCTTGTGTCGTTGTCCAGGGAGGTCATCTCTGCTTGTCTCTCTCTAGCTCTTCCTCTTCTAGAACGTAAAAAGGATTTTTTTTTTTTTTTTTTTGCCTCCTCTTGGGCCCTTTAAAGTAGTTTCCACAGAAGTAGATATAGAGCCACTGCAGATTGCATTTCAGGGTTGGTTGCTGGAGCAGGAAAGGTGACCACGGCAGAGCAGGTGGCCATCTATCTTGATATGGTGGTGCAGACTCCGGAGAAGGGTCACCATTGGAAGCAGCTATATGCCTGCCTGGGGGGGGGTCTGCAGGCGGACTGCAGAGTCTTTCCCAGGGTTGGCAGAGACTCGAACATTGAGGGTAGTGATCAGAAAGTCTGTCGTTTCATTGCTTATACTGTGGCCAGGGTCTGAACTGCTGACTGGATCTCATCTGTAGAAATCCTAACCACGCCCTTCAAGGGACTTGATTATGGCTGCACCGAGAATCTTTGTGTAAGATTCTGCACAGTGCGTAGGAAAACCAGAATCTGGCTGCCCGAGTCACGGTGCCAAATAAAGCCTCCAGGGTCGTTGTACCGGGGACCCTTCCCTTTCAGGGTCAACTCCGCCCTTCCCCTGAGGCCCAGCCTGGATATTAGCACTGGGTGCATCCCAAACGCTAAATCACAGGAGTCATTAGTTAGAGGCAAAAATAACACGCAGGCTGGCAAACGGTGGTGCTGGGTGATCTGACTGAGTTCTTCTTCATTCTGCTTACGTGTTAACTCCAATGTCCCACGTATGCCCTTTCTATATCCTTCCTAACTGGTTGCACAAGTATCACTTATTATTTTTAGCTGAGTGGAGTGGTACCCAGTCTCTTTGGTCTAACTCTTCTTTGTTTCTGCCTCAGGCAGAATGGCCTTCTACTCCTCAGCATGTCCCTGGAGAGCCTTTACAAGACCCCTGCACCTGTACTCACTGGGAGCCTATTTTCTAGCCAAAATCTCCACTCATTTAACTTCTCCTACCAACTTTCTCATTCTCCACCCTCCCTCTAGCTCCAGCCCCTGCTGCTGCCCGAGGTCACGTGGCCCATCTGTACCACTCAGTATTCTGGATATATCAGTGCAGCCATTCGAATTAGCACTAACACAAACATCCTCATTTACATGGAATGCACAGGAGGTGACATTCTGTCTGTAACAATAGGTTATAATTATCATGTCTCTCATTTGTATTCCATTTTACAGCTTCTTGAATTGTTTTCACATGCATCACCCCATTTGGTTCTGCTTACAAGGCTGGGATGTAGGCAATTATTAATTCATTCCTTCACTCACCAAATATTGATCGAGGGGCTGGGGAATGTCGAGGTGATTAAGACAGACATGGTTCTGCCCTGGTGCAGCTTACATTCTGGATGTGATAGATGCTGCCTTCTGCATTTTACAGCTGAGTGAATGAGGCCCAGAGAAGTTAGAATCAAGTCACTCACATAGTAAGTGCAAGAATGAGGGCTGGAAGAGAGATTTGTGGAATTTACTCCTGGGTTGCCTCTCCTTCACCTGCTGTTTCTCTGAAGATACAGGAAGTCCTCACCACACACAGAGGCTGTGTTTCAGAAGCTGAGTACTTGGAATTCAGGAGGCATTCTCCCATAGAGATTATGTTATGAATGGTTACTATGTTACAAGGCCATTCCACAAAAGCCCAGTTAACCCATTTAACCCACAATGTAGCTGAAGCGTGCTCTTAATAGGACAATCCCTTCCACCGCCGCACCGTTGAGGAGGACTTTCTCTGGGCTCATTCAAAACTGGTGCCGGGTGAATACAATCAATTCTTGGCCTTTGGATTGCCTTCCTTACTCACCGTAGGCAGGGCATCCTCTCAGTGTAACAGGCCTACCTACTTTCCCCCGTTTGTTTATTTTCCTTATATTTTCTGTTCTCTCTAATTTTGTATGTGTTGCAAGGAGCTCATACATACAGGCACCAAGCTTGGTGTGTGTGCATTGTATGCTATTAAATGAGGAAGTGATTGTCTGGCTTAAGGACAAATGTATGTCTGTTTCCATAGATACCTGATCACAATAACTAATCAGACCCACATGTTTCCCAAAGCTGATTCCAGGGGGCAATTCAGATATGACATACTCCAAACATCCTATATTGCAGGCGTATTTTTCTTTTTATTTCTCTTTAGTAGCATCCGTAAATAACCTCTGAGGCCTTTAATAGAGACTAAATGAATAGAGATCAGGAGTTTTGCCACTTGATGCGTTGAAGCAACATTAGGTAAACATCATGTCTCACCCACATGTCTGAACAATAATCCATTGAACCGCTTCCAGGGTTGCTTCATGAGGAAAAGCCTAAACTTCAAAACTGAGACCCAAGGGATGTACCTTTCCTTCCCTTCTTCTGCCCCCGTCTCCCATCTGGGGCTTCATTAGGACCTGAAACCTGCGTGGAGGTCGTTATGACCAACCCAACCCTTCTTTACCTGTAGGTCTCGGCATCTTGTGTCTTGTTTCTGCGTTAGTACCTGGGAGGTGGTGGATAGAGGCTGCAGCCTCTGTCCTGTTCCACAGGTGTACTGTGGAGTCACCAGAGTAGAAAACATCCTAGAATTCCTATAGTGTTGGTAAAGCAGGAGCTGCCAATAATAATAATTCTTATTATTATTGTAATTATTATTATTATCGAGCATCCAACATGTAGAGACACTGTTCTAGATACTTTATAAAGATTCTTTTGAGTCCTCTTGGCAATCAGATATTATCACAGTTTTGAGATAAACAAACTAAGCTTGAAAAGTTTAGGTCATTTGCCTAAGACCATAAAGCTTACAAAGCAGCACTGGGATTTGAAACCAGGAGTCTGTTGATTTCACTACACCAAGAAGTTCAAAGGCCTCTGAGAAACCCCAAGCGTCCATTCTCTTTAGTGTCTGTCCACCATCCTTAGGTAGTGTCCAAGATAGTAGTTTGATTTATGAATGTCCTTAGACCTTGACTCTTTCTTAGACACGCAGGGAGCAGTTTCAGCTTTTTAAAAAATCTTTCCAAATACAAGAAATCTATGATGGTTGACTTCGATTTTATGCTTTATGTGTCTTATGACAGCCCAGTCGCCGTTGCCATGCCATGATCCTACCTTTACCTCGACAACTTAATGAGTTAAAAGCTCTATATGTATATTACCTTAAAGGAGAAAAAAAATGCCCTGAAATCCACCACTTAGCACCCCTCCGCCCAAGTATGTACTAAAAGGACTCTGCACATGCAGGAAGCTGAAACATGCTTGCTTCATCTCTGCATGTTATTAAGACCTCTGTATCCATACCTCACTACCTCCTGCTTCCCCTTTGTAATCTCCGAAGATCTCTATGCCTGGATTTTTCATAAATCCATGTTTCTCTCATTTCTAATATCATAATCAGTCAAAAGTCTCTTGGAATCATAAGCAAATTAAAATAGAAACTGATGTGATTTATGTGAAAGGACAGCCACGCAGATATATATGAAAAGATAACAGTGAAGGGTGAGTGGCTCTGGTTCCTGGATGGAAAGGATGAGCAATTGTATGGTTGTTAGTCAAGCTTGGGGGTGTATAAGGATTAACAGCTGGGGTCACTCCAGACCCTCTCTCCTTCTGAGTTCATCAGCCACGGGCTGGCTTGTGAGCAAGTCTTATTCTTCTTAAGACCCTTGATAACTGCAATTACTGGGAGAAGGAGAGAAGGTTTGGGAGAACCCAAGTCCAGCCTTGTACAAATCAGCTGACTCATGAATTAGATGACCATGTGTATTGCTAACGATATTTGCAGGACAATAGAGAAGAGCCCCCTTGTTGATACCTGTGGGGCTTCACGTTTACTAATGTTAAGTGTAGAAATAAAACACGATGATTTGCTGAAATCTCGACTAATATGCATTTCATAACAACTGCTGTGCAATTCACAGCTGAACTGATGTGCTATCAGGGTTACGCGTTTCTGTAAAACAGAGACCTCTAACTTGGAAAAGCTTCCTCCAGGGAAACAGAGCTATTTGAGCTAAATCAAAACAAGATTAAGGAGTGATTAAAGTGCTGCAAATAAGACCTGTGTGGAAAGGTTGGGGAAGTGAATGATTATTGAACTTGAGGCAGAAAAGCTGCAGAGATTTCAGGAAAACTTCAAGTGTCCCAAACATTCTCCAACCACTGTTTTCCTCTGTCTCCACAGAGCATAGAGCAGGAGCGATGATCTAAAGCTGTATCATTAGGGATTTAGGTCAGTCAATGGCTCTCAAGCCCCAGATGCATGTAAAAATCACTCAGCAACTGTGTGAGCCATACTGATGCCTGGGTCTTATCCTAGACTAATGAATCTCCAGAGGTGAGACCGAAGCATTAGCATTTTCTTTAAGTTATGTTGGTGATTCTAATGTGTAGCCAGAGTTGAGAACTACTGGGTTGAATAAAGGGGCGGATTTCCTGAAACATGGGTCCCAGACACAGGTCAGGAAGTCATCTATAGATGTTTTTTTTTAAATCTAGGTGAGTCATACTTGAGTTGCACTGGTTATGGCTGTGCCAGTTGACTTAGTAAACCTGTTTCTGACTTGACCATCTACTTCAGCTACTTAGTGGCCTGGGAACCTCAAGTCGCAGAGGATATCTCAGTGTAGATTTTCAGTCAATATGTGTCAAATGGAGATATGAATGAATGAATGCTAAAGGACCTCAAAGGAGGGCAGTTGGCAGTTTGCAATGCTGGTCTGCAGAGGTGAATTTCAGGAATGGCTTCCCCAAGGCAAGCGATACTTAAAGAAAATGCCACAGGGTTTTGTGATGCAAAAATATCTGCTAAACTTCAAGACTTTCATACGCAAGGGTCATAGTCAGAGAAGTCAGAATCGAAGCCAGAATTCAAAGGACAGCAAGGCATCCGGTGGTGTAGAAGTGGGTGGTGGGTTGTTGATAAGTCACTTGTGAAGTTTCGAAGTAGAGTGAAGAGACAGTAAGGTACACCTGGGGGTGAAACATTTTCTGTGCAAGTTCGAAGATAGAGAGGAGAGGTGGGTGGGGAGGAGCTAAGGTGCTGGGCAGGGCAGCACAGCTGAGAGAAGTCTCCAGGGGAGATAAGATTGAAGACAGAGGTAGAAGCCTTCTCAGAGCAACTCTGATGGCGTCTCTGGCGCAGTTAGCTATGGCTGTGAAACAAACTAACCTAAAACCATCCTGACTTTTGGGTCAGGAATTTGGTCAGAACTGGCTGGGTGATTCTCCTGCCCCTCGTGTATCACATACAGGCAGTTGGTGGAATTTGGGTGGTGACTGCGTTGACCTGGAGGGTCCCAGGCCACTTAACTTTGCGTGCCTTGTTGCTTTGGAAGGCCGTGCTCACTCAGGCTCCTTTCCCTCTGCTTGTAGACTGAGGACCT
Source organism: Kogia breviceps (assembly GCF_026419965.1). Classification (NCBI taxonomy): domain Eukaryota; kingdom Metazoa; phylum Chordata; class Mammalia; order Artiodactyla; family Physeteridae; genus Kogia; species Kogia breviceps. The sequence continues at coordinate 118,176,703 of NC_081316.1, forward strand.
TTCTATGTGGCCTCTCCGTTGTGCGTGCTGGGGTCCTAGCACGCACGATGGGTGGTAGCCTAGAGCTCCAGGGCCCCCGGATGGAAGCTGGGCCTGTGATCCTGGGACGGTATCGCTTCTGCTGCCGCCTCCTGGTCTGGCAAGGCTCTGAGCCTGGCCCAGATTCAGAGGGAGGGGAGCTCCCTCAATGGCAGGGCTACCCAATAATAGGTGGCCATCATTAATCTGCCATAGCCACCCCCTAGAAAGAACAGATGATCATAGAAAGAGCAATTTTGAGGCAGAAAATAGTGAAAATGCAGTATTGAATAGCCTTGTACATGTTAGCAAAAGAGGGACTTAGGCAAAAGAGTGTATTTGGGGCTCTGGCTTAAGACGACTCTGGTTTCTAACCCTGGTTATTTATTAACCAACTCATCTTGGACTCTTTCCTCATCTGTAAAATGTGGTTAATGGTAGGACCTATCCGAGTCTGAAGCTGGGTTCTTTAGGAAGCAGAATCTGGGACGAAATTGAGCAAAAGAGTTGTTGGTTGGGGAATGGCCTTGAAATCAGCGCCTACAGAAGGGGGGTGTGGGGGAGGAAATAGGACAGAGGTACAAACCGTGATGCAGGCCTATCACACCTTGCTGGACCACACAGGATGGAACTCTGGAGTGAGGATGGCCCATCCAGCTAATTCTGAGTAGGCTGAGGTTGCCAGGTCTCCACCGAGTCATTGGATGGGGCCACCTGGCGAGGGGACCGGGCCCCTGAACAAGATGCTCCTCTCCAGCCGAGGGATCCCTGCAGGGCTGACAGCCAAGGGCATCTGCCAGTAACACTCCTGGCACCCGGAACAACAATCCGTCGTGGGAGGGGGGGTCTGGGCGGGACACCCAGTGCCCACTGTGGGGCGTTCATGACGCGTCCAGGCACCAGCCCGGCCTTGCGTGCCAACTGTTGTTTGCCAGTAGTGCTTGTAAGCTGGACAAGAGAGGCAATTGCTGAATGGTGATGTGGAAAAGGACCAGAAGATAGCAAGCGAGATGGGCAAGGGCTGCATCAGCATTTATCAGAGTCAAAGGTAGCCAGCAAAAGCTCAGCTAATGGACTGGGCAAATTTGAGAAATTGCTAAATACGTTCACAGGCCAGTGTCAATAAGGTAGCGCTCTCTTCACTTCGCAAATGAATGCAGAGGTCAGGGGACCACGTTTCTCCTCTTTCCTGAGATTACTCAGCATCGCTGGGGCATGAGGTAATAGAAAGATAATGGGCTCTGGGTTCAGATCCTAGCTCTCCTGATCGCTGGATGTGTGAACTTTAGCGAGTTAATTAGTCTCTCTGATCCTCAGCTTCCTCATTTTAAAATGGGGATGACAGTGGCCAACTTGCAGGGTTGCTTAGCCGTAATGTATCTCTAAACTGCCCGGAATAAAGGCATGTGATCAACAAGTGGGAATGTTTCTGATGGATGGGATCACGTGTGAAAGGCCTCCTTTCTCTGTTCAGAAAGCACCTAGGATGAACCCCAGAGCGCTTACAGCCAACCTAAACGTGGATTAAGTGTGCCTTGTGTCAGGCTCTGTACCGTGCACTTGCACACGTGCGCTCTCCCCGGAGCCTCACGTGGTAACTGTCAGGCGCCGTCACTGCTCCCTTTCACAGATAAGGCAACAGAGGCTCAGGGAAGCTGAGGGCCTAAAGGGTTAAGTAGCTCATGAAGCAGCATCAAAGCCGTGGCTTTTGCCTCCCAGTCCTTCCTTCCTCTGCACCCCCATCACCTGCCCTAAGTTGAGGCACAGTCTCGGGCGAGGTCCTGGGCCTGCAGCCAGGCTCACGCCAGGCTGGCCACATGGGTGTTTCAGGATGGCTGGAACGTGCATCTCCGCCATCAGCTTGGACTGCCAGCTTTCTTCGTAATGATTAAAAGAAGGTAAAGGAGGAGGAAAAGGACTAAAGAAATCATCTTTGTACATTTTAATCTGAGCCATTTTTGAGCAGAAAGATAAGGCGGGTTGTAGAAATGTCAGCTTCTCCTTATCTCTAATTGACTTAAGTGGAGGCAGCTCTAATCCTTGTGTGCACAGCAGCCTGGAATGGAGAGATGAGGACAATTGATTCCTACTTTTTAATTAACACACGAGCTGCTTTAAAACAATTGTATATTGGGGGCAGCTTGGGAGCAGGAAGGAATGTGAGGCGGGGTCGTCTCCTCCGCGGTGACATTTAGAGCAACGTGGACAAGTGTCAGCATTTGATTTGAATCGGGGCTGGAGGGGACTGGGTGCGTATCAGGCCTGGGGGTGGTCCCAGAAGGCTGCGGCCAAGGAGACAAAGGTGTCTCTATGTCTCTCCACGCACTAATGGGAAGGCTCTTTAACTTACTAAGTATTGGGTGGGGGGGACCCCCAAGGTGTGCATTTCTGCAATCAGTCACTCACACTGTCCTCCGTGTTCGTGCTTGGCTAGGGGAAGTTAATAAAGTTGGCAGTTCAGTCCTATTTCCGTCTCGAGCAGTGAACACTCAGTCTGGAGAGTGTCAGAAGTCTCAACTGTACTCATAAACAGAATCGGGAGCATCTGTGTCCCCACTGAGGCTCCTGTGTCTGTATGTAAATCCCCAGCATCTAGGGCTTCTCACCTCATCTCCTCTTCTGGGCCCGGTTTAAACGTATAGGCTTTTGTCCGCATTCCTGTGACGTTTCCTTGTTCTGAACTCCAGCTTGATTGACGGCTGCCAGCATTTTCTACAAAACAGCTTCTATTCTCCCAGCCCTGGGAGCTGGATGTTTCACATTTGGTGCCCTGCTCCCTTGCTTCTTCCCTCGCCTTATATCAGCTTGACCAAACCTAGGGTCACAATTTACCTTCTGCATTCAGTGAGCGCCATCGCTTCCAACACTCCCTGGATACCCCCACTGCCGTGCCCAGCCTAGTCCCCAAATAATTCGCCAGCGTGCTGTTGCCTGTTACCTAAGATCTGCTTTATCTCTTGTACATCGACATTTGAACGCTTTTTCAGCCCTTGTCGTGGACATCAAAGGAAGAAGAAGCTTCATTGTTTAATTAGCTTCCCAAGACCCACCCTTGCAAGAGCCATTTCTATTACATTTTTTTCTTCCTGGGCTATTTTCAAGATTCCAGCACTCTACAGTAGTTCGGGGCCAGACGACCATGGTTCATGGTACTTACGACATTACTGGAGTGTGTGCACTAGAGGATAATAGGCTTTTAATTGGTGCTCTTAATATATTAATAGATGGAGACAGGGGCAGGGGCTAAGTGGCCTCTGAATGTTTTCCTTTCCAGGATTTAAAGATCTGACTGTTCTGTAGATTTGAAAGCAATAAATAAAATGGCTATTCATAACACTCTGCCCAGTCCATCATATTACCCTTTCACCTCTCTCTCTTTACTCTTGCTCTCATTTTGTTTATTTTCATGGTTTTTTTTAATTGAAGTATAGTTGATTTATAATGTGTTAGTTTCAGGTGTACAGCAAAGTGATTCCTATACACACACACACACACACACACACACACACACACACACACACACACATACATATTCATTTTTAGATTCTTTTCCCTTATAGGTTATTACGAAATACTGAGCACAGTTCCCTGTGCTATACTGTTGGTCCTTACTATTTATTTTATATATAGTAGTGTGTGTGTGTTAATCCCAAACCCCTAATTTATCCCTCCCCGCTCGTTTCCCCTTTGGTAACCATAAGCTTATTTTCTATATCTGTGGGTCTGTTTCTGTTTCGTAAATAAGTTCATTTGTATCATTTTTTCTAGATTCCACATATAAGCAATATCATATATTTATGTGTCTCTGTCTGGCTTACTTCACTTAGTATGATAATCCCTAGGTCCATCCTGTTTTCATGTTTTTTATGTCTTCCCCAAAGCTCTGGTATCAGGGAGACACCTTGATCTGAGAATATGCCTTTTTCTCCATCAGAATTTATATGTTTCATAAGGATGGGGACCATATGAGGTCGCTGCAAGATAATAATGAAAGTTGACATTTATTAAGCACTTTGTGTCTGAGATTGTGCTCTGCCCTTTACTTGTTTACTTTTTTTTTTCTTTTTTTGCGGTACGCGGACCCCTCACTGCTGTGGCCTCTCCCATTGCGGAGCACAGGCTCCGGACGCGCAGGCTCAGCGGCCACGGCTCACGGGCCCAGCCGCTCGGCGGCATGTGGGATCTTCCCGGACCGGGGCACGAACCCGTGTCCCCTGCATCGGCAGGCGGACTCTTAACCACTGCACCATCAGGGAAGCCCACATGTTTACTTCTTTGAATGCTCATATCCACTCTCTGAGGGGGGTGCTAACAGTACCACATTTTCTAATTGAGGAAAAAGACGTTGGGAGATGTCAAGAGCCTGGTACAGTTTCCTGGACCTGAGGGAGCATCAGAGCCTCTGAGTCAGTGTGCAGTGCAGCTTTTCTGCATCTACCCCAGAGCCTGACACACAAGAGATTCTTGGTCAGGTTAGTTGAACGAATGATGAATTAAGACAAGAATTCTGGGGCTTCCCTGGGGGTGCATTGGTTAAGAATCCACCTGCCAATGCAGGGGACACAGGTTCGAGCCCTGGTCCGGGAAAATCCCACATGCTGCAGAGCAACTAAGCCCGTGCGCCACAACTACTGAAACCCATGTGCCACAACTACTGAAGCCTGTGTGCCTAGAGCCCATGCTCTGCAAGAAGAGAAGCCACCACATTGAGAAGCCCGCACACTGCAACTAGAGAAAGCCCACGTGCAGCAACGAAGGCCCAACGCAGCGAAAAATAAATTAATAAATAAATTTATTTTTAAAAAATAGACAAGAATTCTGTTTCCAGTTCTGCTACTAACTTGAACGTTTCCTCTAAATAAGTGAGTTTTATTCTCTTATCTGCCAACTTGCACAAGACCCAGGACATAGCAAGTGTTCAGTAAATATTTAATAAATGACCACTAACTAAATGGCCGAGTGGATGGTTGATTCTGGAAATCTTTTCTAGGTCAACAGTCTGTGAGCGCAGCTTGGGTCAATCTCTCTCTGACCACGCACACCACACTCCATGTGTAGGCATTTGATTCCTTTCTACCCTTGCTGACTCTAACTGCTCAGTGTGTGTGTTTTGTATTCCTAGTATATTGTATTATGTGTCCCTTGCATTCCCTTTGGTGCCTAGTCCGGTGTCCAGAGTATACTGAGTGCTCAGTGAATACAGACTGAAGTGGAATTGAGTATTGCTTCAGCACACATCAAGCCAGAAGGAACACTGAAATAGCAGTAACCTCCCGGGCTGTTGTTTCTTCAAAGAAACTGCCACGTGGTTTCTGCTAAACAGATGTTTTTGACCGTCAGGGAGCAGCACCTGGGCTGCTGGCTTAAGGCACAATTTGACACACTTCCACAGTACACTTCCCATCCACCTATGAGTGCTGATTTCCAGAGACAAAGGGTGTTACACAGCTTTTAGGAGATCCAGAAAGCAATGGTCTGAGAGAGAGAGAGAGAGACCCCACGGTAATTGACAAAATTCCACTAACTGGATGAATAATGCCCTGAGATTGTTGCACGTGCACACACACGCACACACGCACATGCCAACTTAATTATTCCTGATCCTTGAGCTACTTTCAAAGTTGTGGGCAAAATTAGACTCTCAGTCTCGCTCCTTCCTGGAAGTGGGGAGCAAAACAGTGTTCAGAGGGCAAATACAGTGGGGAAATACCTATAGGCTCTCAGTGCCCAAGGACATCAGGAAAAGCCATGGTAGTCAGTGTCGAGAATGGCTGGGAAAATCATGGCTTCCTTCAGCATCTGAGATTCCAGGACTTCACGAGTGCCTACTTAAATCAAAACTGATGGATGCATGTGTTGACCTTATGGCATGGACACGTATCTGAAGATCATAGATTCCTAGGAAGTAGCTAAGAGAAAAGTTAAGACGAAGGTGGTAAAGTCTGAGCCTGGAGTGACCACCCACCTACCCTAAGTTATCCTGCTGCACCTAATCAGCTTGGCATTCTTTGCAAAAAGGCATAACCGGTCCTGATTTTTTAATTCATGAATAATTTACCCTCTGGAGGAATGAGGTCTTGTCCTATTCTGCCTGCCTCTTCAGACACTCCCACACCTTCTATGTATATATATATATATATGTTCACCAGACGCTTCTTGAGGGCAGGGACCGTGTTCCATGGCTCTGGGACCCTCTGGCGCTAGCACAGTGTCTGGTGCACAGTGGGTGTTAATACACATTTGCTGAATACACGAAGGAGAGAAATGCTACGTGGGGTTGAGATATACCCAGATTACCTTGATGGATGCTTTATATCCTGTTTTAATTTATTTTTCCCCTATAAGAAGGTTTAATGTGTGAATGTTCAAGGGCAAAAAGGAAAGAGAAAGAAATACATGTACCATGGTAGTCATCCAGTAAAGTTTAGTGCTTTTCACAAAGAAAAATTTACCAGTTATTTAATTGGGGGACTTGAAAGTTCACAAAAGAGAAAGGAGGGTGGGAAAACAGGAGGGAGAGGAAAAGCACTTCCCCACTATAGGGAGGGCTGGGACAGGAACAAAAGCGCTGTGCTTCACCCAAGAATAGAAGCTTAAAGGGCCACAAATACGTGCCAAGGCGCCCGAGGCCCTGCCAACCTCGGCTCATGTGGGGCGCGTTTGCCCTTTGATGCAGCCAAGGGAAGGGATTTAAACAGACCCGCGGTGACCTTAGAACAGCTGCGATGAAGGCCATTTTGGAGAGAAGCGCCCGCATCCTAAGTTGTTCCCTAATTCTCTCCTTCTAATCGTGAAAGGAAGCAAAATAGTTAATTATGAGACTAGAAAGAACAAGATTGTGTTGCTGATGGAATGACCTATGCAGAAAAAATGTGGAGGCAATTAAGGAAGAAAGCTGAACTGGGGGTGGGGAGAAGGGAGAAACGTGCTGGGAGGAGAGGTGACCCACGAGCTGGGTCCCAAGGGGAGGTGCCGGCGCTCAACAGCACTGCCCCCCTGGAGGGGCCACCCAGAGCCAGGGGCTTCCCCAGATCCTCACCATCACCATTTACTGAGGACCTGCTCTTCTCACATCCTCGGGGAGGCAGCGAGGTTTCAGCCAGGTTAAAGAACAAGACCAGGACTCCAGCGATTGCACCCCACGAGTTAGATGCCATGCTGTTGAAGCAGAGCCTAGGAAGGGAGGAAACTGCCCTTCTGTCACCCCTGAGGCTTCTGTTTCCTCCCTGGCCACAATCGTATCAGCTTTCTCTGAGCAGTTAAGAAGGCCTGCGCCCGCCCTGCACAGAGCTAAAACAAAACAAAAACACTTCTAAGACCCACCAGTGTCATTTAATACTCACCGAACCTCTACTACGAGTTAGGCATGCCCCCATGTGCTGGAGATACAAAAATGAGTAAAACATTGTCCCTTACCTAGGAAACTCCCACTGCACTCAGGAAATCATTGTAAAACAGGGTAGTGGTTTAATAAGGCATGTGTAAAAGCTTTAAGAAAACAAGGAGGAAAGCATTAAGATCTCTGCTGTCAGGGGAATTGGCTAAGCTTCTGTGGTAAGCTGGTATTTTTGAGGGCAGGGTGGGAGAGGCATCCCGGACAGAGGAGCCGCAGCCCCAAGGCCCAGACTGTGGCATTTGGGGTGCAGAGTCACCCAGGCTGTGTGGTGGGGAGAAAGCAGAGATTACAGTGAGCCTTCAAGCTCTGCTGCCTCAACCTCCGTTGGGGAGGGAGTATTTTGTTTTTTAAACTGTGGCGAAGTACGCATAAAATAAACCTCACCGTCTTATCTGAACCTGGAAAGCATTGTGCTGAATTAAGTAAATCAGACAGAGACAGACAAATACGATACGCTCTCTCTTATATGCAGAATCTGACAAACGAGCTCATAGACACAGAGCACAGATTGGTGGTTGCCAGATGGGGGCAGTGGCAGAAATAGGTAAACTGGTTTTGTTTTCAGTGTAAATAAATTGAAACAGAAAATAAAGCTTACCATCGTAACCATTTTTTTAAGGTACAGTTCATTGACCTTAAGTCCATTCATAACATTGTACAGCCATCACAACCATCCAGCACCAGCACTTCTGCATCTTCCCAAACAGAAGCTCTTCACCCATTAATCAATTCATGTCCCATCACCCCTTCCCTCCAGCCCCTGGTAACCTATATACTACTTTCTGTCTCTATGATAATTCGTCAATTCTTCATATAAGTGGAATCATACAGTATCTGTCCTTTTGTGTGTGATTTCACTTACATAATGTTTTCAAGCTTCATGCAGGCCGTCGCATGCATCATAATTTCCTTTTGTGTGTGTGGCTGGATAATATTCCATCGGAGGTTTGCTCCACATTGTGTTTGCCCATTCGTGTGTTGAGTAACAACTGGGTTGTTTCCATCTTTCGGCAACTGTGAATATTGCTGCTGTGAACATGGGTGTGTATGTATCTGTTTGAGTTCCTGCTTTCAATTCCTTAAGGTATATACCTGGAAGTGGAATTGCCGGATTATATGGTACTTCTATGTTTAAATTTAAATTAGTTTCCACAGGGCTTCCCTGGTGGCGCAGTGGTTGAGAGGCCGCCTGCAGATGCAGGGGACGCGGGTTCGTGCCCCGGTCCGGGAGGATCCCACGTGCCGCGGAGCAGTTGGGCCCGTGAGCCATGGCCGCTGGGCCTGCGCGTCCGGAGCCTGTGCTCCGCAACGGGAGGGGCCACAACAGTGAGAGGCCCGCGTACCGCAAAAAAAAAAAAAAAATTAGTTTCCACAGTGACTGTACCATTTTACCTTCTCATCAGCAATGCACAAAAGTTCCAATTTCTCCACACCCTCAGCAACATTTTTTGTTTTCTGTTTTTTTTTTTTTTTTTTTAATTATAGCCATGCTAATGTGAGTGTGACGTGTCCTGATGGCTTTGATCTGCATTTTCCTCATGATTAGTAATGTGGAGCGTCTTTTCATGTGCTTGTCGGCCGCGTACGTATCTTCCTTGGAGAGATGTCTATTCGAGTCCTTTGTCCATTTTCGAATTGGGTTGTTTGGTTTTTTGTGGTTGAATATGTAAGTTTTGAGTATTTGGGAACTATGGGACAGGAACTGAATGGAACCAATGATGTTTTCAGGTGTTTAAGGTGTCCTGAGGTGTGAGTCGTCCATGGTGAAAGCCATTGGATTAGAAACACGTCACCCTTGTCTGACTCGCTAAGGCCCCATACGTTTCAAGTAAGTTTCAAGTGTGACTGGTGTACATCGCTGCCTTTAAGGAAATGGGAGAGGGTGATCTGGCCTGGCCTTGAAGCCGCCTCTCTCTGTCCTTAAGTCCAGCCCTGGAGAACAATGCAGTAGGTGCCCCGATCATATCGCGCGGGACCCGGGCCAAGGACGACCTGTGTCCGTCAGCCTAGGGGCTCCTCTGCCCGCCCTGGCTGGATCCTGGACGGTCAGGCAGGCCAACCCGCTAGCTCTAATGGATCTAGTCCAGGATCGGCGGGCAGATCTCCTGCCTTCAAATCCTGGTCTGCCCTGTTTCTCAGGTGACCCTGAAGGTCCCTGAACCTTAGGTGTCCCTTCTGCAAAATGGGGAAAGGAATTGCAGCTCTAGGATTGTGATATGATTCCTATGAAACAGAGCGTGTTCTGCATACAGTTGATCTGATGGGGAACAGGGTTTGAGAGATGCTGCAGCAGAAGGAGAAAGCACAGAGCCAGGCCCGATGGGCTTCGGCAGCAAAGCCCGTGTACATAGGAAGCAACTGCAGCCTCGTCCAGCCCAAAGAAAGCGTAATCCAGCAGCTGGACTGCTCTGTGCCGTGTTTTCCCATAGATTTGAAGGCCGCTCTCTATGGTGCAGATCCCCACCCGCGCTCCCTTCCCCCCGGGCTTTGGAATTGCCGGGCAGTCCTGCTCTATAAGCACTAGTCCCCACGGTTCCTCTTGGAGGGAGGCTTAGCTGCATTCATGAATTCAGACTTAAATCCTTCACAGCCCCCAGGCCAAGTGAACAGCTGGTAGCGGATACTGATAGTGAGGAGAGGAGTCGTCAGTTTCTTGGGTGTTTCCCTGAATAATAAGTGAACCGCCTATGACATTTCTGAAAGCATCTGAAGCTCCGGTCACCAGGCCCTAGCACCCCTCTGCTGTTGGCAGCATGGACAGGTTCTCTGCAGCTTGAAACTCGGGTGAAGTGCAACCTCTCCTAATGCTCACAGGGAATTTGTGTAAACAGTGACATCGGACCAGAGCCAGGGGCCTACGGACAGCATGGGACACACACACACACACACACACACACACACAAAACCTTCAGAATCAAGTTTTCCCTGTTAGCTCGTGACATTAGACAAGGTGTAAAGCATCTCTGAATCTTGGTTCCCTCCTCTGTGAAATGGGGCCAATATCTTAGCCCAGGTTCCCTGTTGGGATCAAATAGGATAGCAGAGGAGAGGGGCTCTGGCATTCTGTTGGTGCTTAATAAATGTTATTCTTCGATTCCTAACCCAACATAGAAGCAAATCCTGGGCTTATTTCTTTGCCGAAATAAAAAGCCTTATTATGATAGTTTTGGGAGAGGACAGGAGTAGGAGGGAGAAAAGATACTTTCCCAGCGGTCGCACCGGCATCCCCCTGGGCACAGGGCCACGACTGAGAAGTCACTTATAGAAATGGTGGCACCGTGGCCGGCACAGGAGGAAGGCCGTGCTCACCAGGGCCGGGCTGCCTGAGCGTCTGCAGCCCAAAGCCCAGCAGCCGGTGCTGAGCCTGTGATGATGGGGGTGAACCTCACCCCCGCCCAACTGCTGCACAACCATGTGGCACAAATCCCTGTATCTTTAGTGGAAGGAACCGCTCTGCTGCCCCTGAAGAGAGAAGGAAAGAGACCTTTCCCTGCAAGCACGTTTGCTCTGCGACCACCACTGAGCGTGATTTTAAAATTCATGTTGGGTCTGCCTCCCAAGGTCCCTGATGCTGCTCACGGAAAGCTCATCTGTCTGTGTGCCCCTGTGGCCAGGGGTGGTCCAGGTGACAGCTGCTGCTCTGAAGCGTGACGGGCCCCAGGCGGCAGGAGGACTTAATTAATCAGTGCATTGATTGAGCACCTACTGAGAGCCAGGTACTGTGCTAGGCACTGAGGGGCATAGGAAACAAGGCAGAGTCTTGTCTTCTGGTGACTTAAATTCCAGCCACGGGTGATAATACATAAGTGTGTAAAAAGTTAAATAGGAATGTAAGAAATAAACAACAATTCAATTCGATATCGGCGATGTCACCTAATACTCCAGTCCATGATTAATTACCCAAAGAGCGGTGCAGACGTGAAGTGCTATGGGAAGAAATCCATCAGTGTGCTTTTATTGACCACCTCCTGCAGGCCTACGACCATGAAACAAGCCAGATATTTCTCAGGACCCCTGCCCGGGCCTCCTCATCCGATGCTGTTTTGAAGTTCTCGGCAGTCCATGAAGTGCTAGGCCAATGGCAGAAAGGTCCTTATCAGAATCCCTATTGCCTCCAGTTTGTTCCAGGTGCTTGACGTTGGTGCTTAAGTCCCCCAAGGGTAGGAGGCAAGGAAGAGGTTAGCACAACCTCCGTGTGTATCTCTTCGGAGCGCTTCTCACAGCCTGGAGACTGTTCATGCATGTGTCTCCCTCATAGGAGCACAGACCAAAGACAGCCTTGTCTCCCCTGTTTTTGTAGCTTCCTCTTTGCCACTGCTTAATATGATGACCTACACACACAAACCACTCCCAAAGCGTGGTTGACTGGGTGTTTATAGAACACGACTGGCTTAATGCATCGCTACTGCCAAACTTGTCTGATATCTATAACACAACTCTTAGGAGTGGACAGTGCTTTACTGGAAAGAATAACTCTTTGCTCGTCAAAAAGCTTGTAATAAAAGTAGAGGTTGGGGGCTTGGGGGGACTTACCTTATTTCCTCTTTTCCCTGATAGAGAACTTAGAGGAGGGGGTCCTGCTCACTTATATCTTCCCTGAGACAGTCCCAGGGGCAAATAGGTCATGTGTGCCCCACCCATGGTGGGAACAGGCTGTTTCTCCATCAGGCTGGGGCAGAAGAGATGGGCAGGACCCAAGAGAGTAAGCTGCAGTGTAGCCTGGTACCCCGACAATTTCCCAAGCCTACTATGCAATTGCTGTCCAACCCTGTCAGCAAATCCGAAGGCAGACACAGCATGGAAGGTGAACCAAGGGCACCTAAGTGGACAGGACTGGCAATCTGCAATTACTGGCTGAGCAGCCACTAAATTTTCTCAGCATCACCCTGGTTAGGAGAAGAAAAGTGAACAGAGAGTTCAGAGCCCAGAATGTAGGAGGCACTTCATAAGCAGTTTCTCAAGATTAATGAGTGAAGCAGAAGACAAGAAACGATTCAATGTTTTTCAACATTTTTATATGGAAGTCATCAAACATACAGAAAAGATGAAAGAATTTTATAGTGAGTACCCACTAACCCATCGCTGGATTCTACAATTAACATTTTATTCCGTTTTCTTTATCAGAAGTTCATCTATCTATCTGTTATCCATCCATCAATCTGACACTTTGGATTTTATAAAGGATACGTTCCACTTAAGGAAACAAGGCATGTACATGTGAAACAATTACACAATGTTTTACAGGGCGGTGCTAAATAGTGAGATATAGGCACGCATATGATTGGAGCAGAGAAGGTGGTCTTCCGTGAGGAATACGATATTCAGAGACCATTTCATGGAGGCAGGACTTCAGCTGGGCCTGGAAGAATGTGTAAGATTTGGACGGCTAGAGGGAGAGAGTGTGGTTCTCAGTGGGGTAGGATCCCTTTCCGCCTGCCCGATGCTGGCCTGGTGCCATCATCAGAGCTGAGGACAAAACCTGGATGTGAATGCCTTGGGGGCTTCAGACCCTGAGGAAGCTGGGTATCTTTCGTGTTGAGTGACACGTCTGTAGTGGGGTTCAAGACGCTCGTCCAGAGGGATGAGCCTTTTTCACCCGGAATGAACTTAAAGACCAAAGATCTAACGGGATGTGTGGGAGCTGTAGGAACTGGAGGAAATGCTTAGGAAGGAGGTAGGGAATCTGAGGACTCCCTCTGAAGGGACCTCGTGAAGACCAGAGAGCTTGCCACCTGCCTCCCAGGTAGGGAAGGTCACACAGACCAGCCAGAGGGGAACGTGTTGGCCTTCCTGGGCACCAGATGCAGCAGGCCCAGCATCAGGTGGAGGTAGGAGCTGCAGACCCACCAAATAAGCAGCCGTCCACCCAGCGCCATCTGGGGAAAAGGTTTCTGAAGATCAGCTTCAAAAGGCTCTTATCACGTTGGTTATTACTGGGACATTTCCTGGCGGTGGGAGTCACCCGCGATCTAGGCTTGTGCTTAAAAGGCAGACAGCGAACGTGCAGAGCAATTACCGAGCAGTGTGCACAGTTTTGAAAGCTGGTTACCTATGCCTTTTGCCTGTGTTTCCTTTTTCCCTCCACTCGTTCCCCAAACCGCTCTCCCCTTTCCCCTGCATTCTTTCTGTCCCCTTTGAACTGTTTTCCTGGCCTTGGATGCAGTCGGGGGGCTCCCTGGTGGTAGAATAAGGCACCCTCCCTCTGCAGTGGTCGCCCTTGCTTCGCTGGCTGGAGCTGGGCCAGGGGGCCTGGCATTTGCAGAACAAAGGAGACCTGTCCTGTGGATGGTCCGGCCACGCTTGCTTGCTCTTGCAGGGGTGGGAGGAATTCATGCAAGCGCAGTGGAGGACAAGCCCATTCATTTTGTGATGCGGTGTCTGTGTACTTTGTCAGCAAGATGGAGAATACTCACTATTTCCTCTGGCTTTTAGGGTTTCCATAGTTATTGCTTGTTTGCTACCACTAGAGAGAAGAGAAGGGGGGAAACAACAACTTCCTCCATTTGAAATTATAAACATGAGCGTGAGAGTTTCCCCGCCTCCCTGTCCCCTGCAGTTCTAGCAGCGCAGAGAACTGTGGACTGTTAGACCTGGAAACACTCGAGAAATCCAAACAATATTTCCTCATTTTGCACACCAGGAAAGCCTGGGCAGGGGATATAGGGACTCAGTCGTTGCCACTTACCTAGTTAGTGGCAGCCCTGAGACTAGCATTTATGCCCACAGGATCTTAGGTTAATTCCCCATCACTGCACCATGCAGGCTCTTTTCCTAGTCAAGTCACAATCCTACTTTGCGCAGGAGATCCCACTGTGTGTAAGGTACCATGTAGCATTTCCTGCTTTATCCCTCACAAAGGTGGGCATTTGTCCCCGTCAGTTCCGTTGGTGAAGTGCCAGGATCCTGGAGCAGGTGACACAGAGCCAGGGCCTCGGGGCGGAGGGCGGGGCAGGGAGGTGGCTGCCCGACCGTCCAGTGGAGGTGATGACACAGAACAAACCGGACACAATAAGGAACGAAGCGAGCTGGGAGCTAGAGCACTTAGTGCCTGGCACGCAGTACGAGCCCGATGATGTTTGTCGGTGGACAAGAGGGGGCCGTCCCCCACCGAGGGACCAGGAAAGGCTTTTCAAGTGATCAGCACTGAGTTTCCTGCTGGAAGAATTTCAGCGGACGGCCATGTGGGAAGGCGTTTCCAGCAAAAGGCAGAAATGAGCTGGGGTGTGTTCAGGGACCCACATGTACGCAAGTGTGAGTGGCGGTGAGTGTATGTGCAGAGGTGGTGGAAGGCAGGGCTGGAAAGGAGGTTCAGCTGTTCACGAGAAGGATGTTACCCAGGCACCCTTGTAGGCCTGGGATTTTGCAGCCAATGAGACAGAGAGGGTGAGTGCAGGAGGCACGGACCCACACACAGACCCTGATGCGACAGCGAGGGCCTGGAGCATGCTGTGACGTGGGTCGTTGGAGGTGATGACAAGGAAAAGCCAGCCATGGGAAAATCGGGGTCAGGAGAGGCAAAGGAAAAGCAAGGGGAAGGCGTGTGGCAAGAACACAGTTGGCTCATTTGAGAAAGAGAAAATAAAAGGCCCGTGTGAAATAAAGTTTGGTGGAGTCCACCAGTGGGAGAGGAGTTTGGGGTCAGATTAGGTAGAACCTTCTAGTCCATGGCCGGAAGACTGAATTTGGTTCTAAGTAGCATGAGAATAAAGTCTAACCTCTTTCCCTGCATTATCTGGCCTTGGCCTCTGTTTCCATGGGAACAACTCATCTTGGTTGGACGAAGACTTTCCCCGTTTGAGCCCTGAAAGCCCAGTGTCCCGTGAAAACCGTCCTTCCCCAGACAAGCGCGACGGGCGAAGCAGTCACCTCCCCTCCCACCCTCATTCTTACTTACGACACTCCTATCACAGTCTGGGGGGGGGGCGTGTTGTGGATCCCCTCAAAAACCTCTGGCTGATTCCCTAGAAACTAGATGGCCATTCAAAATTTCTGAGAACAGGAATAACATGATTCATTAATGCTTTTTAAGCCTTTTTAAGATACCGAAAAGCTCTAAGGTCATTCGATGTACATAAAGATGCCTTTCTGTTGAAATCTGGGATTCATTTGGATGTGGAAAGGCTAATGGGCCAATAGGCAGGCCTTCCTTGGGAATACAAAAAGGACATCTCCACCCAGATGTTCCTGTCAACACCCTCTCTTGCAGAACTGACTGGACTCTAGTCCTCACTCCTTAAGACTTGAAGGTTTGGACTCAGACTGTCTCTATAGTAAGCAAAACTTAAAGGCGCAGGCCTTCACATGACAGTCCCAGCTGAGTCTGCACGGTCTCTAGGATTATCTAAAGGTAGCTGTGACAGAAACACAGTGGCCCCTGTGCTCACCACTTTTGAAATTGTATTTTCTAGCTTCTCATTACTTAGGTGTGAAATCAAACTAGTACCTGGCTCCTTTAAGAATCTTTACCAGGATAATGGAAATTTGTGATCTCACAATTGCAGCCTCCTTAAGTCAATTCATATTTCTGTAGTTCGTTAGCGGCTCAGGAGGAAATTGCATTTATTATAATTGCCTCTAATTGCACCAGATTAGTGATTACAATTATTGATGGCAGCTGATTATTCATTCGGCATCAAATCAATTCCTGTGCTTCTTTAGTAACTCTGATGAGGAGAGGTCTAGAGGAGAGATCTAAAGGATACCACGTCCACCCTCTTCCCAGCATGACAGGAGACCTTCCCAGGCTGTTTCTAAATGAGCACCTGAAAATGATTTGGGACTTCAAGTGACAGAGAGGCAGCCCCTTCCTTCCCCATGGAACTCTAATGCCAAGCCCAGTGCTGACTCATGAAATGGAATCGGTTCAACATCACCAAAGGCTATTTGGAGCCCCCAGAATGCTCAGGACCTGCAAGCTCTTCCAGGATGCCCTCCTTGATTGCATAGTAGAAACATCAGAGTTCCCTGGCACAACTCTTCTGGAATATATGCAACCCAGAATGTGGAAAGAGAATTGACCTGAGAGCCACGTGGACCAGACTTTCAGTTCTGGCTGAACCCTTGGGGGCTACACAGAGCCCAGCAAGACACCTGCCTGAGCTGTAGAATCACCCATGGGTTGTTGTGAGTAAACAGTGATGAGAAGCTCCTCTGCTCCTCCTGTTCACAGCTGGACTCTTGTCACCCAGAACAGGGCTGGCAGAGAGGAAGAGTGGACGCCCAGGTGAGGAGGGAATACCTGACGGCTGAATTGTACAACACTCATAAAGCCTGTGTCTTGCACCAGGTGAAGAGTGGCTGCTCAGTGAATGTCACTTCCTCCCCACCCCCACTCCCTCCATACTTTAGCATCTACATTATCTTCCAAAGTTCTCTTCCTTTTCTCTTTATGCCCTGGTTCAATATTAACTGTAAATGTATCGTCCCTGTAGTATCTGTAATAGGAGAGCCGCTTCTGGAAGACCTCTGCATGGCGGTTTTCATTCTCTGGCTCACTCATCAGTACCTATAAGCGTGCCAGGCACTGGATCTAGAGGGGCTGAGAGATAAATAACTCATAGATATTGACCTTGAACAGCTCACGACCAAATGGGAAAGACTGTCCACTCTGTTTCCACGCTTTGTTTGCCTTCCAGGAACATACAAGGTCTAATCAACCCACAGAGGCTGGAGAAACCCAGCTCAGATTGGAGGGTCAAGAAGGCTTTGTAGATGTGGAAGTTGAGATTGAAACTGCATGTATCTCTTCAAATGCCTAAAGGAGTGGCTAGATTTTCAGCAGAGCAAGTAGGACCTGAAAAGAGGGAGGCAGAAAGGAGCACCCTTTCAGAGCGGCATTGCACGAGCACTGCTGGGTGCTGGGTACGTGACCAACGCGGTGATGTTAAGTGCCCTTCCCCAGTTGCCCCTGCAGGCTAAAACCTCCATGAGCAAGGGGCCTCCCCTTCCTTCGCCGTTGAGATCTCAGAACTGTGGGGTTGTCTGAGAGATTTTTCCTGTGGACTCTTTGAGGCCTCTGATGATGCAGAATCCTAACCCATCCTTCCCCCAAATTTTCAGGTGCCCCAGGTCCCCCTCCTGCCCCAGTGCTCTCGTCCGTCAGCCCTCCTACTCTTCACAGTACCCTTACTTCCACCTAGGACTCAGTTCAAAGGGCATACGTGTCCGCAGGGAACAGAGGCATTCAGGGCAGCTGTTGCCTACACAGACGCGGAATCCGCACCCAGTAGAGAGGGAAGGATGGAGGCTGTGGGCAAGGAGGCATGGCAGCTGGCTGCTGGTCAGGTCTCTGTCCACCTGAGAGCTGCTGCTCATTTCCCTGGTTGCTCGGACTTGAGCTCTGCAGTGGGCTCTGACCTGTGCCTAGATCCCATGGGAAAGTAAACAATGGTCCCCACACGACCGAAAACACGGGACCCAGAGCCCGGAGGACATGGCCCTGGTGTCCTTGCCCACGTGGTGGCAAATGTTCTCCCTCTTTCTGGGAAGGTGGAGGGGAACGGGTGACTCTTCTCTGGGCAAAATGCTCTTCTCTTCTGCTTCGAGGCTCTCGTGCATCCTACTTCTGAGCCAGTGGAAGTGTCTCTGTGCTGTCCTGAGACCTCTCCACATCCCAGGCCGTTTACCCACGCAGGAAGAATCAACCCTGCTCTACCTTCCGTCTTCCAAATGTCCCACATGGTGGCATTCTCCTCTTCGAAGGCTGGTCTTTTAACGGGGGGGAAATACGTAAGGATAGCATCACTTCCAAAGAAACCAAAGAATATTAGTCTTCTGTGATAGACCAGGACCCCAACCAATGCTTTCTCTCTCTTGGCAACTGCACCCACCCTTAACATCTTTCCCAAGACCCGCTGGAGGTCCGAGTCTCTCATCAAGGGCAGCAGGACACTCACCCACTGACTTGGAAAGGCAGTTGTGTTCAGCAGTGTTCTGCTTGAGGAGAAGGCTGCTATGACCAGAGCCAGAGGGAAGTTCTACGTGGTGACCAAGAGCCACATTGGTTTGCCTGGGCTGCTCTGGGAAGCTACCTGGAGCCAGCTAGCAGCACCCGCATGAGAGAAGGAGAGACCCTGCTCCCCTCTGCTCTGGCAAAGCTCCCCTGAACTCTAAATTTCCAGAGAAATGCGGGTCCAAGCCTCCCGCCTCTGTCCAGTCCTCCATCAGCTGGTGCCCATGGTCCTGCATCATCCTGGTAACAGTTGGTAAATGAGCCCCTGCCTAGCTGCCTGTGCACGATGGCTGTGCGGTAAGAGCCTTCATCCTTATGGCAGGCACATTAATGCCAAGTTTGCTCATTCTAATTAATACCAGTCAGTAAACACCGAAGAGAGCTAATGATGATTGCAGACCACAGCTCCTGCCTGTGAGCAAACACGCACAGGCAGGTGGCCCCTCCCTCCCAGGAAAGAGGCTGGGGCTGCTGCTTGCAGAGATGCCAGCCCTCCTCAGAGCCCCACGCCATGTGGAGTAAGTCGTGGGTTATTCCTCACCCCAATTCCTGGCAGATAAGAAGAGAACAAGGCCCCGTGCGCCCGGGCACATGGGAAGAATCCTTGGCTTTGAGAAAGAGGGCTGGGAGACAGGTCCTTGGGTCCTTTTGGGTTCTGAGACAGCTTTCCCCAGCACTGGGGATTAAACAAATTTTTCTATTTATTTCCCTTATTTTATTTATTTATTTATTTATTAACATCTTTATTGGAGTGTAATTGCTTTACAATGGTGTGTTAGTTTCTGCTTTACAACAAAGTGAATCAGTTATACACATACATATGTTCCCCTATCTCCTCCCTCTTGCATCTCCCTCCCACCCTCCCCATCCCACCCCTCTAGGTGGTCACAAAGCACCCAGCTGATCTCCCTGTGCTATGCGGCTACTTCCCACTAGCTATCTAGTCTACATTTGGTAGCGTATCTATGTCCATGCCACTCTCTCACTTCGTCCCAGCTTACCCTTCCCCCTCCCTGTGTCCTCAAGTCCATTCTCTATGCCTGCATCTTTATTCCTGTCCTGCCCCTAGGTTCTTCAGAACCATTTCTTTTTTTTAGATTCCATATATATGTGTTAGCATACGGTATTTGATTTTCTCTTTCTGACTTACTTCACTCTGTATGACAGACTCTTGGTCCATTCACCTCACTACAAATAACTCAATTTCATTTCTTTTTATGGCTGAGTAATATTCCATTGTATATATGTGCCACACCTTCTCTATCCATTCATCTGTCGATGGACACTTAGGTTGCTTCCACATCCTGGCTATTGTAAATAGAGCTGCAATGAACATTTTGGTACATGACTCTTTTTGAATTATGGTTTTGTTAGGGTATGTGCACAGTAGTGGGATTGCTGGGTCGTATGGCGGTTCTGTTTTTAGTTTTTAAGGAACCTCCATACTGTTCTCCATAGTGCCTGGATCAATTTACATTCCCACCAACAGTGCAAGAGGGTTCCCTTTTTTCCACACCCTCTCCAGCATTTATTGTTTCTAGATTTTTTGATGATGGCCATTCTGACTGGTGTGAGGTGATACCTCATTGTAGTTTTGATTTGCATTTCTCTAATGATTAGTGGAGCATCCTTTCATGTGTTTGTTGGCAATCTGTATGTCTTCTTTGGAGAAATGTCTATTTAGGTCTTCTGCCCATTTTTGGATAGGGTTGTTTGTCTGTTTGTTATTGAGCTGCATGAGCTGCTTGTATATTTTGGAGATTAATCCTTTGCCAGTTGCTTCATTTGCAAATATTTCCTCCCATTCTGAGGGTTGTCTTTTGGCCTTGTTTATGGTTTCCTTTGCTGTGCAAAAGCTTTGAAGTTTCATTAGGTCCCATTTGTTTATTTTTGTTTTTATTTCCATTTCTCTAGGAGGTGGGTCAAAAAGGATCTTCTGTGATTTATGTCATAGAGTGTTCTGCCTATGTTTTCCTCTAAGAGTTTGATAGTGTCTGGCCTTACATTTAGGTCTCTAATCCATTTTGAGTTTATTTTTGTGTATGGTGTTAGGGAGTGTTCTAATTTCATTCTTTTACATGGAGCTGTCCAGTTTTCCCAGCACCACTTATTGAAGAGACTGTCTTTTCTCCATTGTATATCCTTGCCTCCTTTGTCATAGATTAGTTGATCATAGGTGCGTGGGTTTATTTCCTGGCTTTCTGTCCTGTTCCATTGATCTATATTTCTGTTTCTGTGCCAGTACCATATTGTCTTGATTACTGTAGCTTTGTAGTACCATCTGAAGTCAGGGAGTCTGATTCCTCCAGCTCCGTTTTTTCCCTCAAGACCACTTTGGCTATTTGGGGTCTTTTGCGTCTCCATACAAATTTCAAGATTTTTGTCCCAGTTCTGTAAAAAAGGCCATTGGTAATTTGATAGGATTGCACTGAATCTGTAGATTGCTTTGGGTAGTATAGTCATTTTCACAATATTGTTTCTTCCAGTCCAAGAACGTGGTATATCTCTCCATCTGTTTGTATCATCTTTAATTTCTTTCATCAGTGTCTTATAGTGTTCTGTATACAGGTCTTTTGTCTCCCTAGGTAGGTTTATTCCTAGGTATTTTATTCTTTTTGTTGCAATGGTAAATGGGAATGTTTTCTTAATTTCTCTTTGAGAGTTTTTCATCATTAGTGTATAGGAATGCAAGAGATTTCTGTGCATTAATTTTGTATCCTGCTGCTTTACCAAATTCGTATTCATTGATTAGCTCTAGTAGTTTTCTGGTAGTATCTTTAGGATCCTCTGTGTATAGTATCATGTCATCTGCAAACAGTGACATTCCAATTTCCAGAGTAATACAGTTTGCTTTGAAAATTAGAATACCACAGAAGTGTGTAAAGCAGGGAGAGCCTCTCTCAGTCGTGCTCCAAGGGTGGGGTTTATCGCCGGCGGGTCTGCCCGCATTCCCTGTCCCCGGGTCCTCCATCTCTCCTCTCACCAGCTCCTACTCTGATGCTGTGCCCTCCTCTGCCTGGTGCACACATGGTTTCATCCGATGACTAAACGATCCCTGTCATGAATCCTGCACTCCTGATTCTGCAGGACTTTTACCTGTCCTCTAGCCCTGGTCCTATTTCCCAACTCAAGGGTTCTTCCCATGCTCATATTCTAGGACCAAGAAGGAGAAATGAGGAGCATCCCAGCTCTGTGGGGCCCTGAAGACACCTCATCTTGGAAAGGTTTCTCCTTTGACTTCCAGGGGTCATGGCAATTAAACATAATTACATAAACACCCTTGCATTCAGGCTGAATCTAAATTTGGAGAGAGTCTTGCTTCTCAAAATAGTACGTGACCCCATGCCTCTGGGTGGATTTGAAAGCTCCTCCTTGGGTAGGCGGTCAGCTCCCTGTTGTGAGCCCCTAAGTGGTCCCACAGCCGAATTGTAAAAACGGATCTTTGGCCACACGACAAAGTGATGACACAGTGGTGGCAGAGGCAGAGGAATAGAGCAGCCGTGGTACAAATCCACATCTCATCCATAGTTTGATGTCTTGCTGGAGGACCTGGACCCCTCTCAATCTGTCATGTTTTTCTTTGTTCACCCCATCCTCCTCCTTACAGACACTACTTCGTTTGCCTGCAAAGATAGAGTTTCTTTTAGCACCATCACTGCAATTCAGACAATACTTTCTTCCTCAAAGGACTGTTCAATCTACTGCACCCAGAAGGGGTTCTCTGATAGTTTAAGAATGAAGAGAATAGAAAGAACTATGAGAGGTGGTCATGTACCATTTCTAAGGGTGTTAATGAACAGATCCAAGTAAATAGTAGGGTGTGAGCAGAGTGCCTTATCTTGTTGTTTTTTTGTTTTTTGCGGTACGCCGGCCTCTCACTGTTGTGGCCTCTCCCGTTGCGGAGCACAGGCTCCGGACGCGCAGGCGCAGCGGCCATGGCTCACGGGCCCAGCCGCTCCGCGGCACGTGGGATCCTCCCGGACCGGGGCACGAACCCGTGTCCCCTGTATCGGCAGGTGGACTCCGAACCACTGCGCCACCAGGGAAGCCCTTGTTGTCTTTTTAAATGTTTGGGACTTTACCTTGTTTCTTTCTTTTCTTTTTTTTCCTTTTATTTGTGCCCCTTTCTATGGCTGTCAGTCTTTCCTCCATTTGTTTCTCGATCACTTTTTTTCTCTCTGGCTCCCCTCCCGTTTTGACAAGAATAAGGAATTTAAGGGCATTTCTAAATTTGGTGCAATACATCGAATGCATTCATTCATCCGCCTCTCAGTTCGTTCCACCAGCGCTCCCAGAGCTCTCACTCTTATCCACCTCGTGGCTGGTTTCTCAGAGCAGAGAGATGCATAAACAATCTCTGCACTGGAGCAACACTGACTCAGCAAGGGGAGAAAGGCATGAAGTCAGGGCAACTATTAAATACATGCAGGGGATGATGGGACCTTTAAGTTGATGAGCAGGTCGATGGGGTCATATCAGGGAAAACTTCTTAGGGAATGTGACATTTGGGGTGAATATTCACCTGTGTTGAAGGTGTCACCAAGTAGCAGGTGGGAGGCATGGGCTGGTGGGAGGACAGTTTGCAGACAGAGAGTGCTGCCTGAGCAAAACGTTGGAGGTGAGGAGCCCTGGACCTCTGAGTATCTGAAAGCAACCTGACCTGGCTGGGAGGGCAGCAGAGAGAACCAAGTCAGGGGTGGCTTCTGAGTTTGATCATCGGGAATGTGGCAGGATACTGGAAAACGCACACGGTGTTTCCACGTGGGTTCTCAGCTGAGGGAGTGGAGAGGGGGCATTTATATTTCACCAAATACTCTGCTGTGGTGTTTGCACTTTTGTCTTACTTTTATTAAAAAGTGACACTAGTACTTTAGAGCATCGTGTGCCCAGTTAAGGCCACAGGTCTCTTCCTAACTGAGAGCCGGGGGCACAGGAAGAGTGTAAGCAGGACAGTGGTGTGGTCGGAGTTCTGTTACGGCGCCATGTTTCCTATCCCTTCACTTTATTTTTTTTTTCATTTTTTTAATATTTTATTGAGGTATAGATGATTTAGTCTTGTGTTAATTTCTGCTGTACAGCAAAGTGACTCAGTTATACATATATATATATATACATTCTTTTTCATATTCTTTTCCATGATGGTTTATCACAGGATATTGAATAGAGTTCCCTGTGCTCTACAGTAGGAACTTATTGTTTTCCTATCCCTTCACTTTAAAATAGCTGAGTGTAACCTTCTCATATATTTTTTAAACAAACTAAACCAGTCAGTTTTTACCTCTGGGTGGCCGTTGGTTGGTTTTATCTTTTTATTTTTTAACATCTTTATTGGAGTGTAATTGCTTTATAACGGTGTGTTAGTTTCTGCTTTATAACAAAGTGAATCAGTTATACATATACATATATCCCCATATCTCCTCCCTCTTGTGTCTCCCTCCCTCCCAGCCCTCTAGGTGGTCACAAAGCACCGAGCTGATCTCCCTGTGCTATGCGGCTACTTCCCACTAGCTATCTATTTTACGTTTGGTAGTGTATATATGTCCATGCCACTCTCTCACTTCGTCCCAGCTTACCCTTCCCCCTCCCCGTGTCCTCAAGTCCATGCTCTAGTAGGTCTGTGTCTTTATTCTTGTCTTACCCCTAGGTTCTTCATGACCTTTTTTTTTTTTTTTTTTTTTTAGATTCCATATATATGTGTTAGCATACCATATTTGTTTTTTTCCTTCTGACTTACTTCACTCTGTATGACAGACTCTAGGTCCATCCACCTCACTACAAATATCTCACTTTCATTTCTTTTTATGACTGAGTAATATTCCATTGTGTATATGTGCCACATCTTCTTTATCCATTCATCTGATGATGGACACTTAGGTTGTTTCCATGTCCTGGCTATTGTAAATAGTGCTGCAATGAACATTGTGGTACATGACTCCTTTTGAATTCTGGTTTTCTCAGGGTATATGCTCATTAGTGGGATTGCTGGGTCGTATGGTAATTCTATTTGTGGTTTTTTAAGGAACCTCCATACTGTTCTCCATAGTGGCTGTATCAATTCACATTCCCACCAGCAGTGCAAGAGTGTTCCCTTTTGTCCACACCCTCTCCAGCATTTATTGTTTCTAGATTTTTTTTTTTCTGCGGTATGTGAGCCTCTCACTGCTGTGGCCTCTCCCGTTGCGGAGCACAGGCTCCAGACGCGCAGGCCCAGTGGCCACGGCTTACGGGCCCAGCCGCTCCGCAGCACGTGGGATCTTCCCGGACTGGGGCATGAACCCATGTTCCCTGCATCGGCAGGCGGACTCTCAACCACTACGCCACCAGGGAAGCCCTCTAGATTTTTTGATGATGGCCGTTCTGACCGGTGTGAGATGATATCTCATTGGAGTTTTGATTTGAATTTCTCTAATGATTAGTGATGTTGAGCATTCTTTCGTGTGTTTGTTGGCAATCTGTATATCTTCTTTGGAGAAATGTCTATTTAGGTCTTCTGCCCATTTTTGGATAGGGTTGTTTGTCTTTTTGTTATTGAGCTGCTTGTAAATTTTGGAGATTAATCCTTTGTCAGTTGCTTAATTTGCAAAAATTTCCTCCCATTCTGAGGGTTGTCTTTTAATCTTGTTTATGGTTTCCTTTGCTGTGCAAAAGCTTTTAAGTTTCATTAGGTCCCATTTGTTTATTTTTTGTTTTTATTTCCATTTCTCTAGGTGGTGGGTCAAAAAGGATCTTGCTGTGATGTATGTCATAGAGCGTTCTGCCTATGTTTTCCTCTAAAAGTTTGATAGTGTCTGGCCTTACATTTAGGTCTTTAATCCATTTTGAGTTTATTTTTGTGTATGGTGTTAGGGAGTGTTCTAATTTCTTACTTTTACATGTACCTGTCCAGTTTTCCCAGCACCACTTATTGAAGAGGCTGTCTTTTCTCCACTGTATGTTCTTGCCTCCTTTATCAAAGATAAGGTGACCATATGTGCGTGGGTTTATCTCTGGGCTTTCTATCCTGTTCCAAAAAAAGAAATAAAAGGAATCCAAATCAGAAAAGAAGAAGTAAAGCTGTCACTGTTTGCAGATGACATGATACTCTACATAGAGAATCCTAAAGATGCTACCAGAAAACTACTAGAGCTAATCAATGAATTTGGTAAAGTAGCAGGATACAAAATTAATGCACAGAGATCTCTGGCATTCCTATACACTAATGGTGAAAAATCTGAAAGTGAAATTAAGAAAACACTCCCATTCACCATTGCAACAAAAAGAATAAAATATCTAGGAATAAACCTACCTAAGGATACAAAAGACCTGTATGCAGAAAATTATAAGACACTGATGAAAGAAATTAAAGATGATACAAATAGGTGGAGAGATATACCATGTTCTTGGACTGGAAGAATCAACATTGTGAAAATGACTCTACTACCCAAAGCAATCTACAGATTCAATGCAATCCCTATCAAACTGCCACTGGCATATTTCACAGAGCTAGAACAAAAAACTTCACAATTTGTATGGAAACACAGAAGACCCTGAATAGCCAAAGCAATCTTGAGAACAAAAAATGGAGCTGGAGGAATCAGACTCCCTGACTTCAGACTGTACTACAAAGCTACAGTAGTCAAGACAGTATGGTACTGGCACAAAAACAGAAATAGAGATCAATGGTTGGTTTTATTTCCTGTCAGTGACCCTCGGCAGAAACAAGGCTCCCTGATGCTCCATCAGCAATTCCACTCTGCCCGGATTGTCCTCCCTTTGTCCTGTCATCCCATTCCTAGATACCTTTTACATTCTTCACAGCGGGATTTCTGCTCAGGCTGAAAAACTGCCAATCAATCCCTGGCCGACATAAACCACGCCATGTCTTCCAGACTTGGGAGCCAGCCGTGCTCCCTGCACCAGCCGATGCACCAACTCCTCTCACCTGGAACTTTCCCGTCTGGCATTACCATGTTCCCCGGTAGCAAGAGAGACCCAGCAGCCTCTGCAGCTGCCACAGCCACTGAGGGAACGTACATGAGCAACCACAGAAACCAGGAGTGACAGGCACCGTGCTGACCTCTCTGCAAAGCTGCCCAGTGGCCCAAGGGGGGGATGAGGAAGCAGTTGGCCTTGGGGTTGTGAGGAAAACGGAGGCCCAGAGGAAGTACCTTCCTTCTTTCTTTTCCCTGCTTCTCAAGCTGTGCCTTTCTTCTCCTCTGAATCCATCTCCCATCCCAGGCCTCAGACCCTCCGTAAGGCCCCAGCTCCCCTGGGCTGCCCTTACCTGCCAGGCAGGGCTGCTTTCTCCCTGTCCCTGCACCCCTAGTCCTGTGCTGGGGCTTCCTGCCATCCTACTGCCTTCCATGATGCTGGCCCCTTGGTGCTCCTGTTCTATGAGTACCTGCTCCTCCATGAAGACTGTACTAGGACTGTAGTTCTCATTTATCTCCTGTCATCTCAACTCCTGCCGAGCTTGTTGCGGGAAAGAAAGTGGGGAAGGAGAGTATTTTCATGTCCTAGGTCTCAGGTGAGTCCCTGGGATGGCTGTCAAGTGTGGGTTCTTGGCTTCTCACAGGAAAGAATTGAAGAGCAAAAGCCATAGTAAAGAGAAGGCAGGTTGATTCAGGGAGATACATACTCCACAGACAGGGTGTGGGTCATCTGAGAAGGCGAGAGGCCCCAAAATATGGGGTGCTTTGTTTATGGGCTGGATAATTTCATAGGCTAATAAGTGGGAGGGTTATTCCAACTATCTTGGAGAAGGGGCAGGGATTTCCAGGAATTGGGCCACCACCCACTTTTTGACCTTTTATGGTCAGCCTCGGAACTGCCATGGCGCTGGTGGATGTGTCACTAATCATATGCTGATATATTACAATGAATGTATAAGGAGGCTCAAGGTCTAGTGGAAGTCGACTCATCTGCCATCTTGGACCTAGTTGATTCTAACCAGGTTATGTTGTGTCCTCATTGGCTGTCATTCTTTTAAAGGTTGTGCTCTGCCCACTTCCTGTCTCATTTTCACACCTAATTCACATCTGTCTTGGATTGGTTGCTCCTGGATTCTGTACGTCAATCCCATTTCCTCTTTGGAAGATCCTTGGAGGTGAGAGACAGGACTTACAAGTCATCAGTATCTCTCAAACTAAGAGGCATCAGGATAAGGTCAGAAATGTGTTTTCAAGATCACACCAAAATAGCAGGAACTTCGGAAAGAGACAGAGAGAGGTTCGAAGTCAGCCTCTACACCAGATCAGTTGATGTTGCGCAGGGTCCTGAATTTAAAGGCGCTTCTGTTTCTGTAACTATAAAATAGGGACAGTACTAGTTCTCTGAAAATTTTAGTGACTGCTGAATTAGAATGTAAAGGAAGTGACTCCGGGTTTGGGTTTCACTAGGTATTTGATACATCTTCCTTTCTTGTTGAATCTTTGCAAGGTTTTTTTTTTCCTTTGGACACAAACATGTTTTGCCTCCATCACCACCGTCCCCTTCTGCATTATATCTAAGCCAATCCCACCCAGGAAAGAAATAGCCCCCAGGCAGTATGTACATCCAGGTGATACCTCAAGGAGTGAGTCAGGAGAAGGCAGAAAAAGAATTTTATAAAAATGTGCTCTGTCTCCCTAGAAGGGAGGGGTGAAGCTTAATCATCTTCTTTTATATTCCTGGTGCTTTTTTTCTCCTCAGAGACTCAGTGTATATAAATGTAAAGTTATAATAATTATGATAACATTCAGATTAAATGTGATACTGACAAGGCTTCAGGAGATACAAAAATTTGCTGATTCCCACTGGAACGCTCTCCCACCCGGACTGACTTCTCCATTCTGATCCAGCAGGGCTGCCTGGGGGAGAAGTGGGTGGCGAGATGAGAGACTGACCCCTTGCCTCCAGGCCTCTTAGTATATCTAAATCCAGCAGTTAGCGTGTACATCAAATGAAAAGAACTAAGCCAATAGCACACTTCCACTAGGGACCAGTCATTGCAAGTCAGTTACCAGATTACTGGGAATTTGGAACACAGATACAGAAAGGGTAGCAGTAAGAAATCTATAATAATAAAGGAGTTCATAGCCAATGATCTGATTGCCCTCAAAGTTGGGGGTCCTTGAAGCCAGAATTCATGTCTCATGCATTTTTGTTTCATATGTGGCACTTGTGCGTATATGATGGTTAAAAAGAATGAATGGATGAATAAATGACCAAGGGCAGAGAAGCTCCTTATCTTCACCCTTCACCATTCTTAGTATCCAGAAAGCAATACCAAGAAAGTATGGGCACAGTTCAGAGTCAGCTTGGGGAAGGAAGCTTTCCCCCTTTCTGCAATATCATCAATCCCATTTGACAGCAGACGCATGGAAACATGGAAGCACAGAGGTTGGGGCATGTAAGTAGGAAAGAATCTGCATTATCTGGGATGGTGTGTCAGGATATTACAATCAGGTGAATAAGGAAATATATGTCTGGGGTCACACCCTACGTAGCAGAAACTCCAGGGAGAAAGGGACAGAAGGAGAGAAAATCAAGAGTTCCTACCACCTACAAGATGTCAAGCGCTAAGCTGGACCTTTCCTAGTTATTATCCCACAATGAGCCATAGAACAGTAATGGCATCCTTCATCTCTCAGGAAAAACAAAACAAAGAGACACAACTGTGATCCAGTGATGGGAAATAGTCTTCCCCTGGCCACAGAGAGCTGTGTTTTCTGTCCCCAAGCTTTTGGACACCATGTGCTCCTGTGCCTTGCACTCCGAGGAAGGGTTTTCATTCAAGGACAAGCTCTATTGGAGGCAATTCAACGCCCTTCCATGCAGCCTCTCAAAAGTCTTCGTTGGTGAAGAGTAGCGAAGTGATGCTGGTGGGAGGTGGGGTGGGAGGATAACTACTCACAGGAGGAAATTCAATTCTGCCCCGAAGATGATTAACATCCAACACTAACAATGAGGTCCCATCCTTCAAGGGGCAACACGCCGTTTCAGGGAGTGTCCCTTCCATATGCACCTGTGCCCACCTTGAGTCATGTTAGTGGAGTCAGACATGTGAAGATGCGCATTTCATGTCCTACAAGGCAGACCCACGGGCACACGTGAAATGCTTGCATCACTCCAGGGGAGCATGTGGCTCTGGATCTGGAGAGTCAGGGATCCACATGAGCAGAAGAAGCAGGGACGATAATAAGATAATCACAAGGACAATTGATGGCTACATTAAATATTTACTGTGTGCCAAGCTCTGCTCTGAAGACGTTACATGAAATATATTCATTAAGCCTCAGAAAAAGAAAGCCCTATGAAATAGACACTGTTCTGTCTCCTTTTTAGAGGAAGGAAGTTTGGATGTGTAGAGTAGTTTGTTAATGCTACTAGCTGGCAGTGGCGGAGCCTGGGTTCACACCCAAGCCTTTTACTCCACAGCCCTGTCTTTTTTTTCTTTTTTAAAAAATTTTTATTTATTTATTTTATTTATTTGGCTGCACCGGGTCTTAGTTGCAGCAAGCGTGCTCCTTAGTTGTGGCTCGAGGGCTCCTTAGTTGCAGCGTGCCGATTCCTTAGTTGTGGCATGTGAACTCTTAGTTGCTGCATGCAGGTGAGATCTAGTTCCCTGATCAGGGATTGAACCTGGGCCCCCTGCATTGGGACCACAGAGTCTTCACTGCTGGGCCACCAGGGAATTCCCTAGAGCGCTGTTTTATAACTGCGTTATCCAGCGTACCCCGTGCCCCTTCATAGAGAGGAGGGATTCGGGGCCACCTTTGGAGATTAGAGTGATAACTTTAGAGTGAAGATAATGGCTCAGAACGGAAACACTTCTCAGGTAGCCAAGAGTTAGTGAACCTGTCAGAACTATGGAAACAAAAACGAATGGACTTTGAAGGTGAGGGGGACACATCTAGTGTGGAAATACTGTGCAAGGCTCCGCAAAAAAAAAAATAAATAAATAAAAAGCAATCTCATGATTGATCTCAATGGCCAGAGACGTTTAAGAACATGGTTTCTACTATTATCACCCTCTTGAAAGCTCCATCCTCAGTGCACATAAAGGCTCCAGGAAGTCGTGCAGCTGAGAAATCAATTTAACTTTGTTAAAACTGGTGTGTTTCAGACCCATGGAACTGTGAACCTACTCATCCACCATGTCTTTCCTTCTATCTTTCGTTATCATCCTTGCAGGTGTGTGAGAATTCTCTATACCTGAGACTACTCTGTTGGAAAGATGTAACTTCCCAAGGTCTCTTTTCTGCCTGCTCTGCCCTTGAGAGGACCCACAGATGTCCTTGTGGGGACTTCCTCTGGGTGATTAGAGACAGGGACCAAAGCCAAAAGCTATGGCTACGATAGCAAACCCTGAGCCCTCGGGTAGGGAAAGAAAGCAAGGCGCCACAGCCAGCCAGCTGATAAGGTATAGCACAGAAATAACTAGCTTGTTGAGGGTGCATTCTCACCTCTCACATCAAGACTGCCACACACCGGATGGAGCAGAACGGAGGGTCAGGCGTCTTTGGCCACCCATCACCATTAAAGAACAGGCGGGGGACTGAAGTTTTCTGTAGCTCCAATTGCTGCAAATACCTTTAAAATAAGTGTTTTGCCATTCACGTGTTTTGATCAAAGTCTAAATTTTTAGACAATCCAGCAGACTCCAGTGAGCAAAAGACTTAAACAGGCGTTTTATGAAAAGGCACCCAAAAGGCCAATTCAGCATCATCAGGTATCAGGGAGAGGTGAATTAAGACCACAGTAAGACGCTAAGGTACACTCACAGAACGGGGACGGAAGGGAAGGAGGCAGGAGGGAGAAGGAGAGGGACAGAGAGGGGAGAGGGAGAGCTTGGACAGGAAAGGAACCTGCCAGCACCAAGTGTTGGTGAGACTAGAGTAGCGTATGCCTCGCGCGCAGCCTGCGGGACTGTGAACTGGGGCAGTCACTTTGCAAACGAGTCTGCGTTTATCTACCAAAGGTACGCACTGTATGACCCAGAAATTACACTCGGCGTTATAAGAAACGTGTGCATGCGTGCATCAGAAACTGCGCAGCAACGCTCCTGACGATGTTGTTTAAAATCTCCTCGAGGTGGAAACAATGGGACTGTCTATCATGGTGGAATGAAGACATACCTTGTGGTCCCTTCATTCAATGGGATGTCAGACAGCTTTGGAAATTCGTCAGTTCTAACTGCAGGGGGTGAGAATGACTCAAGAAATCACGCCGACCCGCTGTAGCCAGACACAGAAGGACACACACTGTATGGCATTCCAAAACAGACACAACTAAAGTCTTATGTTTAAGGATGCAGACTTAGGTGGTAAAACTAACAAAATAAACTAAAACAAACAAACAAACCCCCAAGGAAGTGGTCATGATAAAGTTTAGGATGGGGTGATGCTCGGAGTATGGGATGGGCAAAAAGGCACCTGGGTTCTGGGGTGCCGTCTGGGTGGAGGTTAGAAGGACAGTTAGTGGACAGTAATTCATCAAATTGCACATCTGTGTTTTAGGCATTTCGTTTATGTTCCACATTTTTTAAAAAGATTTTAAAAATCTAAATGTGAACAGAGACCAATTCCGCACTCCTGAGTGCTAGGTGAACTTACAACAGTCCGCCAGGCAGCTTGACCTGAAGCCCCATAGACAGCCTCAGCTCTAGCGACTGGGATGGCAGTCGTCACTGGGGTTTCCACTTCTGCCCCTTCTTTTGCATTTTCCTAATTTGATGAGTGGCAGGGCCATCTTTTCCTAGAAACCTGGGAGTCATCCGGTCTCCTCCTCCCATACTGTTCATGTCCAGTTACTTCCTAAACCCAATTTATTTCCAACTCCTACACATTTAAAAAAATGTATCTCTACCCTTTATGCCCATGACCACAACCTTAGAACTTCATAATCCCCAACCTATATGATAGTAACATTTCCCAATGTTTTTTGTTTCCATTCTCCCCTCCATATAATTTCCTTCGCTTCTCTATTCCCAGAGAGATCGTCCTCAAATGCGAATCTTATTAGGTTAGATCATAATTGGAAGGGCTTCACCATTTCTCCACCATCTGTAAAACCAAGTTGTGACCTCCCTGTGTGGCGCACACCGTTATCTGAAACCCGACACCTACATATATTTTCACTCCCATTTCCAGTGGACCTGACCTCTTGCTATTTTAAATCCTCTTAACCAACATGCCTGTTTCCTCTGCTGCCAATAGCTTCATTCCCTTTTTGCCTAGTCAATCCCACTCATTTATCAATTATTCAAAGCCCAAATCAAATGGTGCCTCCTCTATGGATATTCGTCTTCCTGCTGTTAGATCTTGTAAGGGTTATTCTTTGCTCCTTTTTACTGCTCCAATAGCTTGGACTTAGTTTAATTTTGTTACTTAACATGTTCTGTGGACACTGTGTGTTGACATATCTGTCTCCCTATCTGACCATGTGAACCTCTGAACGGCCTTGTCACATGTATGTCCACAGTTCCCAGGACAGTGCCTGGCACGACGTATGATGTCAAAGTTACTGAAGAATGAGTGATAAATGGCTTACATGATGACCCTGTGATAGTCCGAGGCTTAAGGCACAACCTGAAGGAGAGAAGTGCCTTATCTTGGTGTCATAGCCCTTGTTGCCCAAACACAACATTTAGTCAGTTATGACTTTCGGCAGGCAGCGAAAATCAAGATCTTCAGGGATGTAACAACTTACGAACAAGTACTACTACAAATACTCTTTCTTTTATACAGCAGACAAAGTTTACTTAGGTCACCTTCAAACACGCACACACACACGTACGTCGACTAGGGGATAACTCATAAGTACAAAGGAAGATGGGATATACTTCTTAACGCTCTGTTCTAATTTTTCTTGGCCTTTCCATCGCTTTGGACTGTTATCTTAGATAGTTCACAAGTGCAAAGCAAAATCATCTCTAAGATCAAGTTATATATTAACATTACTTTTCTAGGTACCAAGGGCAATTAAGTTTCAAAAAAGTTTTTTGAATTCACATGGACTTGTTTTCCCCATATTTCTTGGAGAAACCCAATCTCTACCCGGTTCTGCTTTGCTTTTCCTTCAGAAGGGCACTGCCTCCCAGCTTTCCTCCTGCCTGGGGAATGGAGGCTGTTGACAGCGTGGCATCTGCCCCAACTGCTCTTTCTAATTAAACCATTCAGGGTGCCTCTGGGTGACCAGACAAAAGAAGCCAGCTCTTTTAAAGGACTCATGCATTTTCTAGGTCACCAATCTGTATTTAACCCAGTTAACTCCACATATCCTGAATATAAGGTAGATACAAACTTCTTTCCCAACCTCAGATCGAAGTCAGATTATTCCTTGTGCCATTTTGTTTGTTTGTCTCTTTTGGTTGGTTCTTAGTGGAAGGATGTGATAAACTGAGTAGAATGCCGTTAGACAAGTGGTCCCTTCATCGTTATGAGTAAAACTATATTGGAGATAGTCTTCTAAGGGTGAATATCTTTGAAACCCATTGGTAGCTCCCAAGTCTTTTCCTGATGGCATGGATTGTAGAGAAGAGCCTCAGTACAGGAGAACTAACTAATGGTCCTGAACTGCCTGCAGGTACCCAAATTTCCAGCCTGTGGAAAACCCAATTACAGGTAGATTAGCGAAGAGTGAAGCGTAGAGCCATCTAGGAACATTTCTGAGGGCTCTTTCCTCACTTTCATCGATCGGTCCCAGCTCAATTGTCAGCTTTGGTTTTCAGATGGTGTCTGGGGAGAGGAGTGTTTCTAGCTCTTGCCCAGGCAGGAAAGGTCCCTGCTCCTGCCTTCTCTTCCCTTTCTTAGGAAGATGACAAGCCCATGGAGCACAGAACACACTTTCTCTGCCAGCATCTGCTGCTCAGAGCAGTTGCTGCCCTCGGGGAATGAGCTTGAAAGAATATTTTTAAATGCAAGCAGTGATATTGTACTTTGAGCCCCCAGCCCCGGCCCATGGGTAGCAAGTAATGAAGAATTCCCGACATCAGAGGGGCAAAGGCCCTGCCTCTGTAGTTGCCTGGTGGGCTCCAGCTCTGTGCACATGCCTCAGGGGAGGTTAACCAGCCACCAAGGGACCAAAGTGCAAGGAGAGACTCTTGCTTTCAACAGGAAATGATGATTTAGCGTCCTGTGGGGGGGAAGTGTGTGTTGTGAGAGCTTCACGGTAGAGAACATGTCCTGGGGCTGAAGGCAACAGGCAAACGGAGATGGAAGATGTGGGGGACAAGAGTGAAGGCCACACAAGTGCAAGAGGAGAAACAAGGATGCCTCTGAGGTCCACCTCTGATTGATGTCCAGCCCCCAAGTCACCTTCCCACGTGAAGAATCAGGCCATTGGGACTTCACTGGCAGTCCGGTGGCTAAGATTCTGCACTCCTGATGCAGGGGGCACGGGTTCGAACCCTGGTTGGGAAGCTAAGATCCTACGTGCAGCGTGGTGAGGCCTTAAAAAAAAAAAAAAAAGAAAAGAAAAGGAAAGGAAAAAAGAATCAGGCCATTAGAACACACAAAAAAGTCATCCTCACCTCCCTCCCCAACCCCTAGAGTAAAGCAGGTAGACAGAATATCATCCATCACTATACATTTGGGGAAACAACCTGATATATGTAGATTACGTTAAAGGCAGGGTAGTATCACTGAATACTTCAGATTACACTCTTACTGGAAATGGTATTTAATAATGGATAAGTCAGAGTATCTGCGTTGAAAGTGAGGATCTGCCACTTACAAGTTGTGCGTCCTTGGGAAAAGTGCTGCAACTCTCTGTCTCGGCACCCTACTCTGTGAAAAAAGGCTGTAAAAATTGCACCTATTTTGTAGGGAATTTTCAGGATTTAGGGGAAAGCATCTGTATATCCTAGAAGACGATGCTGAAAATGTTAAGGAATACCATCCCGGGGCAGGGTGCTAATGATGGGGTAACTTACATGCTATCTTGCTGTACACATACGTGTGTGTGTGTGCGTGTGCGCGCGTGTGTGTGCATGCGTGTGTGTGACTGCAAAGGTGAGTTTCAGGTGATTTGCAACTTAGTTTTAAAAAACAGTCTATCGTGACAGGCAGGAGCAGCTCGTTCTCGTGTTTGGAAGCAAATACTTTTACTTTGTCTGTGTTTCCCAGGAAGGGAAGCTGCACGGGCTGGAGCCCTCGGGCTGCGCTTAGTCGCTTTGGGTGTGTGTTTGGTACGTGCAGGTCCGGGAGGAGCAGGGCGAGGCTGGGCTGGGATGCTCTGAGCATCAGGGGAGGCTTCAGAGGACAGAAAACCCTGGCCCCGGATGCCGCTGCAGCGACCGCTCTGCTAGAAGCAAATATGTAGATGAATTTTCTCTCCCCAGCTAAGCCACTGACCTTGGGGGAGGAAGACAAAGGCTGGTTTCGCGTGTAGTAGGTGACTGCCACACAGTCCTTGTGGCGGAGACCTGGGTGCCACAAATGGGTTGCTCCAGGGAGGATGGCCTGGCTCAGAGAAACGGAAAGGAGAGGGGGATCCGGAGAACACTTGCCGTCACCTCCGTCTCTGCACGGACTCCTGAGCCCCCGAGAGCTTCCTCACCTCTCTGTGCTTCAGGATCCTCCTTTGAAGGAGGTGAGAATCCTTTTTTAGAGACGTGGAAGAGATTTGTCTCCTTCCTTCATCATGACTGAATTACAGTGTCAAGGTCTTCCAAACTTTTAATGCTCATCGACCCTCTTCCTTCCGGAAACCTAGGCTCCCTGACCTAAAACCAATAGTAGATTTATTTTACTTCTACTTGGAAGACACATTTTTAAAAGAAGTTGATGGTGTTTTATCAGCTCTATTTTGTGACACACAGAAGTGTGGGGGTCAGTGCTTTGCCCTGTCACCTCCCTGAATGTATGTAGGGGATTCTGTTGTTGATCCAATTGTTTGTCTGACCCATTAGATGCTTCTTGGAGCATTTTGATGATGGGGCTAGTGGAGTAGAGGGCAGGGCAGTGATGGTGGGAGGTGAGGATGGGGGGCAGTGAGTGGTGGTTTATCAAGCCTGTATCTCTGAGCCAACGTTAATGTCAGCGTAAGACTGGAATACCAAAAGAGCTAAGCCCCAGAGCCCAACACGTGACTCACTTTGCAGCATGCAGCTTGGCTTAGGGGGCTGGTACCACTGCTGCTACCTAGAGATACTGTCTCAAGGCCACCGAAAAGAAAAAAGTTACCCACCCATGAAGTCCCATCCCCTCTTGCCGTTCCCGACATGCTCTGTTTCATCCCGACATGCAAACAGTAACCACCCTAAAGAATGGGTCGAGCCTTTTATACCCAGAGATTTTACCCTCTGAGTCTGGCCACTTGGGAACAGAAACCATCCGTGTACAGGGATGCGCTGGACTGGAATGATGATTACCCTCTGTTGTTTAGTTCTCTCTACCTGTGCACTGGGGGCAATAGAGTCCCCGGTGATCCCCTCTGCTGCTTCCCACCTGGCCTGGCCCCTGGCTCTGCATAGCCACCTGCACTATGACAGTTCCGTTCTGGTGGGCTTAACACTCAGGGACTGGAAACATACATAACTGTCCCATAGCCCACGATTATTCAGATTTTCAGGGAATCAGAGGACAAGTCTGTTCCCCCGTCCTCAGAGTTTTACATAAAAATACTACTGATTTTTATATAAAAATGTGCTACTTATTCCCAAAGCCTCAGCTGCCTCATTTCTTTTTCCTAGAGCTACCAGTGTGTTTGTTCTCATGTTATCAGGATTTCCTCCCTTTTTTGTATACATGCCCATCCTATTATTAACACAGTTCCAAGAAGATCTCTGGAGATTTTTAGAATATCCTTTGCTAATGGGGTTGGCAATATTCTAATAATCCAAGCAGTTCCTTCCTTGGCCTGAATAGTAGGGAATTGGAAAGTCAGCCAAGTACCATCAGGATGGCTGGACATAGTTTTCATGTCTTTAAGAGGACAGTGGTCAATCTGAGGGGAGAGGATGCTGTTCCCTCCCCTCCTTGGGTTTCCCTGAGTGACTGTGCAAACACTGACTAGAACTGAAGGAGAGAGATTTCCAGTTTCTAGTTTCCCTTGTGCTGTTCTACTTGCATGTGACTCATGCTGTCCTCAAAAAATTGAAAGGAAAAAAAAAAAAAGGAAGAAGAAGAAGACAGAAAGAAACCAAAAAGATAAATAAGCAAAAAACGTGGCAAAATCTGGATAATTTTTTGATCTGAATGATAGATGTATGGGTTTATTTTGTCATTTTTCTGCGAATGTTTAAATATCTTAATAAAAATAAATTCAAAATATAATTGAAGGGATAATTATGAAGTACATGGTAAGACAAAAATGAAGATTGTTTCTGTTTGCTTTTATTTCATGTAACCAGCACTGCTTCTGGCTGACTTGGATTTCTCTTGATAAGTCAACCTCCATTTTTGTACATTTTCAGCCTGTACCCAAAGGCCTGACCTAAAACTTTTCTTCCCTTAAGTGAAACATGTCAGTAATACAAACAGTATTCTTCATGTTACAACTACTCCTGATATTTCAGTGTGCTGTTTCGTCACAGTTCTCTTGCAAAGTGATTAACTGGCTTTCTTGTTTACTTCCAAGTGTCTGGCTTTGTTCTCCTTCCTTTGCTCTTATCCTTCTCCTTAATAGCTATGGGAAGAGCATAGTGTGTTTGCTTCACAGTCTCAACCTTATTATAGTCCTGATACTTAAGAAGTTTGTGTTTAAAACCCAGAGGTAAATGTGTAAAATAATGTCTTAGTTTCAAAGGCCATTATAATTGAGTTCTGTATTAGTCAAGAAAAAATGCTTTAACAAGGGCAACTCCAAATCCAGTGGCTTAATCAAGGTAGAAATGCATTTATTTCTCTTTGAAGTAGGTAGATGGCCTAGGCCTGGTGGAGTGATCTTGACAGCCACAGCTTTTAACTCCAGTTCCAAAATGGCTGCTTCAGCACTTGCCATCACATCTGTAACCCAGACAGCCCAGAGGAGTAAGGAAACAAGGGAATCACACATTCATTCCTTCTAAAAGCATGACCTGAAAATGGTACACATCACCTCTGCCCTCATCCTATTGGTCAGAACAGTGCCCAATGGAGACCTAACTGAAGCAATGGATGGAAAATGTAGACCAGCTATTAAAATAGGAAGAGAAGATATTGGTGAAAACTAGAATTTTCTGCCACAGCTAGCAAGTGGTCCACCAGGACTCAAATTCAGGTGTTCTGACTCTGTGTATGGTACTATTTAAGTCATAAAGCAACAAGTAAAAAGTGATATGGCCCCCAAAATGAATGAGCACCATTGCTACACCACATGTGTTTCGAAGACCCTGCAGGTAAACGTCACAGATAAATCCTGTGATTCGGCTGGTCTTTGCAAATCTTAGACCGAAATGACTTTGCTATGCTGTCACAATTTTTGCTTGGTCTTCTCTTTCATGGGAGGTTAGGGAGTCTTCCACTTTTCTTCATGGAAAGCCCTAGTTTTTCCTCACTTAGAAATTATATAGTTGCAACTAACGTATATCCCTATATGCAAACACAGTTGCAGAAATTTTGATTCGAAAATCCATTATACAGGGTCAGGGCCAGAATATATGTTCCAATATGCCATACATTCTCTAGTAATCATATACTATTTTTTTTAAATCAATACTGTGGAGTCAGCCTGTGGTGTAACATCCAAGGAAGGGAGCAGCATTTCATGGAATTTATTTTCCATTCAGTTTTTGTCTGGTGGATGCCCTATATTCCAGAAGGAGTTATCAGCCTCTTGCTTTCTTCATTATTCTGCTGGTCCCTCCCTTCCCCCTTTCCTCAAGTCGCATCTTTTGAATATGAAAAGCTATATTCAATACTTAATGTATTATTCCTGAGAAACCTTTAAGGCCATCTTCATAAACACCGCCATTTCTTATTTAATAAACAATTGCTGTCTCATTAAATGTAAATGAGTTCTTTATCCTTAGCTGTATTTGTTGAATCTATTACTTACTGTGTTTACCAATTTTGTTTCCTTTGGCTGGAAAGCTTTCTGTAAACTACTCATAAATATAAAGTTGAAATGAAGGCATTTTCTCTATGTTGAAGCACCTGCATTAGGCGGCTTTGAATAGCCCTCTCTTTAAAGTCTGCTGTCTTTCCTGTCCCCACCACCCCGCCGCCCCACCCGGTGCAAATAGCTCAGGATTCTTGCTTCAGACCATCTGACCCTGGGTCTTTGTCTCTCCGGAATGTCGATGTCCACCTTCCTGGAGTCAGGGGACTTGCTGCAGGTAGAGAACGGGCGATCATTGAAAAGCACAGCACAGGCTGTCTTTGGCTGGGTGGAAAATGAGTTCTCCATAGTAGAGGCGACATTTGGCGCTTTGATGCACTCGGTCCTAGCCTGTCCAAGTTTCCTGGCTTCCAGGGCAGAGTGTAAGGCCCATCTGTTCCAGCAGGCTTTCCCTGATTAGATAGGATGCTTGGCAAACAGAGTCTCAGATAATGGTTATTTGAATATTTTTGTAATTTCCATGCTTGTGCCTAACAGCTTAGCAGTTGGCCCTATGTTTAAAGAAAGTGGGTAATAATCATGAGTAATGTGGCAATTCCCATTCAAAAATTTCAAATGGTGCTTAATTAAATCTTCCAATAACATTTGGAAGCAAAGGTTCAGCCTGCCCATGCTGTAGCCATGAAGAAAAAAACAGTACGAGGAGAGTGGATGGA
Organism: Kogia breviceps; assembly: GCF_026419965.1. Lineage (NCBI taxonomy): Eukaryota > Metazoa > Chordata > Mammalia > Artiodactyla > Physeteridae > Kogia > Kogia breviceps. The sequence goes on from NC_081316.1 coordinate 118,216,727, forward strand.
AGCTTCGGGAAGTGGCAGTGGGGAGACGGACCCAAGCACAGGAGCTACGACCACTCGATCGCGGCCCCTAGGTCATTCTCCACGCCCAGCCCTTCCCATGGAGCGGACCCTCAGGTGACTCCCTCAGCAGAGTCAGGTATTTCCTAGGAGAATGGATGCACCAGCACCCTGTCCCGCCCTGCTGAACTGCTAGGGGTGTGATGACACAGTCCTAGAAGGCTCTTTTCCTGACCCTGTCTTCATAACGAGAAGACTTACCACTGTCCAGATCACTGGGAGGGCTGCTGGCTGGCCACCTGGGCTCGTTCAGAGCTGGTCCTGGATTGTAGAGAATCCCTCATCAGACTCTTCCCCCCATGGAGGCTTAGTGTGATTTTAAAAACCTTCCATTGTAGCAGCGTTCCTTAACCCTCCTTGGTGATTTTTAATGTCCATAACCCTGTTAGTAATAAAATCGAGGAATCTTAGTGTTTGGAAGGGGATTAGAAGTCTTCCATTTGGACCGATCTTTTTAGAAACAAGACACTGTATCCCATTCCCCACTCATCCAGAGGCTGAACACTTACCCAAATTCATGTCAGTAGCTTGCATCCAAGCTTGGTCTGGGCCTATAGGTCTCCCAGCTCCCAGTCCAGCGACCTTTGGCTTCAGAATTGTAAATGGATTTTTCTTCTGTTAAAATCTGAATCTATTTTTATTCCTCTAGCTCCCATCGGGGGCCAGCAGGAGGAGGAGTGACAGGACAATTTGTCAGCATCCTACTTATATTCTCCTGTTCCTATCACACAAGGGCGTTACTACACCACCCCTCATGTACCCTCTCTGGATTCCCTGGTCTTCCATTATACCCTTTCTTCTTCACCTCCTTTTGTCTCATTTTCCCAACCTGTACAATCAGGCAAATAGGATTTACCTTTCACCCTCTAGGGATGTTTGAAGATTGATAACATGTCAGGGAAAAGACTGGATTTATTAGAATTTCACAATATCCCATTTAAACAGAGGATAGTCCGCTGAGAAAATAAATTTAGAGATAACTTTCTCTTACATTATTTTTAAAGTTCATTTTTTCCCTCATATTATTAGTAGTGTTTTGTTTTTTTTTGGTCTGGCTCTACTACAATTTAAAGTCTTTTATAAAGGTCTTGACTGTTCCCAAGAAAGCAGGCCATGCACTGAAGCAGGACAGAGAGAAGGATGATACAGTGAGCCTGGCCTGGGGACCAACAGCTCTGTCATACTGACTTATGATGGATGAGGGGAAAGCCTATTTCTCATCCATGGTAGGGGGAGGCATAGTGTAAAGAAAGATACACCAGGAGTCTCTGGGCGATTCATCTTGCAACAGATGAACTCTCAGAAGCTGCAGAGTTTTGAGGGGAAGAGAGAAAGAACTGAAGAATCAAATTCATTATGTGAAGTATAATCTCGCGAGGAAATATCAAAATATGTCAGCAGCACCCAAGACGGGAGGGTAGGGGAGAGGGTGGGGGAATTCACTGATGGTGTTTGTCAGCTGCTAAACCAGGCGTGGAGGCCGAGAGGCACTGGGCTGCGGTTCTGCCAGCAAACAGCCTTCCCACCCGATTCCCGGAGGCCAGGCAGAGCTCAGGGCATCTCATGCAGAATGAAGTCAGGGGATTGAGCAGACACAGGGGACCTCCCTGAAGGCCCTCCTTCCATTTGCAATTCACCTGCGCCATCCCTTTCTTTGTGCTTCTTGCTTTCAGGCTCTGCATCAAGGTTTAGGTATAAATAATCCCATGAAAAGTGTTGCATGGAGCTTTCTCTCTAGAACCTTCTGCAGTCATGACTTCCCTGACCACTCCCTGTTCATTTCCAAATTTTAGCAGAGCGGCCGCCTTGTCACAGCCAGCCTGAGTCTTGCGAAGGAAAATTCATAGTTTGGGGAGCCTTTGCTGTCACTTTCAGTGCTTTTAGGTCATGGGCTGGAATCCTCTTCGTCCTGCACAGACACGAGGCACCAGCCGGTTCCTTCTTCCTCCTCTACAGACCGCCCCACTTCAGCAGCCCAGGGGGTGGGGGTGGTGGAAGGGGCTCCCCCAACTCTGGGCACGAGGCCGGTTTTGCCATTTCCGTCTCTGTCCCTCTTCTCATTCCCAGAGTGACCTTGGGCAAAGCGCTTTCACCTCCCCGAGCCTCAGTTTCCACATCTGGAAAGCTGAGATAATAGCTACCTGTCTCCTGGGGGGCATCTGCAGGGCTTAATTAATTAATGCTTGGCAAAGCTGCCGAGACCTTTGCTTGAAAGAAGCCTTGTGAGCTCAAATTATTATTATATCTCAGAAGTCTTAACTCCAGTTTTGCTGCGGAGGCTAATGATTGTTTCTTTCCCGAAGAAAAAAAAATATTAATTTTAACTCCGAGTCATTTATCAGGTAGTGGGGAGAAATCTACCATTTGTCAAGGGCAGCACTGTCTAAAGGGAAGTTCCAGCAGCCCCTCTCAGGGGAAGTTTGCAAGAAAATCTTCATATTTTGCCATCTTCCCTGGGCATCCTCTCTGTCCGTGCCCTTCTCCCGTCCCTGTTCTTGGCTCTCTCTCCAGGTTGGGATGCTAGCCTGGGTGAGCCAGAGTGACCTCCGCTGAATGTGCTTTTGATTTCCTGGGTCATGGGGTCCTCGCCTGGGTCCCCAGCTCCACCCACTGCCCTTTAAGCAGCCGTCCCTCCAGCTCTGGACGTTTCCTCTGGCTCAGCGTAGAAGCCAAATGCCAAGTGTTTTTAAGAAACAAGACTTCATGCAATACCCTTGGATTAATTTCAAGTAACCGGGCACCGTCTCTATTAAAAGCATCAAACTAATTCACGGTGTCGAAGGACAACCCCTCCCCCAAGACAATGGCCCCATGTTTTCCTCGGGGATGAAAGTAGTGTGAGGCGCTGGTAGCTGTTTTCTCACTTTCCTGTCCGTGAGGCCCGATGGACCAGCTGTCTCCCCAGGCCCAGGTCCTCATCCGCCCCCTGTTTCTCCGCATAACCTTCCTGGGCTCGCGTGCGGCTTTTCTGCAGGGCAGGGACCTTCCCGACCCCCCGCCCTGTCCTCGCCCTGCCCTCTAACCAGCATCACACAAAGTCACACCAGTCTGAGCTGCCCTCGGAGCGCTGCAGTGGGGCACCCAGTGGGCGTTCTGTGCCAGGCTTTGCCTCCCAGACACGTACGTCCCTTGTCGCTGCGTGACAAAGAAATAAATATTGAATGAATAAATGTGTGAGCAAACAGGTGCCTCTCGGTTCCACATTTTTAAAGCAAAAAGTAATCATACGTTTGATGTATTTTGCACGTGTGCTAGAAACATATGTGAGGAATCCGCGTCGGGCACTGAGTCCCCGCCGGCACCCTCGTGTGGCTACTGATGTGGTCCAGTGCCTCTTACCCAAATCACCACACTCCCTCCTTCCCAGCAAAATCAGAGGCGTGTTGTAGTGCCGGCTCCACTGGTCAGTTCTCAGGGAAGAATCTTGATCCTTTTGCCAAATAATCTACATGCGCAGCAAGTCCTACCTTTGTTCTACCCTCAGTCCTGGCAGCCCCAAGCTAGAACACACTGCATTTCCGAGGAGGATGAGTAGTCTGTGTGTACACCAAGGCTGAAGTGGTTGGGAATGGACATGTGATGCCGATAGAAGGTGATATTATTAGAAACCTGTTAAATGGGTTCCTGGCGCGTGCTTTTAACATCTCTCCCTTCAAGCAAACCGCCCCATACCACGACTCATTTTGTACAGTCAATACGATCCTGATAAGACCTATTGCAGCACTCACGGTGCTGGAAGAAATTAAACATCTAGGGGACTCCTCCCGTGCCACACTGATTGAGCTCGAATGATGCCGTTAAATTGACAGAGGCATTTGTCTGCTCTTGCAAGCTAGTAAGTCTTCCTGGCAGAATGTATTACAAATTCCTTAACAGCAAGGAGATAAAAACAAATCAGGAACTCCTTTATTCTACCCTTATGCTGCTTTCTCCAGGAAGCAGTCTTGGTGTGCCTGCGTGTGCGTGCACGTGCGCGCGTGAGTGCGTGTGTGCCTGCGTGCGCACGTGCGTGTGCGTGTGTGCCCACGTGTGCGTGTGCGTGTGTGTATTGCAGGGGTGGGGGCAGCAGGAGAGCCGCACTGCTGCTGCTCATCTCATCACGCACGCGGTGTGTGTCTCGAGCTCTCCCAGGCTGACCCTCTTTTTCTGGCCATTCTGTTAATTGAACCAACCGTGCCAGCCCCTGAAATGCAAGGACAATCTTGTCAGCAGGGGAAGGCACCTTGCACCTCTCAGCCAAATGCGGCACAACTTTAAACCGATTAATAAAACTCTTAAAAGGATAATATTGTTGGGTAAAGTGCGAAGGGCTTCTGCTCTTGCTTGGGTTGTATTTTTATTAAGCTGTGAGCTACTTTTTCTTTTTCTTTTTTTTTTTAAAGAGAGAGGGAGAAAAGGAAGCAAGAAAGAGAGACTGTTAGAGCCCACAACCTCTTGTTTGCAGATTATTTTACGGAGATGCTCAGTGGAATATCAATCGCCTGCGATCAAAAGTCCCGCCAGGTACTACCTGGAATGGCAGAGGCTTTAGAAGTGAGAACGGCTCCTCGGAGAAGCCACATATTTTAGATTGGGGGAAATGGTGCAGCTGACATTTTGCCTTCGCGGCAAGTAGAGCGAGGCAGGGGGCTTGGGAAGACAGGGCCAAGCCGGGGCAGGGGGCTGGGTTAGAAACGAAGGCTTCCTGCTTTGCTCTTGTCCATCTGGGTAAGGACGGGCTCTGGGGGCCAGGGGAGGGGACAGGCTGGGGAGGGGGATAAGGAAAATCCTGGAATCTGGTCACAGGCACTGCGCAGACCTCTGGCTCCAGAAGACTCAAAACTCTCATTGGAAGTGCTGCTGTTCAGGCCTGTTCTATGAGTCCTTTCATTTCACGAATAATCAAAATCACCCCCAACATGAAAAATGTGTTCTTTACTTTTTTGGAAATGATAATCATTCTAAATGGAAATGTGGTCCTGCCTCAGCTCCGTTGCGTAAATGCTAACTCTCTGCCCCAAATCACTTCACAAAGATGCTCCCTGGGTCCCTCCCGTTTGTCCATCGCAGTGAGAAGGGTGGGACCAGCCATGGCCGGCTGGTGGGGGGTGGAACATCACCCAGGTCCCACGGACCCAAACCTTACAAACGTTTATAGACAGCGGTGTTGTTACAGTGCAGGATCCGAACTCAGGGATCGCCGGTTGTATGACCTACCACGGCGGGTAACAGTGATGCTAGTCTGGGCAGCACGTATGTATGGACTCCACACTACGTGGTCCTCTGTGTCTGATTCCTTCACTTAGCGCCACGTTTTCAAGGTCTGTCCGTGGATCTGTGCCTCATTCATCTTTATCAGACACTCTCTTCTTCTCACCATCTTTCATTGAACTTTCTTTTTATTTCTACTTACAGATCCAAGTTTTTCTCTCTCACTTTTCCAGTCCAGAAACCTGGGTCTTCTTGTCTCAGGCTCTGGGTGAACCCTTCCCAGTCTCAGAAATCATTCTCCTCAGAAGCAGCTGAGCTTCTTTTTTTAATTAATTTTTATTGGAGTGTAGTTGATTTACAATGCTGTGTTAGTTTCTGCTGTACAGCTAAGTGATTCAGTTATACATATACATATATCCCTTCTTTTTAGGTTCTATTCCCATATAGGTCATTACAGAGTATTGAGTAGACTTCCCTGTGCTATATAGTAGGTTCTTATTAGTTATCTATTTTATATAGAATGGTGTGTATATGTCAATCCCAATCTCCTAATTTATCCCTCCCCTCCCCCTTTCCCCCTTGGTAACCATAAGTTTGTTTTCTACATCTGTGACTCTATTTCTGTTTTATAAATAGGTTCATTTGTGCCATTTTGTAAAGATTATATACAATGGAATGTTACTCAGCCATTAAAAAGAACTAAATAATGCCATTTGCAGCAACATGGATGGACCTAGGAATTCTCATACTGAGTGACGTAAGTCAGAAAGAGAAAGACAAATACCATATGATATCACTCATATGTGGAATCTAGAAGCAGCTGAACCTCTGATGGGGCCTTTGTCCCTGTGCAGGGCAGCTGCAGGGTGCCAGGCCTTAACTTCCCGTCTTGGCTTTTTCTTCTGTTAATTCCGGCTTCCTTTCCAGGCATCACTGAATCTGTCCACTCACTCCTCCCTTCCCTCTGAGTTTTGCTCTCAAACTTCTCCCCCAGGTCTCCTCTAACTGCAGGGTGCAAAGAACCACCCAAAGTTTATTTAAAATGCTGATTCCTGGACCTTAATCTCAAGGACTTTCATTCCTTGCATTGGAGTCAGCATTTCCCACAAGATCTCCAGGAAACTAGTGTGAAGTGGTGGAATTCTTTTACCGTCTCCTGGTCACTGGATCCTCTCCCCACGCGGTTTCCAGGAGCCTTTCTGTTCCCTGGTTCTATCTCTCATCACCAACTCCTTTGCAGGGACAGGCATGTCCATTTTCCATCCAGCTCACCACTGCCTTCCCTCCCACCCCGCTGCTGAAAAACTCAAAATTTCAGTTATTTGTTCAGGCCGTGCCTGAAGTATCTAGTAAACGTAAGGTATACTTGGTGCAAGGCCAACTGAGATGAATCACCCTTGACCCCTGCCCTCAAGGAGGTCGCCCTACTGGGAGGGATCGAGGTGCGTAACTCACTCCTCCTTGCCTTCCCCCACCTGGCTGTGTGCCTATAAATGCCGTACGAGCTCTGAGCGTCAAGGCCACAGCAGCACACAAGACAGACGGGGGCGATTAGAAATAAACACACGACACAGAAATGAGGAAGCTATCCTTAGGGTGTTAAGTGCAGCAGGGAAAACTAAGATGGGGTGAGACAGACTTCTCTAGACTGGGGGTCAGAAACGGCCCCTCAGAAGAGGCTTGGAGCTGAGCCTCGAAGAAATGAGATCAGGTCTCACAGAAGATCACAGGAAGATGGTCTACATGAGAGGGACAGGTCAGCACAAGAACGGAGTGACGTGACCAGGCCACTGGGGCCAGGGGCATCCCTGCAGGCTGGTGCCCCTTCTTTTGATTGGAGAAGAGCTCGTCTCGCCTGCCCTCATGGGAGCACAGGTCCATGAAGACCTCCCCCTGCAGCAGGCAGTGGGGGGCAGCTAAGCCAGCCCGTGGAGGAGACAGGGTGTCGGCTGAGGCTTATCCAGATCTTTCGGGTGGAAAGTGGGTGCTGCACAGGCAGATGACAGATGCCTGTTATGTCTGAAGGGTAGAGTGGGCTGGACTTCTTCACAAACTCTGAAAAATTCCCAAACCCAGAAGCCCTACGTGAACCTTGAAAGAAGTGCACGGAGAACACATTTAATGGAGTGACGGTGGGTCATGAATGTGTAGAGTCCTTTACCCGCCGGAAATAATGCTGGCTAAAGTAATAATTTAAAAATACTAACCATTCACTCAATAAACACCAGGGCTTATTATGTGCAGGCACTACGGACTCAGAAATGAACAAGGGCAGTACAATCCCTGCCCTCCCAGAATGAACAGGGTAACAGAGAAGACAGCCACCAAAGAAGTGACTGAGGCCCCGTAGCAGTGCAGTGTGGTGTGTGAGAGCAGTGACTTGCAACCGCCCTGGGCTAAATCCCAGTTCTGCTGTGTGGCCTTGGGCAGGTTACCTAACTGCTCTGTGCCTCAAATTATTGATGTGCAAATGAGGATAGCAGTAGCGCTTCATTGGTTATTATAAGAAGAAAAGTGCTTCGAAGGATGCCTGGCACACATTAGGTGCTCAGTAAGTATTAACCACTAGGTGATTAATTACCTGATTTTTGCTGAACGCTCAGAGGGGGAGGTGGAATCCTTGGTGTAGCAGGAGCTCCTTACTTGGGCTGCAAGAGCCTCCTGATGGAGTGACATTGCAGTGGCTCCGAGCATTCTACTGGGTGATTTACATATATTAATACAAATCCAAAAAAGTTCTGCAGAGTAGGTATTCTGCCTGTTTTAATTTGCCCAGGAGAAAACTGACATTTTTCGGGACGTCTGAGCCGGTTGCCCAAGGTCATCTAACGGGAAACGGAGCCGAGTCCTGCTCCAAAGACCAGGCGCATTCCCTGCACGTCACTCCGGTGAAGATGCGGTCGAGGGAGGGAAGCTGCATGATGAGTCTGGAGAGAACTGAGAGATTTGGGGAACCGTGCCCTCTTGCACAAGCCTCTTGGTACCACGGTCAGGGAAGGCTAGGCAGGAGAAGCTGTACTGTGTTCCAGGGGGGAAATTCTGTTCTGTCCCTCCGTGTTCATACGCCTTGTTAAAAAGCACAGTGTGGAAGGGGCTCGATCCCCCCATCCACAGCCGATCCCACAGCACAGGAGGCTTCTGTCTGAGCCGTGTACTGTTTAATTAAAGCAACACAGGACCCAGCCTTTCAGAACAAGGTCACCAACACGCCTCCGTGCAGAGACACTCCTTCTTGCTGATACGGGCTCTGGGAGGAAGAGAGTGTGTGAAAGGGTGAAGTTTGCCTTCCTACGTGATGTGGCATCCTGCGTGCCAGCTTTCTCTCCCGTAGGGCGCCGCAGGCTGGGCGCACAGCCTAGAAGAGCAACCTGAGAGCCTAGTTGGGCCCCTTTGAAATAAACTTGACGGGTACCAGTTGGCCTCACAAACACACGTCAGTAGGCATCAGGCGCACGTGTACAGCCAGACCCAGGGGCTTTGTCCTGCAGGTAAATGGTGCATCTGGGCCCTGATGTGCAGGACCACCGCCTGCTGAAAGGACACTGTGGCCCCAGGATTTCCCCAGAAAGTGGCCAAGCCGGAGGTGCCCTCATGTATCACAGTGGGCATATCCCAAGGGCCCCCCCTCAGGACCAAGGATCCTTCATGACACTCAGAGCAACTGAGTACGTTTGCCCTCAAGGAAAGCTCTAGTCTGTGTCTGTTGTTCTTCTCCAGAGGGGTAAAACCCAAACCTGAAACGTCACCACGCCCACCCATCTCTAGAGCCCGTCTGGGCGTCCCCCTGTCCCCACCCCTTCCTCCTTCTTGTCTGCCTTTACCGGGCTGTGCTTTCTGATCTCCGGTGTGACCAATTTCGGCTGCCACTCTTGTTCATGTAGAGCAGGTCTCTCTTTCCCTTTGGATGACTGTGAGCTCAATGAAAGGCTTCTCAGAGACGGCTCCCTGAATAGAAATGCACGGGAGACAAACAAAGCCCGCAGCTCAGACATCCCCACCAAGGCTCGGGACTTTAAAAAGCCCCTGTCGCCCTAGAAATGAGGCTATTAAGGTGTGACATGATTCTCGCTTTCAGGCAGAAACTTTTGTAACTGCTATAGAGCCCAATCAAGAGGAGATGAAAACTTCAGTGGTTCAAGGTGTCTAACTCTTGCGCTGATGGAGGAGGACATGCCGGCGAGCGGGCGGAACGGGAAGCAGACTCCCGGCTCCTTGTCAGCCCCGTGCCGGAGAGCCTGCTGACTCACCGTCACCTGTGTCACCCTCTTGTCATCTCCCCGCGGTCTCCCAACCAGCAGGAGGGACGGAGAGGGTGGCTCGGACCCAGCAGAGACATCGGACCGCGCCATCTTTGCACCCCTTTACCTCCCGGGGGGCCAGGAGATCCTCAGCACAACGTGGCAGCAACCAGCTTGGTGACCCGCTGGGACAGGGCTGCAGAGCTCCCCCTGATTCCAGACTTCCGGCTGGAGTGCAAGTGCTTTTGCATCGTTCTTAGAAATTAAACTTGACCCACGGGAGTGACTTTGGAACCGGGAAAGTTGGGGCTGACCTCCCATCCCTGTGGTTGATCACGGGATCCCTCAGTTTGCTCATTGGCAAAATGCCCGCCTTTTGAAACTGAAGAGAAGAACAGATGAGATGTGTTTCATAAAGTGTCTCGCTGTAGAAAGCCAGTATAAATTAGCCTGGGTGGTGTTTTCAAATGGTAAGGAAACAAAGGCAAGGACTCCCAGCCAGGGGGTTAGGGCTCAATTCAATTGACGGTAACTTCAGTTTCCTCCAATTGTTGACTTGAGACAATTTCTCCGCCTTCCCGAAGGCTTATGGGGGGAGACTGATACCTCTCCCGGGCAGGCCCAGCTTGGCCAAGGTCCCTTCTTCCTAAATAGCTCCCTCTTCTAAGATTGCCAGGGAGAAGCTGAGAGGAAAATGAATGGGGATTATTTTAGCCAGCAGAAGCGTTCTTTCCCAATAGCATTTTCCTGCACACAAATCTCTCCTGAATCTGGGTAATAGAATTACTTCAAAGAAAGGTGGGGGAACATTTGTCTTAAAGAATCAGAAGCTGAAGACAGCTCCTCAGTCACCTCTGGGGGCTTGGTGATGAGAATGAGGGTTTTTTCTGAAGGGACAGAAGACTTTTCCACCTGGGAACACTCAAGACCCCGGGGGTTTCCTCTCTGAGCCCCCAGACATGGTCTGTCTGTTGGAGAGCAAGGAGGATTCGGGCTGACTTAGATGATAAAGGCATGTGCCTTCTCCTTCTTTAACGCAACTTCCCTTGTTCCCTGCAGTGGCTCCAGGATGGGTGTTAGGGCTGGGTTTGGACTTGAGGGGGTGGGAGCTAGAAGTCCAGTGTGTGTGCCTGGGTTTTGCAAAGATTCTGTAAAGTGTTGGAGAGACAGACCTAGATCAGCCTTTTAAAAACCAAATGACCTTGAAAAGACAACTTTATTCTTTGCAGTTTCAGGTGAGCCGTTCAGTGGTGGCTGCAATTTAGAAAATAGTATCACTGTACTCCCAGCTCTATTTGGTAAAATATGACCCCAAAGCAACCCCAAGCCACACCATACTTTTAACACCCCTCATGTCCAAGACTCCCTTTAAATTCTTCAACATCCTAGGGGAAAAAAAGGATATTCATATTCTCTCTATTTTGCATAAACTGAGACCTGGATAGCGGTGATGTGTTTTGTCCAAGGTTACTCAGTGTGAGGGGGGACCTTCAGTCCCCACTGGGCCTCACTGACAGAGCCACAAAATGCAAACCAGAGCCTGTCTGTCAGTGTGTATATGAGTGTGTGTGTGCAAACCGGTGCACATTTATACTCACTTAGTGATGCTAGGATCCCTTCTTTTGATGCTGATGGATGCCAGTCAAGGTGAAGGAGACCAGCAGATTTGAAGGAAGAGGAGTGACCTGGACTTGGTCAAAGAAGCAATGTGATCTGTCTGAGAAGGTCTTCTTCCTCCCCCAGATTTGCACTAAGAGCAGACTCCCCATCACTCAGCCCTGGTCCCACACAGAGAGGGGGGGCTCTTCTCTCCTAGAGTTGCCTCTGGGGGCTGGAGCCGAGATGGGCTCTGGGGCTATTTGAACAGCAGCGGGCCTCTCCTGGGCTTTGCCCCTCCCCAAAGAGCCCCCTGCCTGGCCAGTGGTCTGTGTTCTCTCAGGCTTGGAGGATACCTTAGATGGCATCTATTTCAACCTCTGCTTAGTGCAAGAACACCATATTCAGCAGGGTTTCCCAAATTTCCAAAACATCAATCCCTTTGGACGGCTCTTTAAATAAAATGGGGAGAAGGCTGTGTGGTTCACCAGCTTATGAAACTGTTGGGCACCTGTCTTCCTCTGAAAGTTTCACAGTGAAGTTTGGCTTATCAAGGCTCTGAGAAGGTCTGCAACCAGGAATGCATGGTTAGATTAGGGTGAGACTAACAGAATTTTATACAGACACGGTTTAAACAGCTTCAGAGACGTGAAGTCCACTATTACAGCAATATTCGCTCCTAAAGTGGTGTTATAGTATGGGTCTTGAGAGTAGAGACGTTTTATCTTCTCTTCCAGTCGAGATATTTCTTTAACACGAGAACTCTATATATTATTTATTTCATAGTACAGAACACACAGAGAGGCTCAATACTGCTCTTTCTAATAGGACACATAAGAAAATTGAAATACTTTCTAACTCAATAGTGTTCGTAATGGAATAACCTTGGTTCATTGTCAGATCACTAGAACTTTTAGAGTTCAGACAGTTGATTTGGAACCTGCCTCTCTTTCACTCCCAGCCTGTTCCTTCTGCTTTTCTCCCATTTCTTCCTATGCTTTAGCTGAGTATCTTCAAGAAAACCATTTAATATGACCCAGCAGTCCCACTCCTGGGCATATATCCAGAGAAAACCATAATTCAAAAAGACACATGCACCCCAGTGTTCATTGCAACACTGTTTACAATAGCCAGGACGTGGAAGCAACCTAAATGCCCACTGACAGACGAATGGATAAAGAAGATGTGCTACATATATACAATGGAATATTACTCAGCCATAAAAAAAGAATGAAATTGGGTCATTTGTAGCGAGGTGGTATATTAATGCATATATGTGGAATCTAGAAGAGCAGTACAGATGAACCAGTTTGCAAGGCAGAAATAGAGACACAGATGTAGAGAACAAATGTACGGACACCAAGGAGGGAAAGTGGGGGCGGGGGGGCGGGGGTAGTGTGATGAATTAGGAGATTGGGATGGGCATATATACACTAATGTGTACAAAATAGATAACTAATAAGAACGTGCTGTATAAACAAAAATTAAATTAAATTTTAAAAAAGAAAACCGTTTAATGGGGTTCAAAGGCAATCGCTGGGCGGGCAGTGAGGGCTCAACCTCCCCCAATTCTGAAAGAGTCCCCAGCGCAGGGGATCTTGCACAGACCACCCCTCGGATCCCATCTCCTCTTACTGACTAATATCCTGTCTCTGGTACCTTCATGCTTTTACTCCCCGGTGCTCTGTAGATTCCAGCCAAGTTATCTCAAGGGGCGTATATACTCCAAAAGGAGGGAAAGCGCAAAGCATCTTACATTACCGGTGTTAAAACTTCATTTCGTTCCTTGTCTGGTGCGACTCAGGACCGTTCTCTTCCTTTGTGCTCAATAAGCAATAGAAATATACATGTCGGCAGAAAGCCAGCCTCTGACCCAGTGTCTGGAAAGACGGGCTGGAAGGAGGGAGTCATTGTGATTTGTACTGCCTTCCGCACTCTGCCAGGCCCCAGACCGTAAATAACAGCTACACCCCTGAAATGCCCCTTCTTCCAAGCACGATTCTCTTCGCATCGCCTACAGATTCTACAGGCCTGCATCCTTTCAGCTCTTCTCCAGCACAGTTGGAACAAGACAAGAGGAACAGCATGATGTGGCTATTTGAGGGTCTTCTTTCAAAAGAACCAGGATCAGTCTGGAGCTAAATGTGTTGACAATAAAGCCTGCCTTAGTCCCCTCTTCCCTCCCGGTAGGTCTGGAGGTGGTCCAGACCTACCTCCACCCATCCTCTGAGCTTTTGCCCTCTTCTCCACCCCTAAGCCTGTCAAAGCTCACCTGACTGGCTGCCCCTTGCTTTCCATGTTCTACTCTCAACTGGACACATCGAGGGGCTCCGCTTCTCACCAAACTTTTAATGACTGATGGAAACTGCTCCCATTTAAACCTAAGCCAATGCCTCACTCAACAGCTAAAAGTAATTTCTGATAGTAACTTCACCTAGGAGAGCTCATGGGAACAGACACAGCTTCCAAGACCCCTCAACGAACGGCCAGTGAGCACCTGCCTGTGTTGTTTGAAAAGAAGATGAGCCCTGATTAAACAACGATAGCGTGACTGCTGACAGCGGGGTCTCTGGAATCAGGTGATATGGACTTGAATCTCAGTTCTGCCATTTTCTTTCTCTGTGACCTGGGAAGCTTCTTCATCTGCAAAACTTGGCATCATACCATCACCCACAGCATGGCTATTGTGAGATGAAATGAGATAATCTTTGTAAACACTTAGCACAGTGACTAGCTCACAGTAAACACTCAAAACTATTAGCTCTTGATTTGCTGATAATGCTATGAGCCCGTGAGGTACAAAGGCAATTTCAAGGACTTTGGGATCAAGCAAACCTGAGTTTGAATTTCGGCTCTGAGTACTGGCTGTGTGATTATAAACCACTTGTCTAATCTCATTTTAGCATCACCTTCCTCCTCGTTGGTAAACAGGAATAATCGTGTCTCCCTCACTAGGATTGTTGCAAAGGTTGAAGAAATCATGTGTTTGAAAATACTCTGTAGCTAGGAGGCATTCAATAAATGTTTGGGGATGGGGAGAACAGCCTCTGAGCAGATCTCTGGGAAAAAATGACGAGGATTCTTTGGGGCATTTCAATGTGTGCATTTCAGTAAAGGACTTGCTTCATCGCTCTGTCCTGAGGCTATCTATCAACTCTTATAGCACTTCTGTGAGGCACAGAGCAAATGCAGATAATAGTGTCTCGATTTTATTAACAAAGTTATTGTCCTAAGCACCAGTCAATATAGCACAGTCGAGTACAACTTTAGACAGAGAGATTGCTTTCTTCCTTTCAAGTAGTAGTTTTCAAAGTGTATTTTGCATCTCACTTTTTCAAGAAGGATCTATAATAGAACGTCATTATAATGATGTCCTGCAGACTAGTAGCTGCTCTGAAAGCAGGGCTGGTTGGTGCCTGCTCCATTCCCCCCCCCCCCCCCGCAAGGCCCTGCAGTAGCCTCTGAACTCCTCTAAGGAAATCTAGGACTCCACTACAGTTCAGAACCCAATGTGCTGAAGGCATAGAATTTTCTTTAGACGCTTACAACGCACAGTGTGGATTAATAGTGATTTCCTACTGTCTTAGATTTATTAATATTAGGTCACATCAGGCAAGCCTCATTTCCGACTTTGACAGTGTTTTGTGGGGAAATGCAGTAGGCGAGGTGAATCAGTATTTCAGGAATGCATTTTACAAGGCTCTTGTAATAGCTTTGTTGTAGGCTGAATACTTCTGGTAAAATTAGGTGTATTAGCGAGTGGATGAGCACATATAGCTAACAGGTCCTGAACAAGTACCTGATCAATATCAAGCGTGGGTTGCAAGAGACACAGGCTGTGTCCTGTATCATTAAATGTTTCCATCAGCAACTTGGATGAAGACATAGAGATGACACTTATCAAATTTGTGGATGACATGATTGGGATCCAAAACAAATGTATCAGGTGGTGGCATCCAGATAGATCTTGTCAGGCTGGAGGAATGGGTCAAATCTAAGATGATGAAGTTTAACATGGGAAAAAAAATGCCATATCTTATAATTTGGTTGAAAAAGTAACTTATTCAAATACAGATTTTTGTCAAATCTTATATTAGATTCAGGCATGGTCTCGCTAACTGCAGGAACTTCCCCAGGGTAGGGGCTCTTTGGGAAGGTCCTTCGGGAAGACCTAAGCACTGGATGATGCCATCGGGAGAAAGGCCAGTGCATCAGGGACAGTGTGGGTTGTAAAGAGAGTGGCTGCAGGAGAGGGTGGTGGGTCAGAACTGGCAACCGTTCCAGGCTGAGATCCAGGTATAGAAAAGAAGGTTTTCACTCATTTTCTGAATAGATTCCTCATGAACCCACAGTGTAGGGTCTTAAGGGCCCAGGCTCTAGACCCAGACTCTGCAGGATTAAATACTGGCTTTGCTACCTATCAGCTGCATACCTTAGGCAAGTTATTGGGATGGCAAAAACGTCGTTTCGGTTTTCCATAAGATGTCGTGGAAAAACCCGAATGAACTTTTTGACCAACCAAATACTTAACTCCTCTGTGCCTCAATGTCTGCCTCTATACAATGGGGATATATTTGTAGCTGCCTACCTTGTAGGGTTCTTGTGAGATCCAGTTCAGGAACGCACACGAATCATTTATTATTTTGACTCCTCTTTACTAGGTGCGCCGCTTGGCTGAAGGAGGAAGGGTAAGACACGTGATGTCTTTGGAGGAAAGGTTGGTCAATCAAAGCAGAGCTCCCTGTGCTAAACATCCCAAGGCCTGGAAGCTTACCAAGGCAGTCACAGGAAGCAGGACAGGGAGCCGGTCACCAGAACTGCATAAGTAGGAGCAAACTGGGTTTGGGAACTAAAATGGAATTTAAACAATGGAAAGAAATGCAGCGTCCAAGTCAAGCTAGCAATGGATGGAGAGCCTGAGGTATTGGGCTGTGACACTTTAAATCTCCTGTGCTTGATAGTAGAGACAAAAATCAGGGTGGAAGCTGTCACGGACAGTTCCCGCTCTGGACCCTGCTCTCGGGAGCAATAGGGCCCCGAGGCAAATAGGTTGAAATTAGGAAGAGGCCAATAGGTGGAAGGAGAGTTTGGTGTTAGAAGGGTGGAAAAGGAGGAGCGAAAACAATGTACTGGTCTTCTTGATTATTGTTAGTTTCCTACAAGTTACGGGAGTGCAGCACCTTCCCCTTTTCTATTCTGTAAAACAAAACATTCCCGAGCGCGCCGCATTACTATAAGCCAGTCAGACAATACCCCGAGTGCCTTGCTGAGCACGGCACCACAGTGAAAGGTTTGCAACGGCGCACGCTGGCCAGGATGCTAGAGGAGTGAGAGCACATGGTGTGTGAACAGAAAGCAGTAGAGCTTGCACTGTCCACTGGGGGAACAAAGCCATGTGCACAAACGAACATGAGGCCTCTTCAAATATTTGCAGGGCTGTCTTGTGAAAGGAGAGCGGCCAGTCCTCGCTCAGTGTGCTGCTAAGGACCGGCGGATGGGTGCTCCGGGGAAAGAGCTTTAATTCTGAACCTCAATGTCAGTGAAATGCCAAAGAAGGGAGCCTGTCCCTGGGCAAGGGAGTCGTTCCCACAGGCAGAGCCAAGATGCCCGGGGCATTTCAGCATTGCTTGAAGAGGTGGGCTACACGGGGGTCTTTAAAATCTTTTTCCAACTGTAGTATTCTATATTTTTTAATTTTTTTTTTTTTTTTTTTTTTTTTTTTTTTTTTGCGGTATGCGGGCCTCTCCCCGTTGTGGCCTCTCCCGTTGCGGAGCACAGGCTCCGGACGCGCAGGCGCAGCGGCCACGGCTCACGGGCTTAGTTGCTCCGCAGCACGTGGGATCCTCCCGGACCGGGGCACGAACCCGTGACCCCTGCATCGGCAGGCGGATTCTCAACCACTGCGCCACCAGGGAAGCCCAGTATTCTATATTTTTTATGACGACTACAAGGAGACGGTCGCATAAATCCCAGGATTTGGTCTGTAGTGCCAAGGCAGCAGTGCCATATTTGGAATGGCGGTGCTGGGCTGCATCTCTCCCTGCTGTCTGTTCAGAAGTTCTTATTAAGCGAGCTGTAGTTCAAGGCCTAGCCAAGAGGTGGAGCCGGGCTGTAAGGTGCCTGGGGACCCCACCAGGAGGGCCTCGGGATGAAGTGAACTCTGGCGCTCCTGTGGATTCGCAGCCGTAAAGGAGCCCGAGAGCTAATCAGCCACCATCTGTCTTCATTTTGCTAACCCCTTCTATCGGACGCCACAAGCAGCTCACTTCCTATATTTATAAACATCCCCAATCAGTCATTTCTCTGCTGTCACATATCTGTGGCGTTGATGCTGGCAGCTTTATCACAGGTTGGACTTCACTTCAGGCATTAACTCTCCTATACGGTGCTTCTGAGGTCTTTATGGCCACATTACGCTATATGCCTGAGTTGGGATTACACATCAGCACTGTAAGGCCTCAGAGAGTGATCTAGCCCACACCCACCCACCTGCCACCCCTGCCCTCCACAGATAGCTAGAGCTCAGGCTACAGACACAGGCAGATCGGGATTTATGAGAAAGAGCGTGAGCAAAGGGCCAGGCACTCTCGCGTGGACTCAGGGAGGCCAGAGCTGCTCCATAGGGCTGAGAATCACAGGCCTGTCTCCTTTGGCCAAGTGACCTGCCAGAGGGAGAGAGTTAATGGAAGGGAAAGAGAGGTGAGGGAGAGAAGTCTGTACTTGAATGGACCTTTCTCAGGACCCCCCAGATCTCAAGGCTGACAGAGGGGCAATAGATTTTTCTTTATCTTGAGTCTGAAATCAGGGACCTAAGTAAGCATTTCTTTTTACTCCCTGCATCAGGTCTGGCCACATTCGTAAGATTGCTTTTCTTACAGCAGTGGAAAAAAATAATTGTCTTTGGGTCCCGTTGCATTTGGGTTCTTGAGGGTCCTATGAATGAACCCTTGGAACCATAGTCACACAGGAAGGAGCCACAAGTCCCTCTCCTGGAAGTCACGGTGGCCGTCAAAAATTAGAAATAAAGTTACACTTGTCTGCGGATAAACAAAAAGAAGTGGGTGGGCCGGGCAATAACATTTTAGAGAACCGTAGGATCCTGAGTTACGGCTAGAAGCATGTAGAATACTGGGGATGTCACATGCATATTCAAAGAAAATGTTTCTTTTTCATTCTGGAAAAGCCCAGCATTTCAGTCTTCTCAGCCATGCTGTCTCCTTTCCGCTCACAGAACCACAGATGCCCGCTTTTCCTTCCCCTTGTTTCTGGTTCTGGGGCTTTTCCCAGGCCTCCTTGGGTCTCCCCGCCACCCAGGCTGCTTAGGGCTCCATCACCCTGCGGGTCTGTCACCTCTTTACTCTGTCCTTCCACCTCTCTCTCCCACTTTATCCCCCAATGTAGGCACGATTCTTTCCCTTCTTCTCCGAAGAGGTGAGACCGCATGACGGTAGCCCAGGGGAGTTACGTGGGGAAACAGAGGTCTAATTTGATACCTGACATCACACTTATGACACCTGTCACTCCGGCTTTGCCCTGATGTCTTCCCTCTTCTGGAGCCCTGGTCCTTCTCTGAGTTCCAGGGCCCAGCCTCTCCTTTCTCAGGGGAGACACTGAGCTACCTTTGCCGTCTTCACTCCCCGGAGCGTTGCCCTGCCCACAAAGAACACAGGGTTTGAGGTTATTATGTAGAACCTTTCCACCCTGGTGTGCTCAAAGTCTCCTTCTAGACGGGGCTCCAACCCTGAACTCTGCAAATCAGAAAGTCTGTTAAAGTCCTTACCAGCCTAACTCCCAACCTCCGCACGCCCCCGAAAGCCAGCTTTACTCAGCATATGAATTCTGCTCCTCCTTCACCCCCAGAATGCAAGAGCGCTGCTGCTTTAAAAGTTACGCCCTTTGGAGGGGTTTCCTGTACTAGCAAAATCTGTTGTAAACGAACATAAAGAATTGCCTTGAGGGGGAAAACAGGGCCTGGAATCTACACCAACTGGCACCACCCAGCTTAGGGAAACTTGGAGAAAAAAAGGAGCCCAGCTCTGCTGCCTGTCAACCATGGGCCCAACCGTATGGAAATGAATCCTTGTCTTTTTTTAGACCCATAGCAGTATCTTCACTTCTAAATTTAAGCGATACTCTGCTAAAGTTAACTTAGCCGTTGAGCTATGCTTCGGAGTTAAGCTGCCTGCATTTTAAATCTAAGCTTCGCCACTTACTAGTTTTGTTTTTGTTTTGCTTTGACTCTGGACAAGCCTCCATTTTCTCATCTGAAAAAGGGAACCACGGTTGCCTCAGAGTTGATGGGAGGCAGCCTCAGTGAACATCCTCAAAGCACCCGGGCCAGCCCTCGGTACCGGGTTAACACTCGGTAATTTATACACTGACGTTATTCATCACAATCGATGTCACATCCCCCCCGGCCACTGCTTTTCTGTTGGGCATTTCCTTTAGGGCAACGGCTCCAGATGTCACTCTGCTGTTACCTGTTCCTCTCTCGGTGTGCGCCCGTCTCTCCTGCTCACGTTGTTTTACCCCAAATGCGTTACAACCTATTTCCACAGTGTGTGCAAGGGTGCTCTTCAAGTCCTCAGTTCCAGCAGAACCAATTATGTTCTCTGGTTTTCCCATTGGATTCAGATCCCTACACTGAATCCTGCTGGCCCTGGAGAGCAGAGAAGATGGTCTCTCAGCGCCTTGAAGCCTTGAATTTAACTCCTTTCAGAGAAATTTGAAACCTCCTAACAGTACCTCCCCCCCCACCACCACCCTCACACACAATAGATGCTTTCCATCATCTAATTCTTCAGCCCTTGCAGCAAATAGGTATTCAAATATTAAATCTGTCTCAGAGATCTTCTTCATAAAAAATTAAGGGAAAACGTCTGTGTTAACAACATTTTAACATGAGATAATAAACAAACTGCAGTAATTGGATATTTTTCTTCTGAAGGTCATATGCCTCCACAAAAATCACCCTGGCAAATGTGCAATTTGGAAGAGTAATCACACCTTACATTCAGACACTGTGCTTTTTCGTCTTCAAAGAACATTCTTTAAACGTTAATTAGTTACTCCACCAAATATCCTAGGAGGTGTGGATTAGTATCTGCTTAATGCAGATGGAGATTCAAAGAGAGAGCAAGGCTTAGTTGGCCTCACATCACACAATGATTCTGAGGCAGGAATTTTTAGCTAAATCCTCATGAATGGACCAGAAATAAGTCACAAGTGGGGCTGAGAGATCAAAGGTTATTTATCCTAAATTTCTTAGCGATTTATTCTATTCTTTGATTTGCATGAACCCCATAGATGAACCCCCTGAGAAACACTTTCATCTCCCCTCTTTAAATCAGAAATTCACTTATGCCAAGTCTCCAGTTAAAAGATGTTACAATGCGGATCACCCCCTGCCTAGTAAGATGGGAGCCACTTGGTTTTGAGGGCCATTTCAGCCATGAGTGATTTTTGCCTAATTGCCAAAAAGCAGAAGGAGGAGGGCTGCCGTGGGAGGACAGAGGTCCACAGCGTCTCCTGGGTTGCTGCTACCCTACGACTAGGACAGCAAAAAGCCGAGATTAACTGGCTGCAAACCCATTTTGCTGACACCCACCCTGAGTCGTGGGAGTATGTCCCTAGGTCCCTGCTCTGTGCTTTTCTTGAGGACTTATGGTGTGCCCGTCACATAAAACCACTTGCAGCCGTTCCCAATAATTGCAGCCTGAGAAGTGAGCTGATCAGCATCTCACTTTTATGGCCGGCTACTAACCCAGCCAGCATTTTCTAATAATACTTTGCCTTTATATCCCAAGATCGCAGAGCAATTTACAAAGATTAATTAGAAGCGCCTCCGAACTCATCCTTGGTGGAGGCATGGGCTGAGGCCATGAGAGGCGAGTTAAATTAGCCTCCCCGGAGAGTGGGAAGTGAGGATTCTAAGTGAGGGCTTGTCTGGTTGAAGCCAGGACTTTATCTGAGAATAAAACCCTGTGTCCCATTAGTAGGCAGGAGAGAAACAATGTGTCCTCTGATATTCCAAAAGGATTCAATTGGAAGGAAGGAAGGAGGCCGTGTGTGTTTATTTTTTATTTGAAAAATGATGTAAATACCCAAATTTGTAACAGCCCCCCGGGGTCCTGGCAAGATGCCCAAGATATCTGTAATCTTGCGAGATGACAGTTTGCATCTCGCAGGCTGGGTCATTTCACTTTCTGCTCTCTTCCCTGCCCCAGAGTTTGCAGTCCCTGCTTCCCCGGGAGGTCAAGGGCATGGCTGGTGTAAATGTGACCCTTTGATGTATGTCGGAATGGGGGCTGCAGGTTCACGGCTGACTCCCACCCTGCTTCCAGGGCACCACTGGGCCTGGCAGTGCAAGGATCAGCTCGGCAGAGAATAGGGGATGATGGCAGAGAAAGGAGGCGATCAGGCCATTGAGGAAGCACAGCTGTGGAGGGGCCTAGGGGAGGGGTGGGAGGAGCTGCGGTGACGTCCTGTTTTGTTCTTGCAACCAAGGCACAAATTAAGGCAAAATTAGAGGCTTTCTTTGGGCGATTGGACGGATGGGAGGAGGAGGAAGACGGGGAAGCAGAGCTTTTAAGGACAGCAATTTGAGAACATCTGAGACAAATCTGCGCTTGATTCTTTTTTTTTGGTGGATTAGTTAGTGACTTTCTTTTTGGATTCCGGAGGGGTTTTTCTCCCCTTCCTTTCCCTTTTTGCACCATGCACATGTAAATGTGATTGAGAATTCTTTCGTCAGATCTGCTGCCTTGGCAGCCTTCCTCCCAGCTGGCCTGGCTGGGGGAACCCATGCTGGTGGCTGACTGCCATTGACAAGTTCTCGCAGGCTTCGTGGGAGGAAGTTTGCCTCGGAGACACTGCCAGACCCTTGTCTGGGCTTTGGTGCCTGGAGGGAAGGAGGACAGAGGGGACCTTCCCCACCCCCCCACCCCCAGCAGGACTGGACCCCTCTCTGCCCACGAACGGAGGGTGCCAAGGCCACCACCACCATCTCACCTTAGCCCACTCGGCAGACAGTGACTGGTGCAGACCGTTCCTCTCCATCATGAGAGCACCATCCCTGCACAATCCCTGGTGTCCGAAGTCCATCGTGAAAGGCCATGTAAGCCATACCCCCTTCCTTCCTCTGTTTCTAACCAGGGCATTTCATCAAAACACCAAGATATACGAGGTGTGAAAACATTGCCCACCTCAATGACTGCAGTTTATGGCCAAGCCAGTCTCTCGCTTCTCTGTTTCCATACATTCTCCTTTTTGTCCCCTCCTTTCCCCACCCTGGCTTCAGGCCATAGTCATTTGTTAGTGTTTTTTCTTACCTTCTTTCCTTTCTTTTCCCCATTGAGGCAAATAGGACGTAACTCAAGGCTCACATCCTCCACGGAGTTTTCCCTGGTAACAAAAAGGGATCATGTGTGTATACTGTTGAGCCCAGAGGCTGGCTTATGGCACCCGCTCTCTCCAGGGTCAAAGGAACTGTATCCCATCATGGTAAAATCTCTAGTGTGCATTGGGGGGTGGTGAGCATTAGCTCGGTCTTCTTAAACAACATGTTAGTTCTTCCTTCTTTATCTCAGGGGCATAAGACTACAGGCGTGCAAGCCTCTCCAGAGGTCCCCTTTTGTGTAGAAGGTGTGGCAGTCAGCCACTGAGATGGCCCCCGAGACATTCACATCCTGGTACTTATGGTCTGTGTGACCCTCCCCCCTGGAGAGTGGTCTCTACTTATTGACAGGATGCTGACGAATGGAATATGGCAGAAGTGACGCGGTATCACTTCCAAGATTAAGTTATAGGAAGACTAGGACCTTCGTCTCGGGCAAGCTCTCTCACTCTTAGATGGCTCTCCCGAGGGGAGCCAGCTGCCATGTGGCGAGGCAGCCTGCGGAGAGGCCCACGGCCAGGTGTGCGTGCGTGAGCCTGACGCAGGTCCCCGCCTTTCCCACTGAGCCTTGGGTTCAGACCGTCACCCCGGCCGACGGCCGGACTGCAGCCTTATGAGAGACCTTGTGAGATAATAAACGTTTGCTGTTTGTTGTTTTGCTCCAGTAGGTAATTGATACTATTAGTGTAGGGGATTCTCAACCCACAACAACACTCCATCCTCCTCTGAAGGCGCTTAAAGAGAAAGACTCTAGGTTCTCAACAAGAAAATGTGCGACCAGCTTCAGCATTGCGAAACTATTTTTTACTGTGTGCTTTTAATGCTTTGGGAGGAATGATCTATAGTTCTGATCGCATACTGGCAATATCTAAAACTAGAGCAACGTCAACTATCGAAAGTGATATCAGGCAATGGTCCATATCAAATTAATTTCAATTGACTTAAAACCATGCTCAATTAGGGGGCTATGGAGCAAGCGGAAGCGCTCAGGTAAGACAGGGACACTATGTGGCGCCTACTCTGTGCAGTGTTACGTTGTATTATCTCACTGAATCCTCACATTCATCCTATGAAGTGGGTTCTATTCGTGGCTCCATTTTACAGATGGAGCAGCTAAGACACAGAGAGTCTAAATACATTTCTCAATGTTATAAGCCAGCAAGTGTCTGACTTCAGAGCCCATACTCTTGACCACGAATTCAAGTTATTAAATACAGTCAGGTCTCAAGACTCCCATATGTTGGTCGATTGTAAACTTGATGAATTACCTATACATGGAATGAATTTGATACTGTAATGTATATTTTTACATTTCATTCCGTGCATGTAAACCTTATTTCTCAGTCATCATATGGGCCCACGTGAGTGGGGTTGTACCTTAGATGCTCCACAGTGCCTGGTACAGAACGATATTCTTCCATGACTGTGCGTCAGAAACAACGAGAGGAAGGAAGTAGGTCCAACAGGGACAGAGAGAACACAAAACCGTAGTTGTCGGTATGAAAGAAAAGGTGGCCGGGGATCCCAACAAGTTCAGGGTTAGTAAAATAAGTGAGAGAGAGAAAAACCAAATCACTATCTTTGGGAAACTGATAAGAGTGACCCAACTTTGAAGATGAAGTAAGACAAGGACTCAGAAGGCCACCTTTATGGGATGCCTGAGACGTACCAGACACTATGCTGAACAGTGATCCTCATGTCACCGTACGGCGTGGTCACTAAAAGGACCCTTATTTCACAGACGAAGAAACCGAGGCATAGAGAGATTACTGTTAATCCCAAGCCACAGTTAGGAAATAGAAGGACCAGGATACAGATCCAAGACAGCCTGAATCAAAAATCCTTCCTATTAACCAATGCACTAAATTTTCTTGGTGATAAAGTTTGAGGCAGTGGTACTAGAAAGCCAAGGCTCTGAAGCAGTTTGAAGTGACGAATAGGAATATTTATCTTTCGGTGTCTTCTCTAGGCGGTGGACCCAGGTCGTGCAGGGACAAAAACCCCAAATGCAGCTAGAGGGATCTCACATCTCGGCAACCTGATCCCACCTAGAGTAAGAGCAGACCGCCAAAAGGAATCAAAAGGTTGGGGGTAGATGTTCTTCCCTGGTAGAATTTTACCAGGCATCCAACACTTCGTATCTATCATGGGCAAGGGCGTATAAGACAAGGTTCTGACCCTGTTTAGGAAGACAGCCCTTACACATCTGTAACTCAGGGTGATGTGTCATCGTGGCTTAATTGGGTGACAATATTAACCCCATTGGGACCAGTTGGGAGAGTCAGGCCACTGTGAGCCGTGATTGGAATTTTGAGCAGGAGATCTTACTGAGCGAGCCAGAGAGAAGGAGAACCGGTGTCAACACAAGAGCGGGGTCGGGGAGAAGGCCTCGTCTGCTCCAAGTTGGGGTGCCTGGGGGACAGAGGCTGGTCTCTGTCCCGCAGGCCCGGGAGCTGCTGGAGTTTTGAGTTGACAGGTGAGATGACGAAAGCAGTAGTGAAGGGAGGTTAGGAAAGCCGAGTTATACAGGAAGCCACGCGGTGACCCAGAGAAGGAGATCTAGGCTCTTGGTACGGGGAGGACGCAGCTGGAAGGCGGGAGATCCTGTTCCCAGTGACCCCTCTGCAAGACCCAGAGGGCGAGATGGGCAGGGCTTCCTCTTCAGGACACACGTTTCGCCAGGAGGCGAGGGGGCCAGAGCTCACCGGGAAGCGCCCCCACCACCAGCGTCCCGGATGGTCCTCAACCTGCTTCCCTGGCTCAGGGAGTGATGGGGCGCTGCTCAGGCCAGCTCCACACACGTGGGGGCACCTCGGCCTCTCCTTCCTCCACAACGGCCCGCCAGGCAGCCCCAGCCATTCTCTCCTCCCTGGGTGTCCAGTCCCAGGTCACCACGGTTAGCTCAGAGGCTGTGATCAGGACACACACCTGCAGGGAGGCACCGCCCCTTCCTCAGCACACACACACTCTTCACACACCACGCACACGCACATCAGACACACGCACACTCTTCACACACTGCACACCAGAGACACACACACAGAATACACCCCTCACACACACACATCCCTCATACCTCACACACACACCACAGACACACACACACCACATGCAAGCACACCCCTGTCACAACTGTTTTTTTTTAATTTTATTTATTTTTTAAATAACAGGTTCTCATTAGTTGTCTATTTAATACATATTAATGTATATATGTCAGTCCCAATCTCCCAATTCATCACACCACCACCCACCTTGCTTTCCCCCCTTGGTGTCCATACGTTTGCTCTCCACATCTGTCTCTATTTCTGTCTTGCAAACAGTTTCTTCTTTACCATTTTTCTAGATTCCACGTATGTGCATTAATAGACGATATTTGTTTTTCTCCTTCTGACTTACTTCACTCTGTATGACAGTCTCTAGATGCATCCACGTCTCTACAAATGACCCAGTTTTGTTCCTTTTTATGGCCGAGTAATATTCCACTGTATATATGTACTACATCTTCTTTATCCATTCATCTCTCGATGGGAATTTCGGTTGTTTTCATGACCTGGCTATTGTAAATAGTGCTGCAATGAACACTGGGGTGCATGTGTCCTTTTGAATTAAGGTTTTCTCTGGGTATATGCCCAGTAGTGGGATTGCTGGATCATATGGTAATTCTATTTTTAGTTCTTTAAGAAACCTCCATACTGTTCTCCATAGTGGCTGTATCAATTTACATTCCCACCAACAGTGCAAGAGGGTCCCTTTTCTCCACACCCTCTCCAGCATTTGTTGTTTGTACATTTTTTGATGATGGTCATTCTGACTTGTGTGAGGTGATGCCTCATTGTAGTTTTGATTTGCATTTCTCTAATAATTAGTGATGTTGAGAAGCTTTTCATGTGCTTCTTGGCCATCTGTATGTCTTCTTTGGAGAAATGTCTATTTAGGTCTTCTATCCATTTGTTGGTTGGGTTGTTTGATTTTTTAATACTGAGCTGCATGGGATCTTTATATATTTTGGGGATTAATCCTTTGTCTGTTGATTCATTTGCAAATATTTTCTCCCATTCTGAGGGTTTTCTTTTCATCTTGTTTGTAGTTTCCTTTGCTTTGCAAAATCTTTGAAGTTTCATTAGGTCCCATTTGTTTATTTTTGTTTTTATTTCCATTTCTCTAGGGGGTGGGTCAAAAAACATCTTACTGTGATTTATGTCAAAGTGTGTTCTGCCTATGTTTTCCTCTAAGAGTTTTATAGTGTCTGGCCTTACATTTAGGTCTCTAATACATTTTGAGTTTATTTTTGTGAACGGTGTTAGGGAGTGTTCTAATTTCATTCTTTTACATGTATACTCCAGTTTTCCCAGCACCACTTATTGAGGAGACTGTCTTTTCTCCATTGTATATCCTTGCCTCCTTTGTCATAGATTAGTTGACCATAGGTACGTGGGTTTATCTCTGAGCTTTCTATCCTGTTCCATTAAACTATATTTCTGTTTTTGTGCCAGTACCATATTGTCTTAATTACTGTAGATTTGTAGTACAGTCTGAAGTCAGGGAGTCTGATTCCTCCAGCTCCGTTTTTTTCCCTCAAGACCACTCTGGCTATTTGGGGTCTTTTGTGTCTCCATACAAATTTCAAGATTTTTTGTTCTAGTTCTGTAAAAAATGCCATTGGGAATTTGATAGGGATTGCATTGAATTTATAGATTGCTTTGGGTAGTACAGTCATTTTCACAATATTGATTCTTCCAATCCAAGAACATGATATATCTCTCCATCTGTTTGTATCATCTTTAATTTCTTTCATCAGTGTCTTATAGTTTTCTGCATACAGGCCTTTTGTTTCCCTAGGTTGGTTTATTCCTAGGTATTTTATTCTTTTTGTTGCAGTGGTAAATGGGAGTGTTTCCCTAATTTCTCTTTCAGATTTTTCATCATTAGTGTATAAGAATGCAAGAGATTTCTGTGCATTAATTTTGTATCCTGCAACTTTACCAAATTCATTGATTACCTCTAGTAGTTTTCTGGTGGCTTCTTTAGGATTCTCTGTATATAGTATCATGTCATCTGCAAACAGTGACAGTTTTACTTCTTTTCCAATTTGGATTCCTTTTATTTCTTTTCTTCTCTGATTGCCATGGCTAGGACTTCCACAACTATGTTTAATAACAGTGGTGAGAGTGGACATCCTTGTCTTGTTCCTGATCTTAGAAGAAATGCT
This sequence comes from Kogia breviceps, assembly GCF_026419965.1. Classification (NCBI taxonomy): domain Eukaryota; kingdom Metazoa; phylum Chordata; class Mammalia; order Artiodactyla; family Physeteridae; genus Kogia; species Kogia breviceps. The sequence goes on from NC_081316.1 coordinate 118,244,412, forward strand.
TTTGGTTTTTCACCATTGACAATGATGTTTGCTGTGGGTTTGTCATATATGGTCTTTATTATGATGAGGTAGGTTCCCTCTATGCCCACTTTCTGGAGAGTTTTTATCATAAATGGGTGTTGAATTTTGTCAAAAGCTTTTTCTGCATCTATTGAGATTATCATATGGTTTTTCTTCTTCAATTTGTTAATATGGTGTATCACATTGATTGATTTGCATATATTGAAGAATCCTTGCATCCCTGGGATAAATCCCACTTGATTGTGGTGTATGATCCTTTTAATGTGTTGTTGGATTCCGTTTGCTAGTATTTTGTTGAGGATTTTTGCATCTATATTCATCAGTGATATTGGTGTGTAATTTTCTTTTTTAGTAGTATCTTTGTCTGGTTTTGATATCAGGGTGATGGTGGCCTCATAGAATGAATTTGGGAGTGTTCCTTCCTTTGCAGTTTTTTGGAAGAGATTGAGAGGAATGGGTGTTAGCTCTTCTCTAAATGTTTGATAGAATTCACCTGTGAAGCCATCTATCTGGTCCTGGACTTTTGTTTGTTGGAAGATTTTTAATCACAGCTTCAAGTTCATTACTTGTGATTGGTCTGTTCGTATTTTCTATATCTTCCTGGTTCAGTCATGGAAGGTTATACCTTTCTAAGAATTTGTCCATTTCTTCCAGGTTGTCCATTTTATTGACATAGAGTTGCTTGTAGTAGTCTCTTAGGATGCTTTGTATTTCTGTGGTGTCTGTTTTAACTTCTTCTTTTTCATTTCTAATTTTATTGATTTGAGTTCTCTCCCTCTTTTTCTCGATGAATCTCGCTAATGGTTTATCAATTTTGTTTATCTTCTCAAAGAACCAGCTTTTAGTTTTATTGATCTTTGGTATCGTTTCCTTCATTTCTTTTCTTCACACAGCACACACCCCTCACACACATGCACCCCTCATACCTGACACACACACCACAGACACACACACACCACATGCACACACACACCACATTCATGCACGCCCCTCTCACACACAACCCTTGACGCTCTTCACACACACAAACGCGTGTGGCCTCTCGACACCTGTGTCAGGTCACTGGCCGCACAGGCCCATGTGGCAAAAAGGACCATCGTTGTTTGCGCTCTTGCGGCAGGTGAGCTTCGTTCAGTCCAGCTCCTTCCAACTCCATCCCAGTGACTACCAGCAGCCCTCCTGGTTCACGGCTGAGGCCACGGGGCCTGCAGAAAGGCTGGCCTCTCCCATGTCCCAGGGCCGCTGAGGGCCTGGAGCAGAGCCAGGGGTGCCCTGCCCAGCCGATGGCCTGCTCTGGGCTGAGCTGGAGCCCCGGGGCCCAGGAGGGAAGGCTGGCAACCCCGTCCCCATGGAGGCCACCTTCCAAGAACACTGCCCAGGGCTGCAGCCCCAGGCCTCACGCAGGTACAAGTGCCGGGGATCGCAGGGCGGCCTGGGGTGGGGGGTGGGGACAGCTGGCTCAGGAGGGAGCGGGAGCCCCTCTCACAGCTTCCCCATCCCCTGCCTCTGCACCCAGGGTCCCCGTGCTGCAGCGTCGGCCTGTGTTCCCTCTGGTGTCGCTAGGCTGACGGCCTGGCCTTCATCCCCAGGAAGCAGCAGGTCACCGCTGTCCCTCCCCTGTGACTCACACAAGCTTCCTCCCTCCATGGGCACCGGGGACGCATATGGCTCCGCGTTGGCAGTGCTGCTCCTCAGGACAGGGACTGGTACTGGTCAAGTCAATGACCAGGCGAAGAAAACTATGTTTCATTGAGCATCTGTGATGCACTCTATTTAATTTAATACTTGATGAAACCAGAGGAGCAGCTTCCACTCTGGAGGACAAACTCCTGGGCTCTTGCAGAGCCTGCTGAGTGCCAGCGGTGGTCCTGGCCAAGTCCCTGCACCCCCAGCACTGGCTGAGAAGCCCTGGGCATATAACAACCCCCAAGACTCACTTTTCCCATCTGTAAAATGGGGTGATCCCGTCTACCTCTTTCAAGGCAGCTGCTGCCTCCCCTTAATCTAATATTCACACAGCCTGGCCTGGGGTCTGGAGTCATAGATGCTCAATAATTACTGCTTTGGTAACGGGTTGATGCTTGAACGATTGTGCTTCATTTGAAATGCTTTACGAGGCTTGCTGTACAGTAGGGTTCTCCAGAAGCTAGTGTCTTTCGCCCTGTAGTGGTTGGGGGGTCACGCAACCAGAGGCTGAAGTTTCCTCTCTCCTGTTCACCTGCATAACACACATCTGCGTGTGCACACACATACACACGTGCACAAGCACACACCCTCCCTCCTTTGTTCAAAGTTGCCCTCTTGGCGCCGCCCCCCCCCACCAGCTTCCCCATCACCTCTTGCTCTTTGACCCTCCCGGTCTCCTCGCCAGCCCTCGACACCACAGTTCCCACGTGGCAGCCCCCAGGTCCTCTCTCCTTGCCCTGTCTCCCCACCATCCTGGGCTCGAGGCAGATGTGCAGCAGCCCACCATCTTCTCCTGTCACTCTCTGGCCATGCCTGGCAGCTGGATTCGCAATTCGCCTTGTTTACAATGCATTGTAATTGCAGACACAGGCTCTGCTGTCACTTGTAATTTTATCTTGTCCTCTTCTCCCTGCACACTCCCTTGCCTAGGTGTCAAGCAGTTGCTTTTGTGAGAGGTAGTATTGGCAGGGAGTGTGCTCCAATATCCAGCAAGAAACCAGCTATTATCTCTTCTCTTTCCCTCCCTCTCCACTCAAGAGAGGAAATAGGCCAAGAACAAACCTGCCCTCCTGCAGCCCTGCCCACCCTACGCCTCCTTTCCTGGGTTCCTCAGCTCTTCCAGGTCACCTGGGCTTCTGCTTGGACTTTGCTCCAGGAAGTTCGGAGGTTAGAGGCGGACATGCAGGGAAGCCATTTACCTCCTTGCTGATCTTTGGAGGACGGGGCGTGGGACTCTCCTGAAGACAGGCTGCCCTCCCGCAGGGCTAGGGGGCTGAGGTCCAGCGTGCATGGGCTCAAGGTGATTCCATCAGCTCATCTGAACAGATGCAGGAGAAAGACCCACCCACCCCATGCCAGTCTACGCAGGCCACCTTACCCAGGCCCCATTATAGCTCTGCAAAGAGAGCATTATTATCCCTGTTCACAGGTGAGGACACCAAACCTCGGTGCCCAGTGGAAGGTCACCCAGCTACTCATGTGTGGGAAAGCTGGGATCTAAACCAACACCATCTAGTCCCCCAACCCCCCGTGTTTTAATTGTTTTGTTTTGCATGTTCATCTGCACTTGCGAGTGCATTCTGTCTCTCTGCCCTTACCATATTGATTTATGATGACCTGTTTGTCTGTCTGTCTGCTACTAGATGCAGAATACTCCAGGGCAGAACCTACTTCTTCTTTCCCTTACCCTTCAGCACCCAGCGCAGTGGCCAACGCTGAGTGGATCTTCTACATATATTTGTTAAGAATGAATGTATTCAGAGGGTTGATATCTCATTGGTTGGGTTGCTGTCTGGCAATTGTTAAATTCTGTGACCAGCCTTATATACACTTGTTTCTGATGAACATGGAAAATTCAAGATGCATAATTTTGATTGTCTTAGACAAAGTTAGAAGGCAGGACAACTTAGAGTATATACCCCATGACAATTATACTCAAGAAAAAAAATGCATACCCATAGTCCCATTTATATGTTGTTTAATTTGGTACTCGAGAGGATTTGGGAGAGAAATTCTGGTATGTCCTGCAGACTTGGGGAATATTCATAAAGTTGTCCTGTTTGTGTTAGGGCGGAGGAATTAGGAGTGGGTGTCCTTTCGGCTCTTCCCCCCCCCCCACCCCCAGTCTTACATAATGTTCTCATGTTATATCTGTAACAAAAAATTACTAATTTAAGAAAGGTTGGTAGCAATCTTTTCTCCAAGGAAAATATTGCAGCATCTTGAAGGGATGAAATATGCTCTGGCTCGTGGATCTGCACAAGGCCTAGAGCAGTCAGTAGGAAGGAAGGTAGATCATCACATGCTGTAAGTGTCCCAGCAATCAGTTCTCCCCTCTCCCCCTGCCGGTGCTATCCCTGCTCAGCCACTCACTAGCTGTGTGGCTTTGAGCCACTCACTCAACCTCTCTGTGCTTCTACTTCCTTCTTTGTAAACCTGAGCTAATCACGCCTCTGCCTTATAGAATTTTGTTGGATTTAAATCGATCATAAAATGTATGAAGAACGCCTAGCACAGTGTCAAATACACAGTAAGCCCTCAGTTAATGAGGACTTCTAATACCGTGGCTGTTTTCATGCTTTGCGAGGGAGGACAGTGCCCTGACGGAGGTTGGGTGGCTGTAGCCCAGTCTCAGCACGAGACTTGCTGCTCTGTGTGGGCTCTACGTGGGGCAGACGGGGCTCACGCAGCCACCACCCAGGCACGGCCACCAGCAGATCACCTGCTGGCGGCTGCCCCTCCCTCCACATCACGATGGGCCTCCACCAGCTGAAGGCAATAAGAAAGCTTTGATGAGATCCAATTAGGAAAACAGAGTCTGCATTCAAGAGGGCTGAGCAGTTCATACAGAGGGAAGAAAAGACCCTGGAATTAGTCTAAGTGTTCTGCTCAGATATCCTCACAAGCTAAATAGTTAAGAAATATGTATCATTTAGCAGAACTGACCGCCAGGGTGTTTGCGTCTCATCAGCTGGGACGTTATTATTATTCTGCAAATGACATCTCCATCTCCAGCGACTGTGTTCCCCCCTCACTTTAAACGTGCATAAATAAATGATATTTAGAGAGCGGCTGACTGGGGAGGAGGCTTGGCTGAGACGGAGGAACAGAGGCCTGCGTCCCCAGGGACCCCCTTCACGAGCCCCGGGATGGGCTCTCAGAGGGCTTGACCTGACTCCTCTCTCCCCGGATGGTGGGATGCTTGATCTAGATGACTCCAAGTATCCTGGGTTCAGTCGAATGTGTATCTTCCTTTTTCAGTCAAGTTCAAGATTATTATTTAAGGGAAAGTCCAGTGATCAGCAAACATTTTCTATAAAAAGCCAGACGGTGAGAATTTTAGACTTTGGGGGCCAAATACTGCAAATACCTAACTTGGCCATTTGGGCAACACAGGTAAAGGAGTGACAGTGGCTGTGTCTCAGTAAAACTTAATTCGTAAGGACGGGCACAGGGGCCACAGCGGGCTGAGCCTCACACACCCCCTCCAGGTTCTCCTCCTCTCCAGCTCCCTCCACTGTGCTCTGCTAGCCAGGATTCCTCTCGGGTTTGTGGGTGTCTGAGGGTGCGCTGGAGGATGAGCCCTCCCCCTAAGCCCTTGCAGACCTTCTACCTGCATCTCTGTGGCATGGCCCCAGGACTCCATCAGGCTTCCTCTTGGGGCCGAAACTTGATTTATTCTCCCAGTTAATCATCTGAGGCGCAGTTTGGCCCTTCAGGAAACTTAGGGCCCCTTTAATGCCACACAGGATGTTTCGGCTGCCTGTTGTTCTCTCTCCCCGTGAAACATCTGCAAAGGATTCCTTCACACTCTAGCCTGAATCACTTCCACCTCCAGCCCTCCTACTCACTTCAACTCCTCCAACCCCCAGGCAGGGATCCCCTTTTACCCCAACTGGGCGTTCCAGCCCCGAGCCCAGAAGTCCTTTTTCCTACTGCTGTGTGGACTGCACCTGCTCTGCACCCTTGCTCCTGGGGAAGGAATGGGTCATGGTCTAGCCTCCCGAGCTCTGCACTCTGAGGTCTCCACAATAATGACTCCACTTTTCAGGTCGCCCCAGATGGAGGGGGGTGAGGCCAGCAAGCAGGGGAAACGTTCCATCCGAGTGTCTTGTTTCCTAAGCGTGACACCCAGATCGATCTCCTGGCGAAAGTGGCCACATCCTTCTTTTTTTTTTTTAAATTAATTTTTATTGGAGTATAGTTGCTTTACAATGTTGTGTTAGTTACATATATCCATTCTTCTTTGGATCTCCTTTCTATTTAGGGAAGGAGAACAATGTTCCCACAGAACATTGACTAGAGTTCCCTGTGCTATACAGTAGGTTCTCATTAGTTATCTGATGAGATTATATATAGTATCAGTAATGTATACATGTCAATCCCAATCTCCCAATTCAGCCCACCCCCCCTTTCCCCCTTGGTATCCATACATTTGTTCTCTACGTCTGTGCCTCTATTTCTGCCTTGCAAATAAGATCATTTTGGTGTTCTTTATTATTAGATTTAGGGAAGAACTCAGTCCATTCGCCAAGTGAAGAAAAATTCCACAGTTTATCAGGAAATCCCCAAGAAGGACAAGCCGCAAAACCCTAAACATTGCCAGCCTGGGGAGCTCAGGACCTCAAGCTTCCGCCCTTTGGCTGTGATGTCATTCTGTTCCTCCAAGCTCCAAGGATATTCGATTCTGCCACATAGGTCTTTAGCACCTTAGACCTTCTTAACTGCCATTTTAGAGAGAAGCATCTGGTTCACCGTATTTTTATATATCGATTCAATCATTGTAAATAATTATTGAACACCTACCTTGTGCTAAATATATTTCTGGGCATTGTGGTTATAATGGTGAACAGGAGAGATCCCATCCTCTCTAAATGGCTCTCACAACAATTAAATAATGTGATGTGACGAATGCTGTCATAGGAAAGACACAGGGTACCATGCAGGCAACCTGGCAGGAGGAGGCAATGTGCTCGAGGAGCTGGAGTCTTCCAGGCAGAGGAAATGGTGGTGGTGGTGGTTGGGTGGTGATGAAAAAAACTGAGGTTTCTCCAAATCAGAGCCTATGTCTGTAGCAGAGAGTGAAATCCAGGCTCCCGTCTCTGGGGTCAGAGTTATACCCTCAGGTGGCCATCCTTCCGGAATAAACACAGTTTAGGAGTTGAGCATTTAGCCCCAATTGCTGTAAAAGTGACTGTCTTAGTCTGATTATCTTTCTAAACTTATCCTGAGTCGTACGCATCTCCTCTCGGAGCCAGCGCACCTCTTGGTGGCCAGAGCTGAACCACACAGAAGGAACCACTCAATCTGCATCTCTTATAGATTTGAAATTGTTAATAACCCGAGGTGTAGCTATCCATGTCGGAACCCCTCCCCAAGCAGCTTCCTCGGGGGGATTGGTGTGAGGGCTGTGTGGGGAGACACCGTGCTGTTTAATAAATAATAGAAAAGATTCATAAAGTGTCTGGGAAGCACATTCCTCATGCAGAAATGTTACAGAATAACACAGGATGAATAATGGAAAAGGTTATTGAAAAATTCATAATTTCCAAGTGCCAGTGAAGGGCAGATGCTGTACAGTCTATTTGCCTGTAGAAAAGTGATTAAAATATATATTATTGTCCTGTCTATAGGAAAATGTATTATTAAGTGGATACTAGCGTGACATTTGAAAAATCCATTTCATTCCATTTAGCAGCAAAGGGGTTTTGACTGTTGCTTTGTGTTCGCAGGTTTCACAAGCATTTTAATAAGCCATTTAAAAAATAAAAAGGGATTTTAATTATGGCCCCCTGCCTCCCAGCCATATACTCTTGCTTTGCATTTACAAGTCTTTTGCCAAAGATATTTAAAAACACATAATAGGGAATGTAAATATCCTGCCTACATTTATTATGTCACTTGCCAAGAGAGGAAACTGATCATTGACCAGTATTTATGGGTTGAAAGAACAGAGGGTGGGAAACGGATTTGCTGGTCCAGGCAAAACAAGGAGCAAAGCCTCAGTGTCAAAGGCCTGCAATCCCTGCCAGCCTAAATGTGGCTACTTTTCTAATGGATGTTCCAGCGTTTTCCCTGTGAAACGAGGAGTTCCTTTGAGGTGTGCTTCTAAATGGTGACGTCACAAGCAGGGATCATCTGATTTATCCACATCTGCTTCTGAGCAGGGTGTAGCTTCCCGGTTTGAAGATTCTCATTCCCAGTAAAATACAGAGCTGGGTTCCGAATAGACTCAGATTTGGGGATTGGGACGGGACAGCTCTCTGATCCTTGCTCAGGGTAAATTTTCCCCACCAGTTAAGGGAGGGGGTGGAGGAGGATGGAGTCTGAAAGGGCTGGGCCACATCCTAGCATCCACAAGGTCTTATTCAGCTTGTACAGCCGGTGGTCCGATGGTCTTTCAGTGAGTGTACAGGTAGACAGCAGTGGCCCAGAGGTCATCCAGCAGTTGGTGTAGGAATCCAGGCGGAAACTACGTGGTATTACAAATAGCACACCCATAGTCCCTCTCTCTTAGCTACTGGGTAATTTTGCCAGAATCACCTAACCTCTCTGGGTCTCAGTTTAATAATAAAAAATAGAGCGCTTTTCACGAGATCATAATTTTTAACATTTTTACTTATTTATCCTATTGTAAAAATAGATCGTCAAGCCATTTGTTCTAATGGAATTTCACTTGCAAGCTGATAAAATTGTTTCTCTAGTTAAAGAAGAGTCAGGGGATCCAATTGCCTCCTACCTCAAACCAATTTCCTTCCTGTTTTCCAAGGCAACCCCCAGGAAGACCAGAGCTCTGATTCCATAGGGATTCCTGGAGTACAGGGTAAAAACCAATGCACTCGTTCAATTATAAGTTTCTGCTATTGAACTGCGGCACGTGTATGATTTGTTGAAATGAGAAGATGGCTTCTTCTGGCCTCAGTTTTACTCCCACTTATTCAGAGTCATCATATATTTATCTTTTACTCAACAAGCATTGCACATGCATCGCATGTAGAGTACTGGGCCAAGTAATGTTTGAATGTAGAACATGTGTAAGACATGCAGCAACAGGCACCTAAACAACTTGCTATAGTTCAAAACACAGGAAATAAGGGTGATATTGGAGGTACAAATAATGTTTTCTTTACAAGTAAAAACTGAATTAAGTTTAAAATAAACTAAACATCTCTCTCAGAGTAAGGTTGGTCTCATAAAATTAGTTAGGAAGCGTCCCCTCCTCTTCGATTTTTTTCGAAAAGTTTGAGAAGGATCGGTATTAAATCTTCTTTGAACGTTTGGTAGAATTTACCAGTGAAGATGTCTGGTTCGGGACTTTTGTTTTTTGGAGGTTTTTTGATTACTGTTTCAATTTCTGTACTTGTGATCAATCTATTCAGATTTATTTTCTTCATAATTCAGTATTAGGAAGGTTATGAGTCTAAGAATTTATCCATTTCTTCTAGGTTGTCTAATTTGTTGATGTATAGTTGTTCAAAGTATTACTTTATAATCCTTTGTGTTTGTGGTATTCTTGTAATTTCTCCTACTTCATTTTTGATTTTATTTATCTGAGCCTCCTCTCTTTTTTTCTTAGTGAATCTAGCTAAAGGTTTGTCAATTTTGTTGATCTTTTCAAAGAACCAGTGCTTAGTTTCATTGATCTTTTCTATTCTCTTTTTAGCCTTTCATTTCTTTCCACTCTGATCTTTATTATTTTCTTCCTTTTACTGACTTTGGGCTTTGTTTTTGTTCTTTTTTCTAGTTCCTTTAGGTATAAGGTTAGATTGTTTATTTGCTACTTTTCTTGTTTCTTGACATAGGCCTGGACTGGTATCAACCTCCCTCTTAGAGCCGCTTTTGCTGTATCCCATAGATTTTGGTATGTCGTGTTTTCATTTATCTTCAGGTAATTTTTGATTCCCCCTTTGATTTCTTCAATGACCCAATAGTTGTTCAGTGGCATGCTGTTTAGTCTTCACTAAATTTGTGATTTTTCCAGTTTTCTTCCTGCCGTTGATTTCTAGTTTCATCCCATTGTGGTCAGAAAAGATGCTTGATGTGATTTCAAACTTCTGAAATGTACTGAAACTTGTTTTGTGTCCCAACATATGGTCTTCCCTTGGGAAAGTCCCATGTGCACTTGAGAAGAACATGTACTCTGCTGCATTTGGGTGGAATGTTGTGTATAAATCCATTAAGTCCATCTGATAGAATGTTTCATTAAGGTCAGTGTTTCCTTTTTGACTTTCTGTCTGGATGATCCCTCCCTTGATGAAAGTGGGGTGTTAAAGTTCCCTAGTATTATTGTTTGCTGTCAGTTTCTCCCTTTAGGTACATTAATAATTGCTTTAGATATTTTGTTGCTTCTATGTTAGGTGCATGTATATGAATAACTGTTATATCTCCTTGATGAACTGTCCCCTTTATGACTATATAATGTCCATCATTGTCTCTTGTTACCTTTTTTGGCTAATATGAATGTGGCTACACCCACTTTATTTTGGCTTCCATGTGCTTCAAGAATGATCTTCCATCCCTTCACTTTGAGCCTATGTTTGTCTTTCGAGCTGAGATGAGTCTCCCGGAGGCAGCATAGAGTTGGGTGTCTTGTTTTTTAATCCATCCGGCCACTCTGTGTCTTTTGAATGGTGATTTCAACCCATTTACACTTAGGGCGATTATTAATAAATGAAGAGTTAGGGCTGCCATTTTATCTTTTGTTTTCTGGTTGGTCTATATCTCCATTGTTTCTTTTTCCTTCTGTTTTTGTCTGTCATTTTAACTTGGTAGTTTTCTATGATGTTTTTCTTAGTTTTCCCTTTTTTTTATGTTTTGCATCCATGCTCTAGATTTATATTTTGTGATTACCATGAGCTTTGTATTAAATGTCTCATAGATAAAACCATCCTTTTTCTGCTAATACCATCTTATCTTCATTTGCCTACATGGGTTCTGTCCTTTCACACTTTTATGTTTTCGTTGTCTCAAATTATCCCTTTTCAGGTTGTGAGTTTGTTACCAAATTGAAGTAGCCATGGTTACTTTTACTTCTTTTTTCCCCTTTAAACATTATGCTATAATTGTTTAACAACCTATTCTGATTGCAATTTCCTGATTTTGTCTATTTATTTATCACCTTACTCAAAGTGTGTGTACTTTTGCTTTTTTGTTCCAGGTAGAAGAGCTCCCTTCCATGTTTCTTGTGTGGCAGGTCTAGTGGTGATGAACTCCCTCAGCTTTTGTTTGTCTGGGAAAGACTTTATTTCTCCCTCATATCTGAAAGATAACTCTGTCAGATAGGTATTCGTGGCTGACAGGTTTTTGTTTGTTTGTTTGTTTGTTTGTTTTTTGCGTTACACGGGCCTCTCACTGTTGTGGCCTCTCCCTTCGTGGAGCGCAGGCTCCGCACGCGCAGGCTCAGCGGCCATGGCTCAAGGGCCCAGCCGCTCCGCAGCATGTGGGCTCTTCCCGGACCGGGGCGCAAACCCGTGTCCCCTGCATTGGCAGGCAGTTTCTCAACCACTGCGCCACCAGGGAAGCCCGGTGACTGACAGTTTTTATCTTTCAATATTTTGTGTCTGTTATTCTACTCTCTCCTAGCCTGTAGATTTTCTGCTGAGAAATCTGCTCTTAGCCTAATGGGGTTCCTTTGTAGGTTATTGTCCTTTTTTCTGACTACCTTTAAAATTCTTTCTTTGTCATTGACTTTGGACAGTTTTAATATTATGTGTCTTGGAGAAGATCTTTTCGCGTTGAGGTAATTAGGTGTTCTCTTAGTTTCATGGACTTGTGTATCCAGTTCCTTCCCCAGGTTTGGGATGTTCTCAGCTTTTACTTCTTTTTTTATTTTATTTTATTTTATTTTTGGCTGCGTTGGGCCTTTGTTCCTGCCCGTGGGCTTTTCTCTAGTTGCAGTGAGTGGGGGCTACTCTTCCTCGCGGTGCGCGGGCTTCTCATTGCGGTGGCTTCTCTTGTGGCGGAGCACAGGCTCTAGGTGCGCGGGCTTCAGTAGTTGTGGCACGTGGGCTCAGTAGCTGTGGCGCACGGGCTTAGTTGCTCCGCGGCATGTGGGTTCTTCCCGGACCAGGGCTGGAACCCGTGTCCCCTGCATTCGCAGGCAGATTCTTAACCACTGTGCCGCCAGGGAAGCCCTCAGCTCTTTCTTCTGTAAACAAGCTCTGTGCTCCCTTCCCCTGTCTTTTCCTTCTGGGATGCCCACTATCTTTCGGTTGCTCTTCCTGATGGAGTGGGATAGCTCTCGTAGGATTTCCTGTTTTTAATCTTAGCTCTCTCTCCTCTCCTACCTGAATCATTTCTAGATTTCCGTCTTGGGGCTCACTCATTCTCTCTTCCTTGTGGTCGGCTCTATCCCCATAGCTTTCGAATGCATTTTCCATCTCATTCATTGCGTTCTTCAGCTCCAGTATTTTGGTTTCATTCTTTCTTAGGGTTTCAGTCTCCTTGGTAAAGTGTTCCTTCTGTTCATTGGTTTTATTCCTGAGCTCATGGAACTGCCCGTCCGACTTTTCTCGTAGCTCATCGAGTGTCCTCGTGCAGCTGTTCTGAATTCTCCGTCAGTTAGGTCCCAGTATTCCAGGATTTTAAGTCTGGTTTCTGGAGAAGTGTCGTCTTTCTGTGGCCCCATGCGCTACCGTGCTCTGCATGGCGCTTGGTGAGTTGTTCCTCTGCTGGCCCATTTGAAGTCGCCAGTACCTTCTTGGGTAGAGCTTTTTTTACTCGATTCTAACAATTCAGTAGGTTGGTAATTAGAGGCCTTTCTTTTGGTTTCCAGTAGGTGGCGCTGTACCACAATTTTTTTTTTTTTTTTTTTTTTTTTTTTTTTGGTTTCTCTCAACTGAGCTGCCTTTGGTGGTATTTGAGAACCTGCACTTTCCATTCTCCGCTGACTCTGCCGAAGATTTGCCTGGTGCCCTTATTGTTGCTCCTCGTGCCTCTGGGGTTGCGGGTGCCTTGTTGCTTCTCTCACTGGTGTTGCCATAGGGGCACTGGAATGGCGGGAGCCTCCACTGCGTCCAGGGTTGCCTGGGTCACGGGCACCACAGTGATAGCAAAAGGGGTGGGAGCCAGGGCTGTGGACACCTCTGCCCAGTCTGGGGTTGTCCGGTTCACGAGTGTCACTGCTGCGGTCAGGGAGGCTGGCGTCGCTGGTGCCACCATGGCTGCAGGGACTGAGGTCACTGGCCCAACTACCACTGCTGCCTGTTCCCTGTGGCTGTGGACCCTGCTGCAGCCAGGAGGCCAGAGTCGTGTATGCTGCTGCCTGCTTCTCTGGAGCTGTGGGCGCAGCTCCCCAGCTGGGAAGCCAGGCGCGTGGGCATGGCCTCCGCTGTCTCCCCAGTCCTCCCACCTCTAGATGTACAGCTGTGTGGCATCCTCCAGCATCCTGGTGTGTTGGTCAGGGGCACCTTTGTTGAGTTGTGGATGTTTCACTGGCCGTCGATGGAAGGGGGGAGACAAGGGTGTGCCCTCATACCACCGTGATGCTCACGTTCCTCCCTCTTAGGTACTTCTGAACAGCTTGATTGAGGTGTAATTCACACACCTTGCAATTCACAAGCTTGAAGTGTATAATTCGGTGTTGATTAGAATATTGACAGAGCTGTGTGCCCATCACCAGTCTGTTCTGAGACATTTCGGCAGCCCACAAAGAAATGCTGTACCCACTAACAGGCCTCCTGACATCCCCCCTCACCCGCAGTCCTAGGCAGACAGCAGTCTACTGCTGTCTCTACAGACACGCCTCTTCTGGGCATTGCACGTAGATGGAATCATGCAACATGTGCTCTTTTGTGACTGGCCTCTTCTGCTTGACATAATTTTTTCAAGGTTTATCTATGTTGTTGCATGTATCAATATTTCATTCCTTTTTATGGCCAAATAACATTCTATTACATAGACATACTACACTCTGTCTAGCCATTCTTCAGTTGATGGACATATTTTCCTGTGCTTATTGTCCATCTTCTTTGAAGAAATGTCTCTTCGGATCCTTTGTCCATTTTTTAGATCGGGTATCTGTCTTTTTGTTGAGTTATAAGCGTTTTATTTCATATTTTGGATACCAGTCCCTTATCAGATACATGTCTTACAAATATTCTTTCATTCCGTGGGTCTCCTCTCACTTTCTTGATGGTGTCCTTTGCATCACAAAATGTTTTACTTTTGATGAAGTTCAATTTATCTGTTTTCTCCTTCATCAGTCGTATTTTGTTATCATATATAAGAAGCCATTTCTTAACCCAAGGTTGCAAATACGTGCTCCTATGTTTAGCTATTATGTCTGGGTCCATGTTCAGTTTGAGTTAATTTTTACATATGATGTGAGACAGGAATCCTGATTAATTCTTTTGCATGTGCGTATTCAAATGTCCCAGCACTATTTGTTGAAAAGACTATTCTTTTCCCCATTGATTTTTTTTTTCGTGAACTTGTCAAAAATCAGCTGATCATAAATGTGAGGGTTTGATTTCTTTACTCTCTCCTCTATTCCATTGATTTATATGTCTTTCTTTGTGTCAGTAATAAACTGTTTTCATTACTACAGACTTGTAGTATTGAAATTGGGAAATGTGAGTCTTGCAACTTTGTTCTTCTTTTTCAAGATTGTTGTGGCTATTCTGGGTGTCTTGTATTTCCATATCAATTTTAGAATCAGCTTGTCAATTTCTCCAATAAAAATCTGGGATTTTTTTTAGGAATTATGTTGAATCTGTTGACAAATATGGAAATTAAACATTTAAACAATATTACGTTCTCCAACCTATTAACATGGAATGACAACTTGGGTCTTTTAAAATTTCTTTCCGCAAAAATGTTCTGTAGTTTTCCGAGTACACATTTTACATTTCTTGTATTAAGATTATCCCTGAGTATTTTATTCTTTTTGTTTCTATGGTAAGTGAGATTGTCTTCTTAATTTCACTTTTGGATTGTTCATGGCTGGTGTATAGAAGTACAATTTATTTTTGTATATTTATCCTGTAGCCTCTGACTTTGCTAAATTCCTTTGTTAATTCTGACGGTTCCTCTGTGGTTTCCTTAGGATTAGCTCTACATAAGCTCATGTCCTCTGCAAATAGAGATACTTTTAATTTTCCCTTTTCAATCTACATGCCCTTTATTTTTCTTGCCTAATTGCCCTGATTAGAACCTCTAGTGCAATGTTGAATGTAAGTGGTAAAAGTAAACACCCCTGCCTTGCCTGGTCTTGGGGGAAAGCCTTCAGTCTCCTATCAGTAAGGATGATGTTAACTGTGGGTGTTTTGTAGATGCCCTTTATTGCGAGAAGGGTGTTCCCATCTATTCCTGGTTTGTAGAATGTTTTTATCACATAAAGGCATCTTCTTCAATTTCAAGTCAGCTTACAACTTCTCCCCTTTGAGAGCCCTGATCCCAGCTCCTTGGACCCCTTCCTGGAGATCATCTAAGTCAGCTGCCCCAGTCCCACTTTATAGTCATTGCTTCAGCCTTGTCCTTCTTTTTGTATGTGACTTCTTAAAAATTATAAGCACTTCTCACCTTCCTTGTGTTGTTTTTGTTTTGTTTTATTTCTTTATCCTACCATGTCCGTGAAACTCTCCCCAGGAAGGCCGGGGCCAAGTTTACCCTGTTCACTGCTGTAGTTTCAGATTCTACCACAGTTCCTGAGAGATAGTAGTTGATCACTCAATAAATATTGGTGAATAATTGAATAAGTGAAGAAATGAATGTGTCCTGTATAGGTATACAGATAGTGCTGAATGGTCACTCAGGAGCTAGAAGCAAAAAAGACGGATGGCCAGTGATTGGACTTGAAGTAGAGATGAAAAGTAAGGAGTCGGGAAAATAGTAGAAAATCTTTTACAATGAGGGATTTCAAATGGTAGCCGAGACTGACCGCAAGAGAAGCTCTGTTGAAATGGGACACCCTCATTTCCCACCCCAGATCCAGGATATACTTGTTTAACGAGGATGTTTTGTTTCTTTCCAGGGTAACAAAGAACAATAATAGCTATTACTCTGTCCCCAGTGGGCTAGCATCCTAGGCACGGGGCCAGCCTGCTCTGGGGGCTTCCCTACCCCAGCCTGCTGCATGTCACAGAGGAAAGGCCAGGCCAGAGGAGACGGCACAGGGCCGGGGCAAATCAACCCCCAAATGTACATTTATCATCCGTTTCATCTTATTCTCTTCACCAGCCTGAAGTTAAATCTGCCCCTTCCTCAGCCTCCTCCTCCTGAGCCTCCATCATGATCATCTAAATTAAAATCTCTTCTGGGTTTCTGGGTAATCCCCTTTGATGCCCTGAGTACTGCAGGATCTCTTTTGCTCAGACCTAGCATGTACGTGCTGATAGCCTTTGAGCAGCTGAAATGGCGTTGCATATCTCACACAAATGTCTGCATTGCTTGCAAACAGCCAGGAAGGACCCGGCAGAAAAGACACATCCGTGGCTGGAAGGTTTATGAATCTGTGCGTGGAACTGCCTTGGAGGGCAGCTCGGGGCGGGGGGGGGGGGGCTCCTTGCAATGGTCTGTTCACTTCCTCAGAGGGAGGGGAAGAGGGTCCCGTGCTTCGCAACAGTTTTGTTGATAGCACCCTCCCCGTGGTTTAGTCTCTTTGGCTGTTTCATCACAGTCTGGTTCTGCTAGGTCATGCCGGTCACTGCAGTGGCCAGATTATACGTTTGAAAATTTTGATGAGCAAATGGTAACTTCTCCTGGACCAAATCAACCCCAACCGCAACATGACCCATCATTTCAATTTTGTTGCTTTCCTGTTTCTTTCTTTTCTTGCTAATGCATTTTCTCTCCTTGGGGAGGAAAGGTGGCTGGCGTATGAAATAGAAAGAGTAGACATTTGGGGTTAGCAGACCTTGGTTTAAATTCTGCCAGTGATGATTCTAGCTGCAAAATGCCAAACAAGGTAAAACTCGGTCTCATGGTCTATAAAACGAAGTCCCTAATACTCGCGTACCACTTATTAAAAGAGCTTATAATTGATGATTGCTGTACTGATTTACTGTCATCCTCCCAACGTATACTGTAAACTAGACCATAAACTCCACGAAGGCAGGGAATGATTGTTCTGTTTCCTTCTCTGGCAAAACTTAGTACACATCACTCACTCAATAAACTTTTTTTTTTTTTTTTTTTTTTTTTTGCGGTATGCGGGCCTCTCACTGTTGTGGCCTCTCCCGTTGCGGAGCACAGGCTCCGGACGCACAGGCTCAGCGGCCATGGCTCACGGGCTTAGTTGCTCCGCGGCATGTGGGATCTTCCCGGACCGGGGCACGAACCCGCGTCCCCTGCATCGGCAGGCGGACTCTCAACCACTGCGCCACCAGGGAAGCCCTCAATAAACATTTTTGAATGAATGAATGAGATGAAGCGATGGGAAAGCGCTCCAGGTGACACAGTGGGTATTTATAAAATTAACTATTCCTCTCACTAGTTTGAATGTTTCTCAGATTCTGTCTACAGACTGGCAGATGTGAAGATCTCAGTTAAGGAGAAAGCGCCTTCTTTCTGAGCCTTCTCTATGCGCGAGTGTCACACCATTTTTCATAAGTGCGTCTAATGCTTCCTGACCTGGGATATGTGGTTGAACAGATGCAGATGAAGCTTTGTCCTGGTCTCCAGGCCTGTTCCTGGGAACACCTGCAGGACCTCTGTGTGCACCATCTCCTGTTCCCCTTCCAGCCTGCCAATTATCCCTCCTTTCCTCTTTCCCTTTCTCCTACCCTCGCCCCCCGTCTTTCCCTCTCCCTCTCTCTTCTTATGCCTCGCTTGGGAATTCTTCTCTGATACCAGCTGGTGGAGGTGCTTCCTTCGTTCAACAAGAAAACATTTTCAGAGACATTGGATTCAACGATGTCCCACAAAGTTGGCGGCGAAGTCATGGTTAGATTAGACATCAAACCTTTAATCCCTGATCTTTTTGACTCTCCTGTATTTATTCTACCTAGAGTACCTGGAAATATTGATTAAAATAATTATGTAGAACCTTGTTTTTTAAACCAAGGGAACTCCTTTTATCAAAATAAATCTATGTTCATGCCCAATAGTTAAAACCAAGAAAAGTAGATGAGCTCGGGTCCGGGTGTGGACAGGAGATGCACCCACTCAGTTTCCCTCTGAACCCCGGGAGGCTGGCTTGTGCCTAGGGTCGGGGTCTCCACGTGCTGGGCGTGGTGAGGAGTGGCTGCCGGGTTCCAGCCCTGGGTCAGGCTGGTACGGTCCTCCTGACTTGGTCTGTCTCGGCCATGCTGAGAGTGCGGGCCTGGGCTGCTTGGCGTGGTGGGTTACTTCACTGTCATTGGGCCTGGTTTGATAGTGGGTGTGAGGTGATGGTCAGAGCTGTATTACTCAAGTCATGAAACCCAGACAAGACCAAGTCTGAGAGTGCGGCGGTGGGGAAGCCCCGCCCACACCTGGTAATGGAAGCTTTGACCTAAGCCTCCTCCACCCCCTGTTTCAATCTCCTTGGCATCCGCATTCATGCTGTGTGGGTCCCCGACTGTGACTCAGCCTGGGTTTCCCTCCACAGCCTCTGACCTAATCCGGAGAAGATCAAAGGCTCCGTGGTGGGGCGGGGCACTGAGAAAGCAGACTGTGGTTTGCATTTGAGCTGGATTTATGTCTTGGGTTTGTTTGTTTGTTTGTTTTGTACGGATGACAGTGGTAGTCTCTGGGTCTGGCACTTAACAGATCCTTATTAACCAGAGGAGGAAATAACTGCTCCCCTTTACTCGCTCCTCCCTAAAAGCCAAAACATGCGTCTGTCTTCAACCCTTCTACCCAGTCCCTAGTTCACTTAATATAAATGCTCATTAGGAGGTGGGCTTAAGGTCATTATTCTCTCTCAGGGAGAAGTTGCCAAACGTAGGCTTTCCTCTTCCAGAGGATGGCGGGTCTCCGGATGCCTATCTTCCTCTTGCCTCCATCCCTTCATCTAGCAAAGGAGGTGGGAGTCTCTGCCCCTGGCAGCAGGAGAAACACATTCCTTTGTTTCAGTCACTTGCACAGTTCCGGCATTATCACCCGGGCAGCATCTTGTGGGAAACAAACGTGTACAAGCACGAATTACTCCAGCTTCCCACAGTGGGTAATCCTAAATAGGACACTTGCCAGTGGCACCAGAAAAGGTCATTAGATTGTCAAAAAACAAATAGGGTAAACTGAGACATAACATGAGCCCAGTGCAGGCAAACCAAGGAGCCTGGGGCGTCAGTGATGGCAGAGTAGACGAAATGCCCCTCCTGTGCTGGGAGGGGCGGGATGCTGCCACGCCCCCCTCACTGAGGCAGAAGCCACGGTTTCAGGTTTAAACCATGATGGGAAACCCAGCCATTTCCACCCAACGTAGCTGTTGAGACAGAAGAAGAAGAAAGGAATTCATTAAAAACCTTATTTCTGGGGCTTTTGTTGGGGTTTTGGCCCAGAGAATTTGTTAGTAAATAAGTACTGAAATCTTCTCCGACATAGAACAGTTGCTCAAGTGTGGAGAAGACCCAGGGTCTAGTCTGCAAGGAGACTGTTGTTTAAGGAGCTCTGCCCCCAGAACAAGAAGAGCTTGACTTTAACACAGATTATGTATTGGGGCAAATGGGCAGAGCAGACAATAACTGAGGTTGGAGTTTAAGAAAGGCAAGAGCTTGGGGGAATGGGCAGGGACACGGCACTACCAGGAATGGAGAACATTCTGCATAGAGGCACTGGTGAAGTTCTCGGGTTGGTGCAAGTGACACGTACGTTGGAATATACTCTGAATGAATGGTAAGGATCATATATGTCAGGCCAAGGAGTGTAGACTTCATCTGGACATCCGTGGAAAAATACTGGAAGGTTTTTCCAAGCAGAAAAATGAAATGATGAAGGTGGCCTTTAAGAAAACTTGATCTGGTCAAAGCACGCAGAATCTATTGGATTGGGAGCACAGGGCGTGGCCAGACAGCTTGGGATACAGATGCAGATAACGCGTTGAGAGGTGAACGAAACCTGGACAGAGGTGGTGATAAAACGTAAAGAGGGATGAGAAGAGAAGCATTTCAGCACTGACCACTGTGTGTAATACAGGGCAGAGGGGGTCATGGCAAGCTAAGCAGACACTGAGGTTTTCAACCTTTGCACCTTTTTAGGTGGAAACATGAGCAGAAAAATATTAGTCAGGAGGAGAAGCTGACTTTAGGAGGAGGATGAGTTTGGCTTTACTTAAATATGCCAAGTGTGAGGTAATAGCCCGGCATCCTAGCACAGGTAGGTGGAGAAACACAATTAAAAATTGAACTTCAAATGGCACCTCGGATCTGTGCAGAACTAAGTCCTGGTGCCCGCACATGTGATAGCATTTTATAACACTATGCTACACTCTGCATATGCACATGAATTGGGGAATTACAGGATAGATCCTCTAGCTCTTTGCCTCTCCTGCTCCTCAGTGTAGAATTATATTGCTCTGGGACCCAGAGAACAATTGATCAAAGAGGAATCCACTGTGTAAGGAAAGACAGAAAGAACAAGGAGCAAAGACAAAAGGTTCGCAATTCAAAAGGAGCTGACCGGACACTAGTCCTGCAGTAGCAGCGAGAGGGCTATAGGACCAGCAGGGAATGAAGGAGAAAAGACAGGTGTTAGGAAGGAGGGCAGGGCTGGACTGAACTGGAATGGGGTGATGGAACGGAAGCCGGCAGAACCAATGAAACACACTAAAATATGTCATCTGAGAATTTTCCCACTTGGAGATAGAATTGTCTGTTTGTGTGTCTGTATGTGAGCGTATGCTTCGGAAGATAGTCCAAAGGTAGATTCCAAATAACTAGTTGTGGTAGCCAGCCTCCGAGATGAGTCCCAGTGACCCTCACTTCCTGAATGCATACCCTGTGTAGTCTCTTTCCACAGTGAATCAGGGCTAGCCCAAAGCTAGAATATGGAGGAATTGATGGGGTGTGACCTCAGAGGCTTGCTCATAAAAGGCATTGCCCTTTTTGCCTTGATCTCTTGTATCACTTGCTTGGGGGTAAGCCACCCCCCAAGCCCAAAGCACACCCAACATGTCCCCGTCAACAAGCAGCCCCAATGTAGCAGCCACATGAGGGAGTCACCTTGGAAGTGCGTCCTCCAGCCCCAGTGAATCCTATGGATGACTTCACCCCCACAGGCTTTAGACATCGACCTCATACGTGGCCCTTAACCAGAACTTCCCAAACTGCTCCTGAATTCATTCCTGACCCACAGAAACTGTGAGAGATAATAAAGGATTCTTGTAGTCAACGCCACTAAGATTTGGGCTGATTCATTACACAGTGATGGATAACTAATACGCTAGAGTCAAGAAATGTATGAGAACTGTTTAGAATGTTCCTCTCAATGTTTGATGCGAAAAATATTTTGGCTGCTGTAATGCATCGCCAAGCTATTGAAATGTATGAATAAATGTTTTCAGCCCAAAGTCTATCCAAAAATGTGCAAAGTCTCATGGAGGGAAGCAGAGCTCAGGAAGAGAAATGGATGCATATTAGATGTCAAGCACGTGCTTATTGAGTTAAATTGAATTGCAATTGCAGACAGTTACAGATGAAGCACTTTACATTGTCACCTCACATGTTTATCAAACGCTGAACTACTGACAACAGTGTAGGACGTGAAACACTTCCGTGGCTTAGGTTAACGTGGTGGAACTCAAGTTTACCCAGCCACACCAGAGCAAGGCAGGCGGCAGACTCCGTGAATAGGACAGCATCTTCTCTGGGCCCAGGACCAAGCCTAGCGTGGGAAGAAGCTCAACCCTATCCTATCCCTGCCGTGTCACCCTGTGGCCTGGCTGTCACCCCCTCCCTTGGCCTCTGCTGCAGGAGTGTTTCTGTGACATGCCCCCCCCCCCCGCCACCCCAGCTCAGCCTCGCCTCAGTCCAGGCAGGGGAAATGAATCATATCTGATGCCATCTCCCTAAACTGAAGCTTTCGTCCTTGGAACCAGGCCCATCTGAGGACACAGAGCCTCGGCTGCCCTCAGGGGAGCCTCCTGGTCTGTCCCTCCCCAAGGGGTCTTCATTCAAGCTTCTGTTCCCAATTCCTGCTTCCTTTACAGGAGCTCTTGCTTTCCCATCTGGTCCGCTTCTTGCTGAAAGAAACTGTTTGAGACCTTTCACCTGGGAGCTAGCCATCAGCCCACATGTCTGGGTATTGTCCTTGACCTTGAAGCTCCTAGGTCACTCCTACAATCAGACCCCTGATGACCTCACTCACCATCCCACGAACTGTGGACACAAGCCAGTTCCTAGCTTGCCCACAGCCTGGCATCCTCACAGTGAGGTCTCTGAAATAGAATTTCTAATTATAGAAGGTCCCCTGCGAACCCCTGTGAAGAGTATGTTTTTCTTCCAGTAGGTACCATGAAGCTCTCTCGGCCCCTTCCTCAGGCTGCCCTTTTGGGGTGTGCTGTGCTCTCCTTTCTAACGCTGATGCCCAAATGCCAGACTGAGGAGGAATCCATGATCGGTTGGGCATTTCCTTCAAATTTAGTAAAAATTAAAAACATATCGTGACTCAAGTTCAATAGTCTAACCTTGAAATATGAATAGTTATAGCTTCCACTTATAAGGCATGATGAAGAGCCAGGAAGAGTGCATCCATGGTCACACTCAATCCTGTGCCTCCGAGAGAGATGTTTACCATTCCTGGTTCACAGAAGAAACTGAGACTCAGAGAAGTTAAGTATTTACCTAAAGCCACAGCCTGTGGGACCTGAGGTTTTTTCATTTCAGGAGCATCTCCACCTGGAGGTCCCTGGGCGCTCCACTACCACAAGGCTGGAAGGACCTGAGAGAGCATTGCACACCAGCCTCGAGTCTGTGGCTGGGGAAGCAGAGGTGCTCTACCGGGCAATGCCTCGTTTGCCCTGCTTTCTCCCAACCCACCTGCCTGCCTTTACCTGTGAAACGCCATTTCTCCTCTGCAGACATGCATCCCGCGTGTCCCTCCCTGCTTTGAAGAAAACCTCAAAAGTGGTGTCATCACCGGACTTCGGGTGCCTCTTAACACAAGTGCAGGGGGACGTGGAGAGGCTCAGTGCTTGCCAAGTGCCACCGGGATTCTGGGGTGACAGCTAGCCCGCCTAGAACCGGGAGGTCGCGTGTGGGGAGCTCCCGTCTCACAGGCAGGCCTCTGCAGGGACCGTGGGTCGGTCACAGGGCCCTATTTCTAGACTTGTCCCTAGCGCGGCCTGACAGGAGAGCAGTTCCTGTAGATGTCCTGGTGCCCGGAGGGCTGCACAGAGTCGGAAGGAGTTCCTGTCTCTCATCCCCTGGGGCCCCGCTCCCCGCTCCAGCCCTACTATTAGCAATTACAGATCTGCGCTGGAAATAGGCACTTTCCCAAAAAATGGGTCAGCTTTTTGTTGTATTTTTTTTTTCTTTTGATCTCTTGTTCTTCCCAAGGGGGGCAAAGCTGCTGATGTTCCCACAGTGTGGAGTGCGGTGGGGCACATGGGGCGTGGGCCCTCCGGAACGCCCTAGGAAGGGACAGCCCCGGAAGAAGGCCCTGGAGCCACGGCCAAGGAGGTGGAAGTTGTCCCCCGAGGCCAAAGCTGGCCTGAAGCTCTTCCGCGAGACTTGGCCCAGTTTTCCCGGCTAGCTCAGGATGACTTTTCACTGAGATTGCCACTGCTTTGTCAGGTCTTGTTTCAAGGTCCCCTGAGCTATAAAACTGCCATTGTCTGTCCCAGGTCTCAGCACAAAAAGCCGTTGCAGCCGCAATGACCACCATGGCTGTGAAATTGCAGGACACGCTTGGATTTGGAACGTGCTTCGTTGGAAGCACCTGACTTGTGTCTCCGTGGGCCGCTCCCCCTTCCAGCTCCTCCCCTCGGATCCCAGCTCCGGGCCACGCCCCCTCGTCCTGCCCCGCCCCCCCCGCCCCGCCCCACCTCCCCGCCCCGCCCCACCTCCCCGCCCCAACCTTGAGAGGTGGTGGAGCCGGAGGTCTTGCAGCCAGGTGGAGTCTTTTCACCTTGAACCTCTCTCTCCGTCACAAAGTGCTGGTGAGCATATACACTCCTAGTCACAGCAGTGACCCAGCTTCCCCAAGGCAGCACCCAGGGTGGTTACACACTTGCACGGGGGAACTTCAGATACTGGCTCTTCAGAACCTACTCATTCTGCGGAACCGGATCAAGTTACTGAGTCGCTGGTGGGCGGGGTTTCCTCGCCTGCAATACGGGGTTTACGATAATGTCAGCCTCCCAGGGCCAGGGGGCGCGGGGTTAAAAGCTGAGCACCGCACCTGGCTCACAGTCAGCTCTTGGTAAACCTTGGCTCCAGCGGCACACGGGATGCCTAGGCCCTGACCCCTGGGGGCTCCCAGCTCCCAGAAAGCAGAGTTTTGTCCCAGGCTTCTTTTGTGAACCCTCTGGTACCCTGCCTGCATGGTGCTGAAAATGTACATACTCAGGGTCACCGAGTAAGTGTTGAATCAGCTGAAGAATGGACAGCAGCCCAGCGCTGGGACAGGTGAGCGAGGTAGGACCCCTGCTGCTTTTGGCCTAACCTGGCTACCTATCTATGGCCTGCGTATTCCCCCGCGGGACCCACAAGAACTGAGGTTGAGAGTGTCATCTGCACGCCCGGCGCTGGTCACCAGGGAGAGCAGCGTGTGGCACTTTGATGAGTATATCCAGCAAATTGGCTGTTTCTTCATTTCCCTGCTGGGCCTTCAGTGGAGTCATCACCACAAGCTAACTGCTTCTCTTTGCTGCTCTCGACGGCTTCCTCAGCTTCATGCACTTACGGAGCCTGTTTCTTCCGTGGGTACAGCTCGTCTCTCAATACAAATAATGATCACCAGCTGTGCTCAGGAGAACGGGGTGAAGGCTGGACTGTGTCCATGGCAGGCTGGTGAGGCAACGCAGGGCGGGGGCCAGGGCCCACCCCCCTCACCCTCCTATCCTGTGCCACGTTCCTGCACCCCATCTCCTCCTCTGACCACGGCAGCGTCTGGACAAACTGCTCCATGCAGGCCTCCACTGCCCAGGAACAGGGTTTGAGAGTTAAAGGACAGAGGAAAAAGAAATATTTCTCAAAACTAGGGGATAGGAAATGACCTCAGACACAGGGCCGAGGAGCCAGGCCACCACAAAACAGAGGAAACAATTTGACAATGAGGTGAAAAATGCTGCTGCCAAACCTCCCTGAAACCCTGAGCTTTACTCCTGGGCTCAAAGAAATCTGTCACCGGCTCAGGAAAATGTCTGCAAGGAACTGGTAATAGTTTAGTAATGGCCTGATGACTTGGAATGAGATGGCAGGCTGCAGCTGTGCCAGGGAAGGTGGCTCCTGTTTTTAACCCAGGATGATGAGCTGCAGAAACAGCCTTCCTGCCCAGCCCACTCCTCTGCTGGCTGAGCACATCCATTCAGAAAAGCCACAGGGACAGGGAGAATGTGGAGAAGAAACTCAGATCAAGACAAGGTTGTAGAAATACCCAAGCTGTGCGTGTGAGTGTGTGTGTGTGTGTGTGTGTGTGTGTGTGTGTGTGTGTGTGTGTAGATTTCCGACAGCCGTTTTCATGACTGTGCCTTCCCTTCCTAAGGCCCTCCTCCTCTCCCTAGCATCTCTCTACTTTATGGCAAATGGGTTTTGATTCTGAAGCCAACTGACCTTGAAATAAGCTCCAGGATCTGAGTTCTTACACCTCAGATGCTGGGTTTGGAACGCAGTCTGCTCATTCAGCAGATACGGGCTCCATCACAGGAATCTGGAAGGGGTGGGAGGTTGGGAGGCTTGGCATTGCCAGTTGACGGCCTGATAGCAAAGTTGGAGACTTGAGTTGGAAGCTGCCGCAGGCGAGGGCTGGGTGTGTGACAGATGTCCGTGCTGCCTTGGTTCTCCTTTCTGACTGCGTGTGTGTGCGTGTGTGTGTGTGTGTACCTGTAATCGAGGCTGTGCTTGTATTCAGGAATTGCGCGGGGCGGGTCGGGCGGTTGGGACTGCAAATGTCTAGGGCTACAAGGCTGCGAAACTGCTCACCGATGGGCCGTGTCACAGGGAAACGGAATCTGCCGTATGGGAAGAGGGTGTGTGTTATGTGCAGGCGCAGGTGCGCAGGTGGAAGCCAGCATTTATCAGCATTTACACCAGGCCTGTGTTTGGTAAGGTTATCTTTGCTTCAGTTTTGCTGAGCTTCTGACCTTTCTGTGTCTTTTGTGTCCATGGGATGTCAGCGTTACTCTATGGAGATTGTAATTTAGGGATTTGATGTAACCAAACCAGAGACAGCATCTGTGCATTGAGCATCTGCCCTGTGCCTGGCCGGGAGCCACTGCCTTAAAGGGAGAACGTGAGCCCGGCGGACTTGCAAAGAAGGAAGGCGTTGTACTCAGCATGCAGTGGTGTGTGCAAGACTGCTGAGTGTTAGACAGTCCTGGTGCCAGCTCTCATCTGAAGGTGATTTCTGTTGCTTTAATGTGTCCGAGTTCAGCTGCATCGTTCATGAACTAGCAATACAGGGGCTCCTGTCAGCAGAGCTCAGATGTTCTCCCCCCATTTTCACCTTCCACAACACAAAATGTTGTTGAAACCATGTTCTTTCCCCAGGGAGTTTTGTTGTCATTGAGGCTGAAGCAATGAAACAGATCCCTGCGAAGACAGCCAGATGCCTTTTCTAGATGATGGGGGTGAATGTAGACCAGAAGGCAGGCAGGCAGGCAGCAGGGGGAAGGGCGAGGGGGCACAGACCCACCCCGTGTGCCGTCTGACTTTGAGGCAGGCTGTAACGGAGCCGTCTTAGGAGCAATAGCGGGCTTTCAACGCGCCCTTCTGGGCCAGAGCCAGGCTACTCTGATGTGGCCCAGGACCAAGCTTTTGGGATGAGCTGGGTAGAGAGATGGGTAGGGACTTAGTGCCAAAATAACGATCCCAGAAATGCTTGGGGCCTTTCTCCTCCAGTAAGGAAGGCCTTTGGGAGTGATTTTTAGTGAAGATGTTACAGTAGAAATTCAGCAGACCCCAGACCTCAGAACGCCCCCCAGAGGTTACTAAGTTCAGCTCCTTTCCCTAAGCAGGTCTTGCCTACAACCATTCCAGAGCAATGGTGTTTCATTTTAAATATTTCTCAGGAAGGATATTTCATAAACTCCCTAATGCACTGGTACCAAACCAAAGCTGAGCAGAAAAAGAAGCACATATTCTCTGGACTGTAGCCAAACACAATCCAAGATGGATACAGATATTTCAAAAGCAG
Organism: Kogia breviceps; assembly: GCF_026419965.1. Lineage (NCBI taxonomy): Eukaryota > Metazoa > Chordata > Mammalia > Artiodactyla > Physeteridae > Kogia > Kogia breviceps. The sequence goes on from NC_081316.1 coordinate 118,271,334, forward strand.
TCAGTTAAGTCAGCAAACGTGCCAATGTACCTCTTTTCTGGGCCCTATGGAGACATGCTTTCCAAATTAAATTAGCTTGATATGGCTGCATGCTCCTTTTGGACTCTGATTCATTCTGATGGGACCAACGTATTCAGTTCAAAGAAAAGAGTTGGGCAGAAGTCTTTGCTCCTGATAATATCAGGACCTGCTTTAGCCTCCTTGATGTTCAGATGAGATGGAGAAATTGGAATTTAATCATCGATTATTCACAGTCCATAGTCAGCTTGCATTTTTAGCTCATTCAGGTACAAGTGAGTACCCAAAATCAATATGTTCTGGAAACAGATGTCTTAGAACATCTTCCATGCATGGATACAGAAGAATCTGTTTTAATGAGCTAGAAGTTATGTGCTGTATCTGGCCGCCTATAAGCATTAGTCACCAATTACTTGTGCTACCAATGCAAGATGGTGTTCCTGAGGAGGTGGCAGTGAGGAAATAGAGGGAATAATTACCTGGAATGTGTTTAGAGTGAGTGATTAGACAGGACAAAAATGCGTGGGTAAAAGCACACTAAGAATGAAAGAATTAATGCTAAGCTAAAGATGTACGCAAAAATGTTTTTAAAAAAGGAAAAGGAAGGAAAAGGTTAGAACTTTGCCCATGGAAGCAGGTGGCACTTCTGAGATGCAGTAGCTCCAGATTAAATGAGCTCAAAGGAGTATGCCCAGGCAGACGCCGCTGAGGACAAGAAAAGAAGTGTTTGCGGTGGTGGGTCTTACCTAAGAAGGAAAATGGAGGTGATTAGATGGAAACCTGACATGGTTATTTAAGAAGTTGCCTTTCTTCTCGGACTGTATGGTAACATGGAGAGAGAGCCAAGACTCACAGGTCCCAGGATGGCCCCCACTCTGGTTTTATATTGAAACCCTTGATCCAGGCAGGAGAACCTGGAAGAGACATGTCTCTAGTGACAGTGGAGGCTTGGACAAGATACCACGGTGGAAGCACAGATGTGGTTTTCATCCTTTCTAACACTGAGGAGAAGGTCAGAAATAAGATGCAGAGAGGAAAAAATAAAAAGCGGTTATTTATTTGGTACTACCACCCAGCATTTTGTCTGTGAAACCATAGTTTATCGGACAAAAATGTGGGCGTGGCAATAAATGGAATGTACCCATGGGTGGGGGAGGAAGCACACATTTGGCCCAATAATCAGGAGGATCATGAAGCAAAACTTGTGGGAAAAGGAGGAAAATGCCTGATGGCACTGTATCATCGAATCTTACGGAGAACAGCAGGTGTGATATATTGTAGAAAGAAATGTGGTAGATGAGGTGTTCAGGAAAGTAATAGGGGAGAATATAGAAGCCATATTTCTACCTCAAATACCTGTATACTAAAGCACGAATATAGGTAGTAAATAAAAGTAGCATGACATTTCACCCAAGGAGGTACAGTCTGTGACTCTAAGTTTAGCCCCATCAGGAGTAGCTGAAATGACGTTTTCTTGATACATATTTTCTCTGATTTCTTTGCCCCTTCCTCGCACCAAGGAGCTCCTAATGACACTGCTAAAACCCTTTCAAAGTCCCCGTCTTCTTTAAAAACCCCTGACTTATCTTCCTGTTTCTACTCTTTTGCCCATATCCCTCTCTCTTATTTGCTACTCACCAGACAGAGTTATCCTTTTAAAACGTACATTTTAAACCACTTACTACTTATATGAACATGCTCTTCCTCCCTGCTTATAATCTCCGGGTGGCTTTTCATCTCATGCAGATAAAATACAAATGCCGCAGCCCAGTTCACAAGACTTGGACAACCCTTCCACGGCCTCCTGTCCTACCCCCGGCCCATGCCCTCTCAGCCCCAGCTGCATGGCGTTTCCTGATGTTCCCCAAATCCACCAAGTATCCACCTGCCTCAGGGCCTTAGCACTGGCTGTTACGTCTGCCTGAAATGTTCTGGGGCCAGATAGTGACAGGGCTACCCGATAATTTCATTCAAGTCCATGCTCATACGTTTCCTCCTCATGTCGCACACCCTCCACCACCAGCCCTACTCAGTCTTCATCACTCGTTGCCATCTGACTTTAAATCACGTATTTATTTATTGCAGTCTCTCTCTCCTAGGCTAAGATGTAATTTCTGTCGTAGCTGCGATTCTCCCCGTTGGTCCTCTGATAGATCCCCAGTGCCCGGAAGAGTAGTTGGCTCATAGCAGATGTTCAGTAACTACTTGTGAAATGAATGAACTAATAATCAATCATAACTGGGAATGACGCTAACCAGTGACACCGGTCACTGCCAGTAACTGGACTCTGCCAGAACACAGAGCTCTAAGACGCGTATGAAGCAAGGATACAGGAGCCCTAAATGATGTCATGTAAGAGAGTACGAAGGGAATTCAGAGCTGATGGAGCCCACTTCCTGTTAAGACAATGAAACCCCTACATGTCTTATTCACTGATGTTCATATGACTAGTAAGCGGTGTCCAGACAACAAATTAGGTTTCTATTCACTGGCCAGAGTTTTGCTTCTTTACACTAGTCAGCAAGCTATTTGTCCTCTGAAAAACTATGATTGTAATGGGGGAGAGCAGACGTATTCATTGGACAGTAACCGCAGAGCATCTGTGAAGTACCGTAGACAGAGTGCTGGGTGACCGGGAGGTGAGGAGGGAGAGGGGAGGGAGCTCCGTGGGTGCCCAGCCGAGGGGCAGTCGTGAACACGTGCAAGGGAGAGTGAGTGTCCGTGCCTGAGCCAGAGCAGAGCTCAGGAGTCCCCCCCGTGCAAGAGGGAGCCGCAGACAGGAACCGAAAGGGCTGTTTCCACACGGGACTTTATGAGACACGCAGCCTGTATTGGGGGCCTGAATTGCAAAGAACGATAGAGAGTCAGGAACATAATGTCTGTCCAGTCTCTCACTGGACGTGTGGGAAACAGCACATGGGCCAGGAAAGCCGAGTTTCCGAGGAGGGCGTCGGTGACTGCGGGCGCGGTAGGGGCCTTGCTCCAGCCATTTGCAGGCGTGGACACTAGCAAGGGCCAGGCGTGAGGGCAGGAGGGGGCCTTCTAGGGATCCAAACCAATCAGTGGGGAAGATATGGCCAGAGATGAGTCCCTGTAGTTCTGTAAGAGGTGTGAAAAGCCAGCAAGATTTATTATGAACAGTAATGTGACCTCATGGGTGCCCACAGCTGATGAGGACTTCGGAAAGATGAATAGAAATAAAGTAGGTGAACGTGTCTTTTGTTTATCTCACCATACGCGTAACCTCACGTAAAGAGTCATTGCGAGCTGAGACTCTGACCCTCAGACGTGCTCAGGGAGTTCCTTGGTGGCCTAGTGGTTAGGGTTCCAGGCTTTCCCTGCCAGGACCCAGGTTCCATCCCTGGCTGGGGAACTGAGATCCTGCAAATTGTGTGGTGTGGCCAGAAAGCAAACAAACAAACAAAAAACCCAAGCACGTCCAGCTCTGTCATCAGCCGCGCTATACGGGGACAGCCATTCATTTGTATATGCTCAGTGTAGGCCAGTATTCAAAAGAGGTTCTGGAAAGAATGAACAAATCATTTATTTCTTGCTTGACACGTTAATTCAGTTATATTAATATTTTGTCGATTATCTCGAATTTGACCAGATTATTAAATTAACCATTATTAGGTAACCAAACTTCTGTGACAATGCAGTTCAGGAAGCCCTGGACATAAAAGGAGTAAACCGGGGCACACAGCTTCGGCTCTGCCTGCAGGCCCCTGTTCCCTGTCTTCTTCAGAAGCAGACAGGGTAAAAATGCAGGGCAGTGTCCTGACTTCCCCCCAGGGAGTCCACATCCCAGTCACCCACCAGAGATTGTCTGTGTCGGACCCTTTAGTTAATAAAAGAGGAAATCAAACTGGCTCACAGTCTGGAGACAGTCAGTTGGCATTTGTCAATTAAATCATGTTTTTGTTTTTGTCACTAAGACACCTTCCACTCAGGAATTCTTGCTGGTACATTGGTTTTCAAATTAGAGCTCTTCAAAAGAAAAAAAAAAAAAAAAAAGAGGAAGAAGAAAGTGGGAAATGGCTATCTCAGAAGATCTCAGAAAAGTCACCCACTCAGAGACCTACAGCGTGGCAGAGGTGGGGCTCCATGAGTGCACAAAATTCCCTTGAACTGGAATTTTACTGTGTAAGTTCCTTCCAGATGAGCTCACCATGAGGTGGAGGGACCCCGTGAGGTGGTGGTGTGGACACAGTGCAGAGTATGAAGTTTGCAGTCAGAAGATGGGGGCTGAGTCCTGATTCTACCGCGTGATCGCTGCGTGACCTTAGCCTCAGCCCCTGCATCATCAGAGTAGATGGTAACGCTGCCTCCCAGGACGGTTTTGAGAATCAAATGAAAATATATGTGAGAAGGCTTTATACCTTCTCACATTTAAAGCTTATTACAAATACTGGTTATCATTCAAATGAGATTCTTTGGGCTGTTCACTATCTAGAAGTGCTTGATTAAAGTCTAAGACAGACCCCATGCTGGACACCAAATTCCATTTTATACCAAATCATGTTAGAGACTCCAAGTGCTTCCCTGTTAATATTCCATCTTCCACTGCTTGCATATTTAAATAGAAATTCATTTGGATGACAGCATGCTTGGAGCAAGACAGCAGCAACTAAATAAACAAACAATCAGCAATAGATTAGGCCCTGATACAGATGAGGGCGCAGAGCACGTGCGGCGGCCCAGCCCGGGAGTGATCAGAGCCCACGGTCCTCACGCTTCAGCGTGGCACCCTCTGGGCCGGGACCGCTCTCCCTCCCGCGAGGAAGGCGCACTGCACACTTAAGCATCTAATGCATATGTAGACAGTGGGGAGAAGTCAACGGCGTGTGTCTGTTTAACTTCTCCTTTTTGTGTCCTGCTTTTCCTCAGCCTGGAAAAACCTCACATTGGAGTAGGATAACGTGGAGGGCATGCCCTGGCAGTTCAGAATTGGAGTCTCACATACACTCATCCAACAAAGGCAGTTGCTTTGACAAAGGTAGCTGAAGACCCTTAATTCTTCCTGTGAAAAAAGAGCTGACGGGGCCATGGTGGGATGTTTTTGCCCCAGTCTTTTCTCGGGGCGTCCTGAGTTCTGCCCCCGGGTGAGTCCTCCTGTTTGTGCTTTGAAGGGGGCAGGTGGACGGCAGGACTCGGAGCCCATTTTCCCAGCTCATGGGGCGATTCCCTGGTGAGGTCCGACCTGGGCATCCTATCCGTCGGTGCCCTGCTCATTTTTCACAGACCAGTTCAGCCAACACATCTTCCAGCGACGGCGCGGATTGTGCCTCTGCACTTAGGACACCGCTGCCCGGCTCTGCGATCTAAAGCACATTGCTTTAGGGTTCCTGTCAATAAAATGGACCCAGTTCCATTCACCCGCAGAGTAAATCTGAGCATTAAGTGTAGTCATCCAAATACGGAGCCAAGACGGCATCTGCCACCTTGTGAGCCGCAGACGTCATAGCATGTCTCCCCTGTCCGCTCCACCACCCTTGACTGCTCTTTCCAAACGACCACAGGGCCCTGCTGCATATTTGCACCATTTGTGAGCTCTTTGTGTTATTTGCTGTTTCACGAGTGTCTGCCTTTGAGGGCAGGAATCATGCCCCATGTGTAGCACTTAGCACTTTGCTGAGCATGGGATAGACGTTTAACAAAAGGTTGGCTTGCTAACACAAGTCTGACTTTCTTCACGCACAGTGGAAGAGCAAAGTCCAGAATACACATACCTGCTCACCGTGAAGTTCTCCAAGGCTTGAGCAGAGAGCAGATCATTCTCTCTTTGGCCTGAGCCACTGACCCCACCCCGCTTGCCTCCTGAGAGCCGGGATCTGCGAGGTGGTGAGAAGCAAGGCAGCCAGGGTCCCAACTCCACAAGGCTGCAGAGGAGGGACTGGGTTCCAGTCGCTGATCTGCTTTAAGTATGCTTTTGCTCCTTCAGAACAGAAATTAGCCATGATTCAAAGCCCTTAGAGGTCTCCATGACCTAAAAAACTTGATGGTATGTAAATAATAACCTGCGTCTTATTATGTTTACCTGTCATTAAAACTAGAAACAGGGTTGCCAACTCGGACGTTCTGCTCTACCTTTCAACCTTGTCTGTTGTACAGAAGGCAGCAATGTGGAGAACCCACTTCATTTAAAAGAATACTCATGGTCTTTTGTAAGTGTGTTTAATCATCATGTTCTTTGGAAATGAGTATGTCCTTTCAGAGGTGCGTGGCTCCATCGGTGGCCAAGATGCAGGTGTGGTTGGTATAACCCTAATAGGGTCCTCCCCGGGTGGGTCACAGGGAGCCCCCTGCAGAGAAAGGGACTTTCTGGTTCCATTGCTGTAACTGGCAGAGGAAGAAACAGGGATCTTTAGGATTCAGAGCTGACCAAGGAACAGAAGGTAATGCACTCGCTTCTTGAGATTCATAGAAATTAGTTCTATGGAGACTTTTCCTAGAGAAAGCGACGTTGGGGGAAGGAAGAAGGGAAGAAAGGAAGGGAGAGAAGGAGGGAGGGAGGAAGGGAAAGAAGAAAGGCTTCGTATACTCCTTTTTTTCTGAAAAACTGTCTTTGAGTATAACATACATACAGCCAAGTTCCCAGAACGCCCGCTCAATGAAGTGTCACGAGCTGAACACCCCCAGATGGCCAGCACTCAGATTAAGGAGTAGAGCACAGCACACCAGAACCCGCATATACCACTGGCAGTCACGGCTCCCGGCTCCCGGGGGAGCTATAATCTCATCTCCACTTCCAGCACCAGGGGTGTGTCTGCTCTTCAGTTGGCATGAATGGGCTCTTACAGAACGGTCTCTGCTGAGACTGGCTTCTGTTCAGCATTGTGCTATGAGGTTCCTTTGTGCTTCTGTATTCTTGGTTGCCACCCTCAATGCTTGGTAGTATTCTCTTAGGTGAATATGCTACACATTATGGGAATTGTATCAAAGATTCATAGAAACATATTTTAAAAGTTTGCAGGGCTTCCCTGGTGGTGCAGTGGTTGAGAATCCGCCTGCCGATGCAGGAGACACGGGTTCGTGCCCTGGTCCGGGAAGATCCCACATGCCGCGGAGCACCTAAGCCCGTGAGCCATGGCCGCTGGGCCTGCGCGTCCGGAGCCTGTGCTCCGCAACGGGAGAGGCCACAACAGTGAGAGGCCCGCATACCACAAAAAAAAAAAAAAAAAAAAAAAAAAAAAAAAAAAAAAGTTTGCAGACACTATAGTAGTGAGAAAGATATCTAATTGTATCAGACACTATAGTAGTGAGAAAGATATCTAATTGTATCAGACACTATAGTAGTGAGAAAGATATCTAATTGTATCAGACACTATAGTAGTGAGAAAGATAATCTAATTGTATCGAGGCACTTATGCTTCTTCCACTATTTCTTTGTGATAATTAGTAATTATTGCAGTACTAATCATTAGTAATACTACAGAAAGGATGTAAACCCAATGCTTGGCTATTTTGGTAAAGAGTTCTATTTTATCACCCAAATGATTGGGGAAGCGTGTGAAAAACACAGTCATAGTATGAGAACTCTGGGACGCTTAGCTATCCAGCCAGATGGGGCAGCTTACTTCCGCTGCAGGCAGAGTGGCTCTCGAACAGAAATGAACAGTCTTCAAAATGCCGGTTTGGAAACGTTCTATATGTGGAGTGACAGCAAACATTGCAAACCATGAGTGGTGGGTAGAAGAACAGGATGGCATATGACTTGGCAGACAGCTCTCTATCACTTAAACGATCAGGATAGAATGAGAGGGTCAGCCCAGGGGTGAGGGTTCCTGGACCACCCGCCCTCACTCTCCACCTGTGACCGATGAACATCCTTCTTACACGACCCAGTTCTCCTCATGGAAGCCACGTGCATCCTCTGCTTCTGAGTTTGCTGAGAAAGCATAAATAAGTAAGTAAATAAAGAGCCCAGCTCTCCTCCTCGAAATTGCTTCCTCCACTTGCCTCTTACCAGGGAAACTGCCCTGTGAATCACAGCTGCCTGGGCAAAAGCCCCGAGGAATTGCTCTGCTCTTCTCTCTCTGCCCTGCACCAGTGATAAGATAAATGAGATGCAAGGCTTGGGCGCGCTTGACAAGCTGGTCTCTCTCCAGCAGAAGAGTTGAGAGGCTCAGGGGCTGGGATTGGAGATTAATTAATGCTAAAATACACAGTTTGATGTGGCAATGAAATTTCGATTATAATAATCTCTAATTATCTTGTACCACGAGTGCCCTGACTCTCCCAGGTGTTTCTTCTTGGTTGGCAATTGCTATTTATGCATGAAAGAAAGCAGACTGCCTTTTGGGGAGACGGGGGTTGGAGGCGGATGGAAGTGGACATAGTGGGAGTGGGAAAGGTGTGCCCACCACCCCGCCTGGAAGCAAGGGGGCGTCCGGAGTACCTCTCTGAGGAAAGTGAACTTGGCATTGGGATTTTATAAGACGTGTGACTGGGGCCAGATGAAGGAAAAAGAGATCAGCTGAAGGCAACCAGCATCTGTTTCTCGGCCACTGGCTGCCAGACTGTGCCACCCCTATGGTTACTGGAGAAGAGGGCCCCTCACGGAGGACAAATTAAGTCTCATCTTCCCAGGTCCTATGAGGGGCCCTTTTCATAATAAGGATTTCCGCTGGGAAAGAAATACAAGTCCTAACGTCAAAGGAGATGTAACCTCCACAGGGGAGGACAGGAACCCCTATTCCCACTGCAGACAGCTTACGCCCTAAGTCCCCAGATGAAGTCCCGGCGTCTGTGGCAGTAGCCGTGTGTGTGCAGGACGTATGGACTATCCGAGGTGGGAAACTTTGGTTCTGCTTCAGGATTATTCAGAAAGTTGGGAGGACTCATCAAGCCAGGTGTGGACACTGACAGCACTCAACTTCTGGAGGAACATGGAGAGAAGAGGAGACAAAATCTCGACACCCTGGCGTCAGCAGGATGTGACGAGAAGACCCCCAACTTCTGTCTGTTTCTCCTCTGGTGACCCTTTCCACTCGTAGTGTCGCGTCAGGCCCCGTTCATTTCATAGCACGAGCTGGGTGCGGGTGGGACAGTCCCTCAGCGTCCTGACCTCTGTCCTTCCATTTGCAAAATGGGGGGATAATAATTATTCATACTTCACAAAGAGTATTTTAATGTGCAAATGTGTTGGGCACAGTGTTTAGCATATGCAATAAGTGCTCAGTAAACAAATTTGTTAACAAGAATATTTTAAACATTCTTGGATCCTTTGCCTGAGAATACAGACGTCTAAAAAGCTTTTAGGTAGAGTCACAGTGTGTGCGTACACACAGCTGCCGTGTGTGTGTGTGTGTGTGTGTGTGTGTGTGTGTGTTTTAGAACTAACTTCTCATCCGTTTTATTTTGGGCATGTCTTGTAGTCAAGAGTCAGGTACCCAAATGGCACTCGTGTCTTTCATCCTCATACCTGATACTAATTACCCAGCTCTCTAAGGAAATTAGTCTCCGTCTGAATCTCATTACGTGTCAGTGTGTTGTGGGTCCACGCTCATCAAGGGTTATCTGAGTTGAAGTCTGGGGAAAGGCCTTTATCGCTGGAGACATACAGTTAAAAGAGTAGAGGCTGATGTACTGTCAAAGTTGTACAAAAAGTCAAAAGGGGACCCTAAGGAACAGCTGCACCCTTGAAGCAGAGGCCAGTGTCCAGCTGGGGTGGTGAGCTGGGTGCCCAAGAGCCAGGGATGTGGAACAAAGGGAACAGAGTAAAAGGAGATGGGCACACGTCCTGCAAAGCGGTGGTTGGTGCCTCATTTTGGGGGCATTTGGCGCATGGCGCGTGAGGGCTGGGGCCAAGCTGAAGGGAGAGGCCACTGATAGGGCACCGCAGCCTGTGGCTTAGCTGTCTGCTAGGCTTGTTGGTTGGGAGGAGAGCGGTCTTGGGCAGTGTCCTTGGGAAGCTTGTAACTGTGAGTTTAGGGAATTTTTCTATCATCCCTTTAAATGAAGATGACAGAGGTCTTCCTTCCCAGGGACTTAATAATGGATTCAATGAAAAGTAAAGCTGTGTGGCTGCAAATACATTACAGATTTTTTTTTTTAATCTTTAGTACGAGTACAGAATGCAGAAGTCATTTTATACAAGGCTCTTTTAGTCTGATCATTTCTGGTCATGCCTGAATGGAGTCCAGTTTCAACCTAAGCCCAAGGAAGCCCTGTCACTCCTCACCCTCCACCATTGCAAGTCTGCATGGCTGCCTGGCCTCTGAAATGGTCTCACACCTGGAAAAGATTGGCATCCTTAGCTGAAGGACACCTGCTTTCTTTCTTTTTTTTTTTTAAACGTCTTTATTGGAGTATGATTGCTTTACAATGTTGTGTTAGTTTCTGCTGTATAACAAAGTGAATCAGCTCTACGTATACCTATATCCCCATATCCCCTCCCTCTTGCGTCTCCCTCCCACCCTCCCTATCCCACCCCTCTAGGTGGTCACAAAGCACCGAGCTGATCTCCCTGTGCTATGCAGCCGCTTTCCACTAGCTATTTTACATTTGATAGTGTGTATATGTCAGTGCTACTCTCTCACTTCGTCCCAGCTTACCCTTCCCCCTCCCCGTGTCCTCAAGTCCATTCTCTATGTCTGTGTCTTTATTCCTGTCCTGCCCCTAGGTTTTTCAGAAACTGTTTTTTTTTAGATTCCATATATATGTGTTAGCATACAGTATTTGTTTTTCTCTTTCTGACTTACTCGATATGACAGACTCTAGGTCCATCCACCACACTACAAATAACTCAATTTCGTTTCTTTTTATGTCTGAGTAATATTCCATTGTATATATGTGCCACATCTTCTTTATCCATTCATCTGTCATGGACACTTAGGCTGCTTCCATGTCCTGGCTCTTGTAAATAGAGCTGCAGTGAACATTGAGGACACCTGCTTTCTGAGCAGAGTTCTGCGAACAGGCAGCTCTGTGGCAAGGAAGTGTGCCAGCAACACTAGCCATACATTGAATAATTGGCTGGTTGCAGAGACTGGGACGCTCGGCTGCCTCTTGCTCACACTTATATGCCTAAAACTGCTTCTGCTGAGGGAGGCCCCAGGGAGAAAGCAGCTTGCTTACAAGAAACACTGGAGGATGCACAGATACATGCACACAATTTCGAAATGGGAGTGTTTACATTTGGCTCTTTGGGTTGGACAAAGGACAGAACCTTACTTGCTTTTGTTAGACCCACACTCTGTGCGCAAGAATAAAGTTGGCTTTTGCTAAAGAAGATGTATCACTTAGCCCCAGGTTCAGCTGCAAGTAATAGAAACCTGGAAAAGAATGGCTTAAATAATATCGAATTCCATTTTTCGTATGTAAAATTCTAAAGATAGGCAGTGCAGTGCTGGGTTGGTGGCTCTGTGCTCATGCAGGACCAATGCACCCTTCAAGTGTGACCCTTGGCTACATGATCTCAGCTGGAGCTCCAGTCATCACATCATTCACCTTCCAAGCAGCACAGAGGGAAGAAGGAAAGTCAAAGGGCACAAACCAGCTATGTTTTAGGATAAAATTCTTGTAAGCTTCCACGCAACCCTTCTGCTGGCTAGAACTTAATCATATCTAATTACAAAGGAGTTTGGGCCACACGCTCCACTAAAAATGGATGAGTCTATGAAGGTCAGAATCGATATTGGGATAGAAAGTTAGCAATACCCACCTTAGATAAGGAGAAATCTATTATGTTTAATATCCAAAAATCTGATATTTCCAGGAGAAGATGCTTCTCAAATATATATATATATATATATATTTTTTTTTTTTAACTCTCTTCCAAGCCCCAGCTTAATCTCTTGTGATCAATCCTAGCTTCAGAGATTTGGGCAAAAGCCCCTTTAAATTGACTCTCGGGAAAATCTTGTCAATCTGCGGGTTTGCGTGACTCCTCCCAGTCCTCAGCGTTGCCCTTTTCCGTACCTTGCTTGAGTTGAATGACAATCTTCGTGTGGCCAGAGTTTACCAGACTGATGATCAGTCCCTCAGACTATCCTCTCGTTCCTCAGCGTTGTCCTCCACGCGTGGACCAGACACAGCTCAGTGATGAAAATGAGGTCTGCCGTCGGGGAACAAGTCAGGAGTCGAGGACTCTCTATATGCGCTCCGACAGGCTCTTTCCGAAACTTAGGTTTATATCTTTGTTATATCCCTCCCGGGTCAGATCACGATAATCGCCTTCTGCGCTGGGATCTCTCGGAGGTTCATTAGTTATCTGTATCACAGGTTGAGCCTTTTATTGAATATTTTTCTCTCTTTATCTCTGGCACATTACATGAAATTTTAACTAGGGTTTGTTAGGGATTTAGAGTTTTCTCCTTTCAAAAAACCTAAAGTTTAATGATGTCTCTGTGCTATTATTCTTCAGAGCAAGAAGCAAGTTTGGATAAAAAACTCTAAAAGTAAAACCTTGTTTCCAGAAACCAAAAGCTTGCCCCAAGTTTTGTCTTACATGTTCCACAATGGCCGGCCTGCTTTTTAATATCCTTGCATAAACTTGGTTCTATTGGTCAGAGTGAAACCAGACTGAGGAAGTACAGCCATGTGGCTAAGGACTCGGGAATGTATTTGGAAAAATACTATATGGTTTTTAGTAGGCCTCTGGCCCCTGCAAACAATTTGCTTAACCTCTCTGATTTTAGATTTTCCACCTGTTCACTCACAATAATAATACCTAGTATGGGATATTGTGAGAAGTTTATGAGACAATGTATGGAGAGTACTTAACTTACTAAGTGTTCGATAAATTGGGTGGATAATAAATGAACTTACTACCGAAAGTACCTAGAGAGAGGTCCATGTTGTTACTTTCAAAGCCAAGATGGATTTTTAAATCACAATGCATATTTTTTTTCTAAAAGTTCCCTCTAATGTTGATAAAAGAGATTAAAATCATTAAGATGTTGGAATAGCTTTTAAACTTCATGTTTTCACTATAGACAGTATCAAGTGACTCACAACTAAAAAGGATATGGAAGTAAGCACCGTAATACTTCCTCCCATTTTCCTATTAATTATGTCATTATTTGTCCATTGTCATTCATTCTTGTTACAACAATTTCCATAATTGTTTGGTCCTAATGGTAAATTTTTTTTTTTTTTTTTTTTTTTCCTAATGGTAAATTTAAATCGAAGTTTCACACGCAAGGAGTCCTTCACCTCCTTTGCTTCACGTTGGCTCACACATTCATATATGTTTGAGAACGTCTGCTAGTGCCTTTGGGGCAACTTGGCCGCATAAAATTTGGGGGTCACATTTCATTTGCCTCAAATTTTGGTAAACACTGCTTTCATATCATCTGGCATTGAATGTTACATTGGAGAAGTCTGAGATTAGCTTGTATACTTTGTTTTTACTGATGACTTCATTTTTCTTCGCCTGGATGCCACAGAATTCTTACTTTATCCTGAACGTTATAGGACAAGGATCTATTTCAGCACCAATCATTCTGAAACAGTTGTTCAAGGAACACAAAGTGCTTTTTGTTCATCTGTAGATTCAGTTATTCTTTTATTTCAGGGTTATTCTGTATTATATACTTGAATACATTTTCAGTGCATTGTTAGGTTTTTTGGTTCAGGGAAACCACTTTCTCTTATGTTGGATTCCCTCCATAGTCATTATCTTCTGCTTAATTTCTTTAATCACTTTGTCTTTTTTCCTCCGTCCTAAGAATATCCCAAGTCTTTCCTCTATGCCGGTAACTGAAATGTCCATTATATCCTCATTTTTGTTAATGGCCCCAATTGATTAGTTCTGAAATGATCTTCAGTTTGGATCTTAGGTCCAAGACTTACTTTTTCATCTCAGTCTACTGTTTTCCAATTTTTCTTGTAATTCTTATTTTGCATTCATGCTCTTATCAAGTCATTGTACAACGCAAAGCACTCATGGAGAATGTTCTCATGCATTTCACATGAGATTTTCTTTCATACAGGGTTCTTCATTTGATGTTTGCAAGCAAAATTTCTTTATTTCTGATTTGTTCGTTTTTTCCTTTTTATTTTTTGTAATGTAGTTGCAGAGCTGCCGTAGCACTCCCTTTCATCTTGATCATTCTTGGGCAGCTTTGTGCAGACCATCGATTTGTTCTGCTGTTCTCATTCCTCCCCAGACCTGTTCAGAGACAGGAGCTCAGCATTTTGCCCCACCATAGCCTGGGGGGTGGGCAGCAAGGGGAGAGGGCAAATGAGTCTGTTTGAAGTATTTCTCAATAATTAAGCTCTGATTCACCCTCTCATATTTTGTTAGCTGTACATTCCCAAGGGGGCTGTCCTGAACTCAGGAGAATTTCATTTGGGAACATTGCAGACTTCACTCAGTCAATGAGAAGCTAATCCTCTTTGAGAGGCTGTTGTTCCTCTTCAACCCATATTTTTCTTTCTTTTTTAAAATTTTTATTTTATATTGGACTATAGTTGATTTACAATGTTGTGTTAGCTTCAGGTGTACAGCAAAGTGATTCAGTTATACATATACAAGTATCTATTCTTTTTCAAGTTCTTTTCCCATTTAGGTCATTACAGAATATGGAGCAGAGTTCCCTGCGCTGTACAGAAGGTCCTTGTTGGTTAGCTGTTATATACAGCAGTGTGTACATGTCAGCCCCAAACTCCCCATTTATCCCTCCTCATCACCCGTTTTACCAGCTTGCCTGTCCCATGGACTTCAATCAGAACTTCATGTCTGAGGCATTGTATTAAAAGTGAGGCCCAACAGAAATGATTATTATGGCTTGATTCAATCTCTGAAATGCAGTTGTCTATACATTTATTAAGATTGTCCTGTCTTCCAAACTTTTAAAGGAAGAGTTTTAAGTTGGCTGCATATCTTTCTCAGTGTTTCACCCAAGGTTCTCTCTCTCTCTCTCTCTCTCTCTCTCTCTCTCTCTCTCTCTCTCACACACACACACACACACACACACACACACACACACACACACACACCCATGCAATTTAGAAAAGCAAACAGCTGGACATAAACCTGTTTGGGTCTTCCTAATGAATCAGAACCCCTACCATTGCGAGCACTTTCAGAAGTGCACGGGGAGGAGTTGTGTTCCTCATGGTGTGATGTTCAGCCAGTGCACATTAGGAGTAGAAGGAGAAAACACACAGCCAGAAGTCATCAATATCCAAAGCAGACCAGCTCCCTCTCTTCCAGGCTGTGTTAAACCAAAACCCCCCTGGTGAGCTGTTTTGAGTTGCAGATCTCTTTGCAAATGAGCTTGGAGCATACTGGGTAAACGGGGATGGTTGGTAAATTCTATTTCACTTCACCAGTGAGCTGAAAAAGCATTGGATAATATCTTATGAGACGTAGATCTGTTTGACGGCATTGTTGCAAAGTGGGAATTGTTTTGCAACATAGATTCTTAATCACTGAGGCATCTATGATTGAATGCGTCGAAAATTGGCTGAAATTGAAAGTTAACTATACTGCAGAAGGCTTATTCTGGTGTATAATTGAAAATAAATTCTAATAACTCTTCTCCAAAGAGCTGCTCAGAGGAAATTTGAAGCCCCCTGGAAAAAAAAAAAAAATATGCTTTCTCCAAGAGACTCTTCCTCTGCATAATGTAGTAATGAAAACAAGCTCTTTCTAAGCCTAAACTAGTTTTTCTGTGATTTCAAGGCACTGACCAAAAGCAGGTTGATATTGAACACTCGTAAACGTATTTTGCAATGTGCTTCCCAAGGCTTTGTGCTGGAGAGGTCTTATCATTGCTCTCTGAAGTCACTTTAGGATCATTTTACACAAGGACAACCCAGCAGGGGGGAAAAAGAGGGTGTGAGGATTTTTTTCTTCAAACAGCCGAAGTTTGGATTCTTGCTCCGGTCTTTACTGTGTGCCATTGACAATTCTTTTTTTTTTTTTTTCTGAGCTTCCGTTTTTATCTCTGTAAAATGAATTTAATAATACAATCGAATGTTCTCTGCTTTGTGTAGTCATTGTAAACATGAGAAATAATACTTTTACGTGAACAGTATCTTGTACATAGCTGGCGCTCCACACAAGGTAGAAATTACATATGGATGTGTGTATACACATGTAAAGTCTATATACTCATTCAGCCATAATTCATGCAGTCATATCTCGCTTAAATATTTACCCAGTTCTGCACAACCACAGGCAGCAGTTCTGTAGGAGAATCAGGAGGCGATATCTAGCCCCACCTGGAAGAGAAGTTTAACTCTCTGGCGCTGGATTTGGAAAGATCAGAGTTCCAATCATGCCCTGGGTATTAACCTCTCTAAGCCTCAATTCTTCCATCTGTAAAATCGAAATAATAATGTCCTACATTTCATTAGGCTGTGGTAAGTGTTAAATAAAATCATGCAGAGCACCTGTCATATATGAAGTTCTTTTTAAATGGGCACCCGTAGCAGCAGCTACAGCAGTAGCAGCGACACAATCTCTGTGCTGTCGCCAAGCTTGGTGGACAAAGCGCGGCCTTCAGTATCAGGCTGATCCAGGCTCTCCCAACCCCTCGCCTCACAACTGCGTGACCTTGAGCAAGTCCCTGCACATCTTCTGCGAGGCCACTGTCCCTACGTCACAAGGGATTCTAACCCACGTCAGCTGTCTCCTGAATTCCCCTGCGGTGGGAGTTGGCCCAGTTTGGGACAGAGTTGGACTTTGACATTGCTTTTCTCATAGTGACCTCTGCTCAGGAGTGACCAAAGGAATAGTCCCCTGTTCACCTCTCAGCTTCTGCAGGAAACATTTGCTGCTTTTTCCAAGGCAGTGGATGCCAGCATGGAGGCCCAGGCCGTCCACTCTGCCTCCTGGTGACCTGCCCGACGCTGCAGTGCTCAGTCCCTGCAACACCCAAGTCCAGTCAGGTCTGCCCGGTGCGGCTGGGCCACCTGCCTCTGGCCAGCTATGCATACTGATCCTGAGATTGTTTTCTCCACGGAAGGCCAGAGTCATTTTCCATAGAAAAAATTAAACGAACTTTTAAAAAGCCAACTAGCAGGAGAGACATCCCACCTGCTAGGGAAGTAATCTGTAAAGTCTCAAAGGGATGTGTGTGGATATTATGGATGTATTCAGGGCCTCGCACACACCTATATCACGTCTCCTCCCCTAGTTCCCAAACTGGGTTTATCTGACCCACCTGTATTCTCAGGTCCTCTCCGGCTGGCCTACTCTCCAGGCCATGCTGTCCAGGTCACCCCTGCTTTTTCCGGGCCAGCAGCTTTCTCTACTCATTCCTGTCCCTCCTGCTAGACAAGGAAGCCGGGCCTGAATTTAAGGTTCGTGAGTTGCAAGGCAGTAACTGGTCCCCTCTTACCATTGTCGATGGTGAGTCTTACCTGCCCCTAATTTTGTTCTCTGCCCACCTCCTCCACTACCTCCCTTCTTTCCAGTTCTTGTGCCCAAGTCACAAGAATAAAAATAATAATTCGAAACCACCGTCCTTAAATAGATATCTTGCATGAAATTTTACCTCCTGAAAGCCAAGCTAGCCCTGGTGGTGCACAGGAGAACATATCTTGCAGAGAAGTTGCAAGATTGAGGCAAAAATGAAAGCAGTTGGAGCAAATACGCTCTCAGAAAGAATGGTAGACTTTTCTATTTGCTTCCCAGACTCTGATTCTAGCCTCTTCCTGTAGCTCAGCTCCTCTGTGGTCAGATAAGCAAGTACCAGTTTCCGCCAGTGGCCCCTTATCCTCAACAGCCAGACCCTACCAGGTCACACTGCTGCTTCAGGCACAGCACAGCCTCAGTGGAATGACCATTGTTACCTGAAGAGCCCCTTGCAGTTCGAGAAATCCTGGTTCTCATGCAGGTTCCTTCTGGAAGGAACGTGTGAATGTATCAATTCATGAAATTGACCAATTACTGGAATATTGTGCCCCTGTTGATAAGGTTAGGAGCACTGCTGTCATAGGAAAGAGTCAAATGGGACTGAGTTTTTTAAATGTAGGAAAACTTGGGCTTCCCCGGTGGCGCAGTGGTTGAGAGTCCGCCTGCCGATGCAGGAGACACGGGTTCGTGCCCTGGTCCGGGAAGATCCCACATGCCGCGGAGCAGCTAAGCCCGTGAGCCGTGGCCGCTGAGCCTGTGCGTCCGGAGCCTGTGCTCCGCAACGGGAGAGGCCACAACAGTGAGAGGCCCGCATAACGCAAAAAAAAAAAAAAAAAAAAAAAATGTAGGAAAACTTTATTCAAAAGCAGGCGTAGAAGGGTGCCTATTAAGTAAATCAGATAAAGAAGCTTTACTCTGGAATTTTTCTGGCGGACATGGGAGTGCTGGTCTCAAGACGTGCCTCTTATGTCACCCGAGCTGCACCCCCTTTTGTATGGTTTGGAGGTCCTGCCTTGTGTGAGGTTTGCATTCTAGAAAGCTAGATCTTAGTTCCAGGCTTTGCCACCAAATCGCTGGGAGATCTTGCACAATCTCTTTGGTCATAATTTTATTATCTCTAGAATCAAACAGTGGAATTCACCCCGTATGCCATATGAAAATACTTTTAAAAGCTGGAATTTAGAATAATAGTAATACTAACAATAACAGTTTAGACTCACGGAGTTCTTACAGGCACTCTTCTAGACACCTTTGCATGAATTAACTCATTCAGTCTTCACAGCAACCTTAAAAGTCTGTTCACTATTATTATCGCCATTTGACAGATGAGAAAACAGAGGCACAGAGAGGTTGAGCCGCTTGCCTGAGGTCACACAGCTGGTAAGTGGTAGAGCTGGGATTTCACACCAGGCCTTCTGAACCCACACTGGCACTACTATCTCACACTGTCTCCCTAACAAAGGAGGTGGTGGTCACGGCAGTTCACGCAGAGGTATTCTAGAATGTTAACATGTTTGTCAGCATAGAAAAAAGTGCAGTCACACCATTTGGAATGTAAAGTGATGCTGATACTGTTTTTTTTTTTTCCTGGTTTGGGGATTTCCTAAGAAGCTGCTGATTGGCCCTTCTCTGTTTGCTAATAGCATTTGTTTTACAAGTAAAATGGCTATTTATGAGATAGGATTTGATCGTTGAAGTGGGAATGCAGCTCTCAATAAGGAAGTGTAGAAAATCTAAAAAAATGCTGTGTGCTGCCTTTCACCTCACGCCACAGACTCCTACCTGGTGGGCCAGGTATTTAGTCCTCACGTTGTGGGGAATTGCAAGGCCTACCTATTCTGTTAAACCAGCAGGTAGAAGAGCTTCTTCCCGAAGCACAAGCTTTGGCCCTGCCCACCGAGCAAAGGCCTCTCCTGACACTCTCTTGGGAGAAGTTGGCAGCCTTTCAAAGAGGGGCTGTGGCCAAATCCCCTCTTGGTTCCGTTGTGCCGGGAAAGAGGGGGGGTCCACCTGGCAGAGGACAGGACTGGAGCAAAGGAGCTCCAGTTCTGAGAATGATTTTGTTTTCTTTCTTCTGTGATTCCGTGCTGGTTTCTGTAACCTTCCTGTAGCTGGGAAGAATATAGTCTTCAAAAGGCTTCCTTGGGCTTCCCTGGTGGCGCAGTGGTTGAGAATCCGCCTGCCGATGCAGGGGGCACGGGTTCGTGCCCCGGTCCGGGAGGATCCCACGTGCCGCGGAGCGGCTGGGCCCGTGAGCCATGGCCGCTGCGCCTGCGCGTCCGGAGCCTGTGCTCCGCAACGGGAGAGGCCACAACAGGGAGAGGCCCGCATAACGCAAAAAAAAAAAAAAAAAAAAAAAAAAAAAAAAAAAAAAAAGGCTTCCTTAGGCCAGAAAAAAGTTATGAGGCCAAATCAAATGAAGCAGTACTTCTTCCTGCTGGAGGGATCAACACGTGGAACTTATTATTGCGACAATGAGACAAAGACTAAAACCAAAAATGGGTTCATGAACGGCTCAGATGCATGTATCTCAGAGTAGATGATTAGCAGAACGTGAGCTTCTGGCTTGTTCTCATCTTTTAAGGTAACACCTGGGGAGGACAGTTACTCTTCCCAACAGAGGCTGCCCTGCAGGCGCTCATATGCCATACTTCGGCATTGCCCGAACCATGGGATTCATCTAATTTGCTGTTTCTTGTCTTGTTAATGAGGATAACTATCCCACTGCTTTGGAAAAAACCTTGAAATTCTAGTTCAGAGGCCAGACGGCAGGATGCCGCCCTGCACAGATGACTTCAGTTAGGTTCTGGGACTCACAACCCTGTGGCCTTATCCTAGTTCAGGATGGAAGTTACCTGCGACGGTTTCCAAAACCTGTAGATGCACTGGTCCCACCCACGCCAGCACGACTAAATCAGCATCTCCAGGAGGGCCCGAAACATCAGTGTTGTTTATAGTTTTCAGAGGTGATTTTGATGCTCAGCCCAGGTTGAGTATGACTTGGGACTATGGCTTCTCATCAGTGACCAAAGGCTGCTAGTGTCTACCTTCTGTTCTCCTGCAGATTATGTTATTAAACAAGTCAGCTGAATTTTCCAGACACTAAGATCAGCACCAGGTGTTGGCTGTCAGTACAAATACAAAGGGGATTATGGGAATGATGTTGCTCAAGAGACCTGAGGGGAGTCTGCACAAGAAAACAGTGTTCTTAGGAGCCGTCCCGCTGTTCTTGTTTGCCACCTTAGGCCAATGAATGTGCGTCCAAGTCGTCATTACTTGCTAACCTCTCTGATCAGACTTGTTTGGTACCCAGATCAACATGATGTTGACGGTGATGATGGTGATGGTGGTGGTGGTGATGGTGATGGTGGTGGTGGTGATGATGGTGATGATGATGGTGGTGATGATGGTGATTGTGATGATGGTGATGATGATGGTGGTGATGATGGTGATGATGATGATGATGGTGGTGATGATGATGGTGATGGTGGTGATGATGGTGGTGATGATGGTGATGGTGGTGATGGTGATAATGATGGTGGTGATGGTGATGATGATGGTGGTGATGATGATGGTGATGGTGGTGATGATGGTGGTGATGATGGTGATGATGATGGTGGTGATGATGATGGTGATGATGGTGATGATGGTGGTGATGATGATGGTGATGGTGATGATGGTGATGGTGATAATGATGGTGGTGATGGTGATGATGATGGTGGTGATGATGATGGTGATGGTGATGATGATGGTGGTGATGATGATGGTGATGGTGATGGTGATGATGATGGTGGTGATGATGGTGATGGTGATGATCGTGCTGATGGTGATGGTGATGGTGATGGTGATGATGATGTTTCCCCAGTTCACTAGGCTGAGCAGTTCTGTGAAACGACGGGCATGACTCTGTTTGGGAGGTCAAGAGCTGATCACCACTGTGACCTTGGGCAAGTCACTATCCTTTCTAAGCCTTCATTTTTTTTCATTTATAAGAAGAGGTGTGATAGACTAAATGGGTTTTCCACAGCTATTTCAGAGTGGAACCCTTCTAAAATAAAGCAGTTTATAGAGGAGTTCCTCTGGCTGCAGCCAGGTGTTAGGAGTTGGGAGCAGAGCTCTGCCTCTGTGAAGTCTCACTGAGACCAGTGTGAACCCTCGTGAGCTCAGGGGGGGCAGGAAGAGCTGAACCTCGTTGACTGAGGCCCCTGTCAGTGTGTACGCTGTCTGCCTGCCTGCCTTCTTCCGGGGGAACTCTGGGTTGCAGCCTCTCCTTCTTGGGAGAGAACAGCACAGATGAGAGTCATTGGTGGCCATGAGCAGGACACCAGCTTATAAATTACTGCAGTAGATAATCCCTGAGTTTCATTAAAGCTCCAATATTCTGGCTTTTAAGGTTTCTGATCCCTAAAATACCTCTTAAATGAAGTGGAGGAAAAAAGAGATGTCTATTTACATTTTTGACAAGAGAACCATGTCCTGGCACAACTTTGGAACAACTGATCAGGTTGAATGGAGCCTGGAAAACAGGAAGGATTGGGAAGAGAGCTCGGGGCTGAAGCCCCATCAGGAGTCCCCGGCATATGAGAAAATCAAAGCAGTTTGGAGGGGAGTCAGTATTCCCTTCTAGAAATTGGAGAGATCCAGACAGTTGCTTGTCAAAAGAATGACAGTTTGGGGAAGTGGGAGAACTGACTTTGAAATAGATGAAACTCCAGTAAACTCAGGTATCACTCTGGAATTAATGGAGGACAAATTGAATCTGCTGTTAACTTAAATACCCATCTGGTCACGTCCCTGGAGCCCATAAATTTGTGGGGCTAATTAGTTGTTGCCACCCTGAGAGCAGCAGGGGGCTATAACCACGTTCCCTGGAGTTTTGTTATATGCACAGCCCATTCTCCCTGCCTCTTCCGACACCTGAGCTGGAAGGGAAGGGAGAGAGATGGAGAGGGCCCTTCGTGGAGCGGTCCAAAGAGCTTGGATGCAATAGGGATGGTCACCCGTGTTCTCATCTTGACCTTCCTGAAAGGTGGACTTGAGAAATCTCCAAACCAGTTTACACTTCCTCTACTATTTTCTCCCATCACGACAACAAACGCTGCATTTTCTCATCTATCCAATTATCATCCTGGCCCCTCCCTCAGTGCCCCGTTGCTGCCTGACTTGACTTTTCTAAAAGCAATTCTCTCGGTACCAGAAATGTGAAGGCTTAATGTAGGCTCTTCAGCATAATCGCTTCTTAATTAAGTCAGGCTATGGCTCAGTTTCTCAGAATCGTTTCCAGAGGGCTTAATTTTACTTCTGCTTAAAATTAATATTTTACATTTTCCGCTTAAAAGAAACAAAAAAGCCTGGAAAGGGACTCGAGAAGAGGGGAATGAGAAAATGATCCCGGGAAAAAGAGAGATCCTATTTCAACTTCCACGGCTGAAGTGTTCAAGCCTCTGTCGCTGTTTCCAGCAAGCAACACCCAATCCGTGACATTCACTTTAGGAAAACAAAGCATGGATCGAGGGAACTAAGCAGCACAACTCAGAGTGAATCAAGGGACGGTTCTGTCAGCAGGAGGCACCTGCCGTTCTGACGTCCGCGTGCCCGGTTCGTCCTGGCTGTGCCTGCTCTGTTGGCTGGGTGGGTGGGGCTGTGAGGAACCTGCTGACTCTTCCAGAGCACGTGTACCTATGTGCACCTGGGAGCTGTCACGGTCGGAGGTCTGTGCGCTTGTCAGGAGGGCAGGAGACCCAAGAGACGAGTGACGCTCATCCTGTTCCTCCAGAGCCGTCCGACTGCTGTCCTGGGCTCCGCCCAGCTCTCACTCTCGACTGTAGCGCACACACTCACCCTGAGGTCGCAGGGAACCCCCTCTTCCGCGGGGAGGTGCAGGGCGGCTGGTCCCGCCCGACAGCCCTGTCTGTCATCCATCCAGCTATTCGCTGACCTCCTACTGTGTCCAGTTGCTGAAACAACAGTACAATGCAGCGAGTGCTGCCTTCATCAACCTGAAGCTCCGTGGGCCACAGAAACCGAGTGGGCCGAGAGTTCACTTGGCCAAACTCATTCCGAGTGTGTGCGTGGAGAGCTGTACTAAGGAGACCCGGGAATCCTCCAACAGAGACCTGAGGTGTAGCCTGGAGATAAGCGCTGCCTAAAAAAAAAAATGGCACTGGCTTGGATTTTTGCAGTATGGCCGTAGTCACGCGTGCACAGAAATTCTGCACTCCTCCTATCATCCTATCACCACCGGCATAAGACTACCTCTGCGGAATTTCCCAGAGGTGCTGGCTCTGGCCAGAAGTGTGGGAGGTTAGGTGCAGGCTCCCTGGGAGATTCCTTCCTTTTATCCTCAGCCTCCTCTCTCTTTCCCAGCTCAGACCAGTGATGTGGTGGGGGGCGGGGGGCGGGGCCGAGGGAGGTGGAAGAGGCTTGAAGGCACCAGTTAGACTGAGTACCTAACCGGTTCTCTAGCCACATGGAATGTGTGCATCTGGGTGAACCTAGGGGGTGATCCCTGCATATGTGATCTAGGTGACCACCTGACACTCTGGTTCCAGTAGAAAGTGGTGGGACCTTGAGACACTTCCTTCGAGGGCCCGTAGGTGACATTGCTCTGAGGTATTTCCTCTCCCAATTCACATGACTGATTACTGGCCAGATGTCCCCTCCATCCCAGACTCATGGCCAAAAGACAGCACCAGGCCAGCAGAAGGGGGGTCTCTGCTGAGCAGTCTGCCCTTTTGCTCAGGGGCGATCCACATCCGTCACTTGCCAGAGCGTTATCGTACCAAATACCACATAAGATCGTTGTGCACTGCTCGGGAAGTCCTTTCATAGATGGATTTTCTTCATAACCATATATATGTTTTAGGGACAGACTTCTTATAAGGGACTTAGTTTACAGCATTTCTCAATTTCTTTCCCTGCATGTTTTATCAGCATGATAGATTTGGCTTAAGATGATGGGAAGATACATTTTCCTTTAGCCGATTTGGATTAGAAGGGAAATGATTTTTTCTTCCTGAAAAAGAATGTAGGATGGCAATAAAGCCCAGGTATGTTCAGGTGCTTTATGACGGGAGCCCTTGCCTCATCATTGATCCCATTTTGTGCCTTGTTTCCAGACGCTTCCTCTGCAGAGGACAGGCTTGAAACATTGCCGAACGAGTGCACTGCCAGGGCTCCCCGGGCTCAGGTTTGGGGGTCTCTGTTCTCTCGTCCATATAGAAAGGTGCCAGGAACTGAGCCCTTACGGCATGCCAGGGCTTCCTTCAAGTGCTTCGTTTACAGCAGGGAAACTTCACAGTAACCACAGGAGGTAGATGCTGTTATTAGCCATTTAGCAGTTAGGAAAATGGAAGCACAGAGAGGTGAAGAGACGACCCCCGAAGGTGATAAGAAAGTGGTGAGAGGTCTAGTTTCAACGACAAGGCCACATACTTGAGATCCCCATCATGCTTGCAGAGATGCCTCCTTTCTCTTCTCAAATGTGCTGATTCTTCTCAGCCTTGCTACAAAGCACTGAGTCCTGCTGCATCAGATCCCAGTGGCTGGAGAGATGGAGAAGGCAGGAGGCAACCTGCGGAATCTTCTCTACCCTCAAGCCCTGCCTTTGCTCTTTGAATACAATCACCCTGTTTTAAAACTCACCTCTTCCGTGATGCGTCCTTCCCATGATTTATTTTGGCGTTCTTCTAGTTCTTATGCATCTAGGTCTCCATGGCTAGATTTGTAGGTGCTCTTGGATATATATACATATATATATATGTATATTTAGCTCTATATTTTATACATAATTATACATTTGACACTTGAACAACATGGAGGTTCATCTGAATAGAACTTGTAGTCGGTCCTCTATATCCACAGTATCTCTGCATTTGTGGTTTCAACCAAGCGTTGACTGTGTAGAGCTGGAGTATTTACTTTTGAAACATGTGTGTGTACAAGTGGACCCATGCAGTTCAAACCCATGTTATTCAAGGACCAACTCTATTACGTCTTTAAAAATATGACTTATGTTTCTTGTCTCCTCCGTTGGATTGGAGGCTCCCCTTGGGAAGGTCAAATATTCTGTTGAATATATGATTCTCCCAATAGGAACTTGGATAGGTCTGTGGATACGAGGTTATATGGGGCACACAGAATGGATGAACAGCTAACTTGGGGGTTGGATCATGGCCTCAACACCATTCTACACCATCAAAAGTGTCCGTGATGCCTGGCCTTTGCAAGGAGAAATACAAAGCTTAGGTTCTAACGGTTAAGAGCATGAAACCCCAAGACTGAGCTCAACTGCAGATGTGTACTTTACAGAAGCATGTACTAAAAAAGTGTACCTACACAGTCAACACAGAGAAATGGACAAGCATGGAAGTTTATTTTATGGATAGGCTTCAAGGGCAGATACACAGCAATTATCTAAGACTGGGCTCAGCAAACTCTGGCCTGTGGGTCAAGTCTGGCCTGTCCACTTGCTTTTACAATAAAGTCTTATAGGAACACAGCACTGCTCAGCCTGTGACATGTGATCCAGGGCTGCTTCACACTGTATCAGTGGCGTCCAGGACTGAGGCAGAGACTGTGACCCAAAAGCCTCAACTGTATTACACAGCCCTTTCTGTTTCTACTTTTGACACATGCAACTTCTAAACTTCACAGGGAAAAAAATCTCTGAAAATCCAACTTTCTCTCCAAACTTTAACCCATTTCCTTCTCTTTCTACAAATATCAATTTGAAAAGATGTCCAGAACTTCCATTCCTGCAAGTCAATTATTTTCTCAGAATATTCAAAGCCATGGTCTACTTAGAAGCATATTTTAGATGAGGTTCCAGATTTTTTTTATTGTGCTCTACTTTTTTATAGTACAGTTTAGCATAAATGGTACTAAAATTCTTTGTGTATTGTCTCACACTTAGAATCTCTCTGCCAAATCTTGCAATTTGACCCGGAATTTCTGGGGTACGTGTTGATAGCCATCAGGACATCCTTGACACCTCCAACCAGAACTGTATGGTGGGAAATTGAAAAGAAGTGAATTCTGGGGGGTTTTTCAATCTCCGCTTTTTCAACATTTAGAGTTTTGTTTTCATTTTAACCTACTATTCCCAATAGGACGTATTTCCTAATTTTCGGTATTGATCTTTATATTACAGAAGAAATACAAGGATGTTCTCAGTGTTTCTGGGCCATGTTCACACTACCATGTGTTCACAAAGGGATGTGTAAAAGCCCTAAGCCCTGAATTATAGGGAGCCAGAAAACATGAAAGGGGACATGTAACCAATGCACTGCTTGCAGGGCTCCCAGGCCGTAGGCTGGGAGTTTAGCATAGGAAGTTTAGCCTTCAGACCCATGCGGTACCACCTGAGAACTCTGGACTAATGCATCTCAAATCTCACACATTTATTGGTAGGATTATATTCCTCACCAACCTTCCTTAGCTAAAGGTCAAGTGGATCATGGAGAGGGGTCTAGAAATAGCAAGGCACGTCCTTGAGACTCAGAAGCATTTGATGCAGGAAAAACAGGAGCCCTGGGAAAAGAAAGAAATTCACAGCTTACTGCAAACTTGAGAGTCTCACCATTAAGGGATTTCTGAAGTGCGTGGATGGACCTCAGTGGGTTATTAAAGAGCACTAGGCGTGGCTCAGTGCCTCGCCAGCCTATGAGAATGGCCTCTCGGAGGGCGTGGCTCAGTGCCTCCCCAGCCTTTGAGGACGGCCTCTCGGAGGGCGTGGCTCAGTGCCTCCCCAGCCTTTGAGAATGGCCTCTCGGGGGGCGTGGCTCAGTGCCTCCCCAGCCTTTGAGGACGGCCTCTCGGAGGGCGTGGCTCAGTGCCTCCCCAGCCTTTGAGAATGGCCTCTCAGAGGGCGTGGCTCAGTGCCTCCCCAGCCTTTGAGGACGGCCTCTCGGAGGGCAACCGCCCCACTGTGCGCAGGGGCAACGATGCAGAACTCAGAGGAAGGTGCCTCTGGGGGTACCGCTCAGCTTCTAGTACAGGGAAGGGCAGGCTACAGAAAACACCATGAGGGCTGAGTGATCCCACAGGCAATGAGGTTCCCTGTCCGCTGAGCATTTGTTATACGCAACCTCGTTAGATGCTTGCCAGATTTCTGAATTCTATACATCATCCTCATTAAATGAATGACAAAATTAAGCCCTATTAGAATCAAACAGTTTGTCCAAAGGCACATAGTTGTAAATGATGGAACAGGACACAAATTCATATCTGATTTTTCACTACACCATCCTGGGTAGAAATACTAGTGTCCCAAGCTTTCCTGGGCACCAAAGCTGGGAGAAAACATTAACTTTTACGTAGCTTATAAATAAGCTTGTTGTTTTTAGCCCACTAGAAATGACGATTTTAATCCTTTAGGTAATTTCCTTTAGGCATATTGTGTATCCTAGGCTAAGTACAGCTCAGGACCTAGTTTCCCTTGGTAGCATATACTCCTCGCGGCCCATTTCTTTGTAAAACTAAAGTAACTTAACGATCATATGTGGAGGTGTGGACAGTGGCATGTAAACCCCCGTCACGTTCCTGTCCTCTCTCTATATTTTACAACGTGAGGCATAGAACCCGACATGTGTTGCCCATTTCTCTTGGAGACCTTCTTAAGGAATATTCATGAACTACTTTTTGCAGTACGGAAGCAGTTCAGAGACAAAAGGGGCCCATGACGTCTCCGATGTTGGACCAAGTGTTGCTTGTTTCATGGTGTCACGTGCCAGGTGCCTGGAGACAGGCTGACAACCTGTGTTCAGATTAGCACTGCCCCTCCCTCTGTGACATTGCAGTGGAAGATGGAAAGATTTCTTTCCCTAAATCCTAAGTAATAATGATAGTAATTAAAACACTGTGCATGGTGCCAATTAATGATAATCAGGGAATTTACTTAAATCAGTTAAACCTAAAAGTTATTGCTTTGATAGCCATATTTGAGTATAGGGTGGAGCTTCTAGAAACAGAATGCAGTATCTGTTTACGGGGGGTGGGGGTGGCGGGGAGGACAAGTATTGAATGGGCTGAGAAGCCGTCTGAGCATTCCCAAGCCCCTTTCAGTACCTGAAGAGAGCTCCATAATTCATAATCTTGAAATGCATAGGCTGATAATTGCCTTAATCACTAGAGAAACATGGCTAAAATGGACTGAAATAAGCCATAAAACTCATTACAAGATAACAAGATTCTATCTACTCTCCAAGGTCATGTTAGAGCTCCATGAGGTCAAGGAGTTAATCACCTCGTTCAGTAGAAGCACCATAGATAAGAAACTGAGGTGTGTGTGTGTGTGTGTGTGTGTGTGTGTGTGTGTGTGTTGTTTAAATCTCCCTAGAATCCAGGACAGTAGAGATGGCCAGGTAGGTGAAAGGAAAGTGGACAGCAGTCTCTGAATCACCAGTCATTTGTGCTTTCCTTTTTTAACTTCTGGAGCAAAATCGTCTGGGGTGTTTGCTTTGCACAGTCAGCCTTCCCTAGACTGAGCCCTTCCCATACAGATCAAGTAAGCTTCAACAAGTCGACAGTGGAGCCAGGCCATGGCTTTAGAGTCTGGACAAACTTCTTTCCCACTGGCCTGATGAAGTACACCATAGGCAGTTATACAAGAAGGAGTTGTAGGTGTCACCTGCTCTTACCTCCATGTCTGTCAGATGAGAGAAACAAGGTCCAGGTGGTGCGGGGCTGGCCAAAGTCCCCCGGGGTTGTTTCCGGCGTAGCAGAACTGTGGGGTCTTGCAGAGTGCAAAAGCTCTCATTTTACTGAGAGATCGTGTTCTCGGAGAGGGAAAGGCACAGCCTGAGGGCAGCACAGGAAATGGGCTTATGTTGCAGCAGAAAAAATATTTAATTTTTAAAAAATAAAATCACTGGGAAATTCTGATATTCAATTCCAAGGAAATATCTAAAAATCCCTCTGCAACCCTCTTGGGATGATAAATGTTAGGAGCCAAGGGGTGACTCTAGTGCCAACTCCAAATGTTTTCAGGCATTTAGACACCATTTATTATCAATAAATTACATGTAAATTTAAATCTACTGTTCAGGAATCCTAGTTTTTTTGTTTGTTTCTTGTTTTTATGGTACAGTGTGATTTACAAATCTATAGCTGAAAAAGACCAAGAAAGCTATCATTTTTATAGTTAACCTAACAAGAAACTCTAGTTCCTGGCTTCTGCAACTGCCAACTCCCCTGGAAAGATTTTTCTTTAAGTTTGCTTCGTAAAAACAATTTAAATTAAGCTCCCAAATATGCACTTACTGAGGATTTGCTTTGATAGGTTCTGTGTAGGTGGTGATTGCAGAATTAATCTTCAGTAAATTCATTTTCGATAATCAGTTGATTTTCATTTAACACATAGTAACCACCATATAAACTCAAGTCATGTGTATCTAGTCCAAAACAAGTTGAATAAACACCGACCAGTTATTAAAACCATTTATTGAGAATTAACTCCTTGTTACTATCTGGATCCAAATCCCGTGGACGCATTTGATAGTTAATGTGTGGGATTCCCTGGTAGAAGCCACGGAATAAAGCTTATTCACCGATATCCATAGGATTCCTGGATATGCATCCGGCTTGGGGCTAACGAGCAAGTCTCAGTGTTGGCCTCTTAGGCTGAGAAGAAGTAGAGTATAAAAACCAAACTGGAGCCCACGAGGAAGGGACACTTGGGGCGGCCGATCAGCTGTGCTGCTCTGAGGAGCCCCATGAGCGGTCTACCACGGCTTAGAGGTGATCTCCAGTGATGTGACCCCTGCTGGAAGTCTTCCATCAGAATCCTCAGAATGTGGGCACAGAGTCGGGGTCCGCCACTGAGTCCTAGGTCTAGGAGTTAGCAGCTTGTGACCTGGGGCTCTCTAACATGGCTCCTCCTTTGTGAAGTGGGAATGTAAAAGAACATTGACGTCACTAGACTTCTTATCAAATGTGGTAGTAAGGAGGTGCATGAAAGGACCTTGGATGCTGTGCAGCACATGAATAGAGGAACTATCGTTGTGATGCCTTTCCGGGGAGAAACGGTTTGAGATAATACATTAAGGTTTCTGATGAGGCTTCCTTGGCAACCAGATGTATTCGTTGGGAAGGTAGGTGTCCAGATAATACTCAGATTTCCAGTGGCCACAAACCAAAACTATGCAAGATGGTGGTCCAGTCTCGGTTCTCGGGGCAGGGGCCCCAGGCCCAAGGCCACGCAGATGGGGGCTTACCTTCCCGAGTGCTCGACCCACTCTTGCTGTTGATCTTCTTGGAAGATTCTGCCTCGGTAGTATTGTCAAATAGGTAGCAGTCCAACTTGGGGCAAGACAGCAGCTGACTCACCTCACTCTGGAAAGAGCCAGAGTAAGTCCCGGCTTGGGAAAGGGTCCACCCTTTACCTCCTTAGGGGCTCCAGGGAGTCAGAAGTCTGGGGCCAGAAGCTCTGGAGCTCGATCCTGTCCAGCCTGCCCTCCCCTGGCTGCTGGGCAGCCAGAGGGAAGAGAGGGGAGCCACCTCCACTGTGTCATGAATAAACCAGCCAACAAGGGAAGGCGTATCACACTCTGTTCTTCCCCTTCCCTGCCGCGGGGCTGGCCTCTTAGCACGTCCGGCGGCTGCTGGCGGCAATCACTCCGCCTTCCCAAATCCACTTAGAATGCAACCTGTGAGTTGCCTCCCTCTTTTACTGCTCTGCCAGGTTGTTTACTGGGCAGCCTTATTACCAATCTCCTAAAATCGCCATAAACTCCATAGATCATAGGCTATAGCATTAGTGCAACTGCCAGCCTGCATGATGGGCCTCTGCAGTTACTCACCGGGGGCTGGATTAAGCAGGCCTTTGTCACCGGGTCCCCAGTGATGTATGCCGTGCGCAACATTGAACCAGCTCCAGAAGCGAGGAGGGGGAAGGAAGGAAGAAAGAGATCTCAGCAGTCTCTTTTTAAATTTTTTCCCATTTTTTGTTTCTCCCTCTGTTCTTTCAGTCTTCCTCTACCTAGTGTCTCTCTTAGCCTCGAGAAGCAGATGTGGGGCAATAGAAAGACAGCTTCATAGCCCTCGTCGCTCCCCCTGGAGGCCAGGCAGCAGCCAGCAGGCCCTGTGGGGTGGGGGGCTGGCGAGGCTCAGGCCGGGCTGGCTGCAGCTGTGGGAGAAATCTCGGATGAATTTCAAAACCTGCCTTTGCTTTGGATGTGATCGACCGTCACCGCGGAGCCCCTGTGTTTTACCGTGTGAACAAGCTCAGAGGGAGGGAGCCAGTGCAGTCCCCCCACTCGCCCCTCCCCTGCTGCAGTGTGGCTGAGGGGAGGGCATTGGAAACTCCTCTACCTCCCTGCCGCGGGTCTGGGTCTGCCCCGAACAGAGCAGCTCTGGAAGAGGTGGAAACAGGGGCTGTGCCCTCAGCAGGCAGCCCGGCTGCTGCAGTCCCCAGATGTTTAGCCAGGTGCAGAAGCAGGGGCTTGCCCTCAGGTCCTGCCAGAACGTCCTGGGCAGAGAGCCTGGGGGCCACCCGCACGTGTGGGCTCCCGGAGCAGCTTCCGGTACGAGAACACAGATGGAGATGGTAGCCAAGCACCCTGTCTTCGGGCTCTGCCCCCTCAGCCTCTTCTAGGCTCTCCTGGGGACTGGCTTGCGGGTGACGAGAAGCACTGGTGAGAAAATGTTGCTGAAAGAGGGCTGTAGATTACAAAAGTCCAAGCAAATGAAAACCTCGTCTCAGGTTATCACGGCCTCCAGCCTTATCAGAAAGGTGCACGTGGCGCTCACAGAAGGAGTTTCTGAAGCAGTTGCTGATTGAGCACTCGCCCTGCTCTCTGCCAGAAGACAGTGCGGCAGCCTCGTGGTTTCCTGCCTGCCTAACGGGTCGCCCGCTCCCAGGCTGTCTCAGCCCACATAGAACACGTATGTTCACGGCTGTCCCCGGGGTCACACTGCAAGACCGCCTCCTTCCTGCCTGAGGGCACTGCTTGGTAGGCTTGTGCAGCCCCTTCTTAGAGGAGTGAAGTCCACCTCTGGCAGCAGGGGAGGTGGGACAAGGGAACACTGGCCTCCTTCCCTTCCTGCTGGTGAAGCCACTGTCACAGAAATGTTTCTTCCCTGGCACAGCCCTGGGAACATAAGGGCGAGCCAGGTGGACCCCCTTTCTCAGTGGCAGGGCCAGCGCCCTTACGTCTGTTCCAGAGGAGCCAGGTGGGATGTTCAGGGTCCTCACAGCCCCAGGAACTGCAGTTGTAACGGGGAGTAACTCCTCCAGGGCATGTTTCTTGCAAAGAGCCTCCGGGCGTGTCCAATGCGCTCACCCAGGAGCTCCCCAGAAATGCAGGGTCTCAGGCCACACCTCAAACCTGCTCAGTCAGAAATGGGGGCTGGAGCCCAGCAGCCTGTCCTTTAAGCAGCCCCCTGGGGGCCCTCAGGCCTGCTCTAGCTCACTGGTTCTCAAATTGCACTGCAGGTTGGGATCACCTGGGCGGTTTTCAAAAACAGTGATGCTAGGGTCCTGCTCCCAGGGATTCTGATTTGATTAGACTGGGACGAAGCTTGCGAACTGGGATTTTTAAATCTGCTCAGGTGATTCTAATGGGCATTGAAAGTGGAGAGCCACCGATGTCACGGAAAAGGGGGCCTCGGATCCTCATCCCATCCCAGAAGTTTGGCTGCTGTGCTTTTTGTTTTCTGGAGTGCTTGGCAATCGGGACATTTGCCCAGTCATTAGGAGAAGATGCTAATTCGTGCCGTCTAAGCTGGTACTTTTCACCTCCCTTTACAGAGACAGTCGCAGGTAAACGGGGACTGTGCGGTCAGGTGAGGTCGGTACCAGTTCCTGGGGTTTCCTAGAATGCAGGGGAGTCGCTGGTACGTCTGGCTTTGCACCGGTGGCTGTCCCCTACCTGTGCCGTGAGTGGCCTGGGCTGCGTCCCCGCTTATAGTCCCAGACCCCTCTCCTGACATCGTTCCCACCCCAAATCCCCACTGAGGAGTGGTGGAGAAAGGAGGGTGGGGCTGGCAGGGAGGAAAATGCAGCTCTCCTGGATGTCGAGCACGTGTCTGATTGTAAAAATCAGGAAAAAAAAAAAAAAAAAAAATTCTACCCAGCCAAGCTCTGTGTGAGGTAGTGAGGAGAAAGGAAAGGCATTACCAAGAGGAGCTCTGGTCTCCAGTGGAAGCCTCAGGGAGCATAAAAACAGCTCCCTTCTGATGCTGGGATGAAATGCTTTGCCCGTCTTGGCATCTGTCCCCACCCACCGCTGGCCATGCTGCTAGCTCCTGCTTCACCCCAGGAAAGGATGCAAGGACACGTGAGCAACAGCCAGACTGGCAGTCAGTTCTCCCCATCCCTCCCTCGCTCCCCCTGCGTTCACCAGAGTCCAGCTGGCATATGTCCCTGGGCCTGGGGTTTCCCACCCATAAAGTATTAAAATACCAGCCCTCTGTCTCCAGAGTACGGAGAGGATGTGGGTAGCAAAAGTGGAGTCTCTTGCATCTCAGCAGTTCTGCTCTGGGGAGAAGGGAACACAGAGATGAGCCCGAGAGATTCTACCCCACCCCCATCCCCCATTCGGGGGTTGGCTGGAAAAGAGGTTTCAAATCCAACCCCCTGCCTTTTAGAACACCTGCCTAAAACTTCTCCATGTCTAGATGACCCCACGTCATTTCCCCACCCGAAAAGACTCCGAAGCAATTCTGACTGCTTGTCTTTCCTGCAGTACAGCACGGGCTGTGGTGTGGTGTCTCTGAATCAAGAGAATAGCTGCAGGTCTTTAGGTGTCATCCCTTCTGGTGGGAGTTGGCACAGGGCTGTGATGGCTGCCAAGGAGGAGTTGAAGGCTTGGCCGTGTGTGGCCTGTTACAGAGGTGCTGTTGAAGGATGTGGGATGGGGCTCCTGTGGACGGATTTTCAGATTCCCACGTTGCAGAGGGTGTAAGAGCAGGACAGGAGAGCCCAGGCACTGCCAGCTCTGGACCCGGGCACTTGCCTTTTCATCCTGTCTCCCTTCCCTTGAGGCCCAAAGGCCATCAGAGGGAGAACTGGAGAAGAGCTGGTCTTGGCTCAAGTTTGGAATAAGTATGCAACTGTCAGTATAAACACTTCTACTGTCAGAAGACCCATTTCCAGGGAGAACACTTGAACTGCCTTTGGAATGTGTATTTCAGATTTGCCCGAGTCCTCGGTGCCCCGTGAGTCACCCTGGGGGTCGGGCACTCTTTCTTAACTCTCAAAGGCTAAGGAGCGTCCTGGCTGTGGGACCCAATGGGTTAACAGAGCCGCCTTCACACTCAGGTTAAAATGAGGAATGGAGGTCTGCAGAAGACCGTCTGCAGTTGAGAAACTGTCGTGAACAGTCAGGCTGTCACCACTTGTGGCTTTACGATGGCCCCATAAAGAGCAGACAGGAAAATCACTGAAATGGGTTGGCCTTGCAGCGCCTTGAGAAGAGACAATGTCAGGCGAGCCTGTCCGCAGAGGTAGCTCCTGTCAGCGTCCCAAGCCCTTCAGAAAGGCGAGCATCCGAGCCCCACCTTAGATTCGGAGACAGGTCAGTGGGGAACTCCTTCGCAGAAGAATGATGCAGGGCAGGAGGCAGAAAACACGAAGGTGAGCTTGACCTTGCCGTGGAGGGGTGGAGGGCCCAGGGTGAGCTGCGGATTTTTAATGCAGCTTTGCAGCTGGAGCTGCTCGGAAAAGGCCAGCCTCTTCTTTGAAGTTTTCCCTGATCCTCTCCACTGAATTCCAGTTTGTTTGTTTCCCTTTATATTCTTCTCAGCACCCAATGAAAGACGTGGGCGCTCGGTCCTCCCGTGGCACCCCATGCCTGCCCCGTCGTGTCAGCCCCGAGGCCGGCTTGTAATTCAGTGCTTCCTGGTCCACTCTCTTTCTAGACTCCAAGCAGGCAGGGATCACATCTTTCATCTCTGCAGCCCCAGAGCTATCACAGTATCTGGTGTATATAGATCCACAGTCCCTTACCTGCAATTCCAGAGTCAAAATTTCTGAAAACCTAAAGTTTTCTGAGAACTCGTTTTGCAGTAAAATCTGGGCCAGGTGTTGGCAGATTTGCAGAGTCAAGATGTAGTAGCAGAGTGGAGACGGCAGACTCTTAACCCGTGACATTGTGGAAGAAACACTAAAAGCTAGTGCAAGCAGTAGCTGCAGGGCTCTGAGGAAGGGGTGATACTTCTGGGCACGTGGACAGGACAGCCTCAGAGACCTCCCGGCACTTGAGCTGGGTGTAGATCGTAGGTCTGATTCCCAAAGAGGAGGGGTTGGTGGGGAGATAAACTTGGAACATCGTGTAACAGGATTTCCCGAACTTTCTGTATTCTTCTCTTCCCATGGAGTTTCCAAGCTCTCCCAGGGCTGGGACGTTGCCCCATTTTTTCCCATTCTTTCCGCGTGGTCCAGTAAAAGGCATTTTGAAGACTTTCCAGAATTCTCCTATTCTGCAGAAAAGAATTCTGGGCCTTGCACATAGATTGTGATCAAGAATACAGCTGACCCGTATACAACACAGGTTTAAACTGTGCAGGGTCATTTACACTGGATTTTTTTCAGTAGTAAACATTACAGGACCACACAATCTGTGGGTTGGTTGAATCCCCGGATGTGGAACCCACAGACAAGGAGGGTCGACTCTAAGTTACGTGAGGGATTTTGCCCCGGGGGAGGGTCGGCGTTCCTAAACCCCTGTGTGGTTCGAGGGTCCACTGTATTTTCTTGAATAAGTGAAACCTTAGAACGTTTCACTTATTCATTTTATATCACATTAATAAGCTTTATTTTTTATTTGTATTAGAGCAGTTTTAGAGTCCAGCAAAGTCAAGCAGGAAGTACAGACATTTCGCACACACACCCCCTTACACAAGCCTCCCCGGTTATCAACAGCCCCACCAGAGTGGAACGTTCCTTGCTTCCATGTACCTACACTGAAACGTCATTATTTTAATGCCCGTTTGTCCTCACATAAGAGAAATAATGGAGGCAGACAAGGCATTGCTCCCCCTGATCTGATTCAGCACCTCTCTCTCCTTCCCCCACCTAGAGGTTCTTGGTCTACTGAGAAACCTGCCCGGCTGCAGTGCCACAGAGCAGAGAGGGGTCAGGATGACAAGCTTTGAAAGGTGTAAATGCGGATGAGGCAGAGAAATCATTCTTGTGCAAGAGAGGGAAACTCATAGGCATAGCTATTAAAGCTGGAGAAAGACCTACGGGGTCAGTTCCCTCCCTTGGGGAGCAGAGTCGGGGAAGTAGTCAAGGCCCACCAGTGCAGACCTCTCACTCACTGGGAGTGCAAAAGCCACGTTCTTCACCATCTCCCCGGGGCAGCTGGAGCCTAGTGTTTTCTGTCTTCTTCCAGGGGTGCAGCCGAAAGACACCAGTACTGGACATCTGCTCTTTACAGTTGACAGAGCACATTTAAAGAATCGTAACAGCCTCATCACATCCTGGTGGAATTTGCAGGGTGTGTAGAAACCTCTCCATCTCTCAGATGAGGGCACTGAGGCCAAGCTAGCTGGTGGACGTCTCACACTGGGTGAGGGATGGAGCCAGAGCCTTGGATGCAGGTCCTGGGCCGTGCTTCCTGCAGGGCGTGGAGGGAGGGGGCATGGCTCTCCTGGTCCCTGGCCACAGCCTGTGATAAAACCTGACCAGTTATTCGTAGTGTAACACCCATAAAAGACATCAACGTAACCATCCTTCTGAAGCAGAGAAGAAGGTTTTAATTTGTGTGTAGGAAGAAAAGTCTCTGAGTCGCATACTTTTAGGAAAAGCTTAAGCGTGGCTTTTCACTATGGACCTTCTCCAAGCCTTTCGTATACTGATGTGGTCATGAATCTCCAAGGCAAAGGGGACACAGCATGTCCGTATTCAACCACGATTCTGAACTTAGCAGAGCTTCTTGAGTGGAAAACTCTTTGGGGAATGAATGCAGCCTTAGAACTGGTCAAACGGGGAATAAGTGGTAACCTTTCTATTCAACCTTCAGCTCTGGGGTGTCCTCTGTAGAGCTTCTCAGAGAAGCTTGGAGGGGAAAAAAAAACAGAAAACTAAATCTCTAAGAAGAGGCTCAAAAGAACTGAGTTATCCAGGGCTTCCCTGGTGGCGCCGTGGTTGAGAATCCGCCTGCCGATGCAGGAGACACGGGTTCGTGCCCGGGTCCGGGAGGATCCCACGTGCCGCGGAGCGGCTGGGCCCGTGAGCCGTGGCCTCTGAGCCTGCGCGTTGGGAGCCTGTGCTCCTCAACGGGAGAGGCCACAACGGTGAGAGGCCCGCGTACCACAAAAAAAAAAAAAAAAAAGAACTGAGTTATCCAGGCATAATAAGAAAATGATACTAGCAGGCCACTAAAATCAACTTTAAACTATTGAGCACGTGAGGGGATTTGGGACCTGGCACGGTGAGGGGCTGTTCTTGGACGAACAGGGCACTGAGCCAGGCATCCTTGTAGCAGAGTGAGAGGGGTTGGGGGTTTGCTCAGCTGTGAGGAACCTGCGGTGTGAAGGGTGGGCGCCTTGGAGCCCAGGGGCCAGACAAGGGCCCCAGCATCCCTGGTTCAAAGACAGAAGGTCTCCTAGGACGTGGATGGACCAGGCTGGACTCTACTTGGAGGGAGGGGACCAGAGAAAATCACCCATGCAGGTCTCAGCTGGCCTCGCGGTGCTGAGATAACTAGCGATGTCTGTAGAAACAGGTGTGAACCCTGAGCACAGAAGTGCCCCGTGGATGCTGTGTGATGGGGAGGATAGAGATTTTGGGTGATTTCATCCCAGCTGGGAGGAGAGAGCGGCGGGGTGGGCGAGGGAGAGAGAGAAAGACTCAGAGCCAGAGTCATCCGAGAGGCCCCAGAGCCTCCAAGGAGAGTCACCCTGTGGGAGCTGTCACCCTGTTCCCGGGCAGGCACTGGCCAGCACTGACCCCAGGCCCCGACGTGCCCCGCTCCCCTCCCCCGAGAGGAGAGGCTCCACCCACTGTACAAGCTCAGTGCCCACATCCAAGCCCCTTGGTCTCCATGGTGCCCGGTCCTCCTTCATCCTCCTGTCCTTTTCTCTCTGAAGAGAGGCAGCGCGGGGCCAGGGTGGCAGGGAGGGACAAGCAGCCGCCACAAAACAAAAGGAAATCACGAGGGGGGAGGCTGGGCCCTGGGGATGGGCTGCTTGCAGAATCCCGAGTTTCATTAAATATGGAAAGGTAGGATGAGAAAATAAGATCCACTCATTGTTAACGTTTCAAAGTCGGAAGTTGGCCTTGATTTCAAAGAGCTTGTGTGTAATGTGATGCACGGCTTTCTCTTCTGCTTCTCTTTTTTTAGGTAAGTGACATTTCATTCTGGTCATCCCCAAGGCAAAGTTGGATGGTTTTAAAGTGGAAAAAAAAAATGATCGGAAAAGAAACGGGGAAGGTGGGAAGAGGTGGCCGTCGAGGACGGTACAGGTAGGTGCCCCACGAGGTCGTCGTCCTTTGCACAGGCAGGGAGGGGGAGGCGCCCCCGAGCGGAAGTGAACGCCTTACCCCGGGACGAGAGGTCCGAGTCGCGGCTGTGGCTTTTGTCATGTAGCGCCTTTGCTCTTGGGAAGAGGTCCGTTCTCAGCACTGGATGCCCAGGGCTGTTGCCAAGAAGTCTTTCCCTGGTGAGGTTTCCATCCTGAAACGGGTCGGGTTTTGCGTCCCGGTGCTGTGCACCAGCTGCGTTGCTGGTAGAGATAGAGGTGAATGCGCTTGCATCTGGAGAGGCGGAACAAACATCCGGAGGAGAATTAGGCAAATGGAAGGTGAACATTCCTGTTGTGATAGGACTGCACATGTAACGGAAATTTCTGGACGGAAGGGAGATTTGTGGTGAAACTGAGATCCTCTGGTACATTAAGAATCATTTACTTAACTTCAAGGTCTGTCTAGTTACTCTGGACGTAGTTTTCTATTCCTGCCTGGGTGCTGCAGCTAAGACACCACTTATTTTCTCCTTGGCCCGCAGCAAAGTGGCATCTAAAGCTGGAGGCTGATTTGTCATTACAGCCACCTTACCTCTTCTTGGTCATTCAGGGAAGGTATTTTGAAGTTCAAGGTGAGTTTGGGCTGTCTACTCTCCTGAAATTCAATTGCTCTCCCCTAAGATTAAAGCAGAAGGACTTTTATTTTTCCTATAACTTGTGAAGGATCCACTAAAATAATTGACTGATGGCTCTGCCCACGTGTATTTGCTATTTTCTTTGAGAGAAAGAAAGACACGTAAAGCATTCTATTTAATAGTCTGTAAATCTAGGTGGGGAGCATACAACTCAACTCAATAAAAATATTTAGAATGCAGGGTCCTATCATGTCCAGTTAAGAGAGATAAACAGAATTGATTGAGGGATGGGTTGGGAGGAAAGAGAGAATGGTATAAACCACTTCGGTCAGTGGTCCTCAGAGGGGAAATTCTCATCCACACACAGGAGACAAATCTGCAGACATTAGAAATGTTAGAAAGAGGCAAAAATACAAGAATTTGTTGTTTAAGATATCTAATTCCATTTCTAAATTTTGGCTACACGGTTGTTGTTTTTTTAATTTTGTTTTCCTCAATTTCAACACAGAGGGGGAAAAAAAAAGCTCAAAATGCAATTACCTCCTCTGAAATGTGAAAAGTTTCATTGTATCTGGAAAATCACCATGCATCTCTTTTTATGATATCATATCCCAATCTTGTGTTCTTTTATTATATTTTCACCGAAGGCACGGTGACTCATGTTGCATTTTCATGGCTGTAGACAGGCCTGGGAATGCTTCTCGGTATTTGCCCTGCAAAATGGGGAAAATCAGGCTGCCTCTATCGGGATCCTAGTCCAAGAGAGACCTCTGTACACCCTGAACCCATTTTGAAAATGCAGAAAAACTGCACCCAAGGAGCAATCCTAGAATCGTGCCCGACAGGGCAATACAGAGATGGGGTTCTGAGCCACAGGGCTTTCTGTAGCCCCTTTGTCACAAAATGCAGATTTCTCTTTGCTACCTACGGCTCAATGTTGATTGCGTCATTGACTTTGTTGGAAAGTTCATCTCTTTTGGGAATTTGTCAACAGCATGAGGGCTGCGACATAATTTCTTCTTTGTCTTGCTATTCTGCCTTTTCTGCCCATGGCAGGTATTGTGTTGGGGGGGAGGGCAGCATTCACCCCCAGGCTTCCCGTTTGCACTCGCTGGTTTGCCTTGTTGGTCGGAGGCGGGGGTACTGAAAGGCCAGTCTGCTGGAATGGATGAAGTCAGTGCCTTGGAATTTCCTATTAATAAGGAGGCAATAGAGTATATGTGAATTTCACAAGAAAAATCTCCACAGGGTTTCTAAGAACACTGGCTATATTTGAATAGTTTCCATACGCTGTGACCCTCAGAAGTGTGCGAATAAAACTCCATTTGCGCTCTAAGCAGCACATCCACAGCATTGCTGTGTCCTGTGGAATCAGAGGACGGGCAGGCAGGGCTTGCACACACATACATCCCCAAACACACCAACACTCGCACATACAACACACAAACGCATAGTTTTAG
The DNA here is from genome assembly GCF_026419965.1 of Kogia breviceps. NCBI lineage: Eukaryota > Metazoa > Chordata > Mammalia > Artiodactyla > Physeteridae > Kogia > Kogia breviceps. The sequence continues at coordinate 118,312,169 of NC_081316.1, forward strand.
ATGCAAACACACAAAGCTGTGACTTTTGCCTTTGAAAGGGGACAAGGAGCAAAGACCTTTTTCAGAACCAGCGCTGTCCTCTCATTGTTGTTTCCCAAGCTGGCTTCACCCTGCTGTTTCACTCTCCCATCACCTCCCCGTCGCCCGGCCTCGTCACCGTCGCCGTATTTGCTTCACAGCTTGGTCGCCGAAAGCCAGTTTCTTCAGCTGCTTTGGAATCCATTATCCGTCTCCCTGCCTACTTCAGTCCCCCTGGTGGGCACAGTTCGCCACCAGGGTCTAGCACTGATCTCCCTGCCTGATTTTCCGTCCACTCTCAGCTCTGTGGCCTTCCTTGATCTCTCTGTCCGTCCGGAGCGGTTCTGGCCGGGAAGGAGGGCCAGGCTGTCCGATGGAGTTTGTGCTTCTTGGGCCCGGGGGTCTCCGGGTGTCCAGAGGCAGCAGTGGGTGTGAGGTGGTCAGATTCCACAAGCCGCTCCTCTGCCACCTCTGCAAGGCCTGCTTCGGGGGCGGCAGGAAGCCCCACACTTCCGACAAGGACCGCTCTGTTACATTTCTTTAAAGCTAACCTTCCGGAAGTGCAGACGCAGACGCACACACTCACACACACCCCTCTCTCTCTCACATAGTTTATTTTCAGAACAATCCTATCAGGTTGGTGTTATCGTCTTTTTACAAACATGGAAATCAAGGCGTAAAGAGATGAGATAATTTGCCCAAGGTCATGTGACCTTGAAGGCGAAATTTGAATCCGCCCCTCTCTCATTATTATGATGTCCATATGCTCTTCACTGCTGTATCCCACTTAGAGCACCTATACTGTCTCAGGAGAGGACACCGTGACAGGGAGGGGAAGTCTTTAAATCACACGGGGCTTGCTCCTTTCTAGATGTTTAGATCAGCCCAACTCTGGACCAAGTAGACACCCTCTGGACAGGGTCTTGGAGGCACCAGCCCAGGGAGGTGGAAAGGAACTGGGCTCAGGCTTAGATTCAAACTCAACTTTGAGGCCTGAATCTACCATCAATTTACTGTGTGACTCCAGGCAATTTATTTCATTCTCTTAGCCTCTTACATCATGAAAAAGGCAGATGAAGTATAGTTCTATTTTATAAGCCTGATAGGAGACCACATCAGAGAACAGTACCTGTGAAAGGGTGCTCTAACAATACCTGCGCATTTTCATTACTTGAACAACCCCCTTACATCCTGGCTCCCCAAATCGCTAAGCCCAGTTCTTAATTTTTCTGATGAGGTCTAGAATTTTTGCCAAAAGCAAAGAACAGTTCTTGGCAGGTTTCTGAGCCTTCACTTCCTTTCAATACCAGGCCTAGTGGAGAGCAAAATTAGGCTGCCAATCACTCAGAAAAGTGTGGGCCCCAGGAAATTAAATTCCCCCTTTCTCCAGCTGCCTCCCCACAAGTGCCAGGTACCAAATGAATAGGCAGCCCGGGTGTTTCCAGCCCCATCTCTTCCTCCTGTATGTTCATTTGATCATTTTAGTAGAACAGAACAAACCTAGTGGATTTGAGATGTAGTTCATTACCCCCCAAAGCCAAAGGTGAGTTGGAGGACGGAGTTAGTGGGAAGGCGGGTATGCCTCTCTTACATCATTCTTTTGGATTTGAACATTTTCTTTTTCCAGAACTATTTAAAAGCCTCTTTTTACACTGGTCACCATCCTTTCACGGCCAACTGAAAGCAGATAAGTGAACAAGGGGCTAGGCCCACGCAGGACGCCCTCGGAGCTTGTGAGGCTGACTTGGCTCTCCTGGAGCTGACGCCTTTGTGCGTCCATCTGGCACCTGGGGCAGAACCCACGCAGCCGCTCTCTGCGGACGACGTGCGGGTACCCCGCATGAAGTTGGGGGAACTAGGCTCTCAGTGCTTCTTGTGTTTGCTGGTCGTGTTCACACATTCCCTCCCATCCCTCTGGAAGATGAAGAGAGGGTCTCCTCTGAAGACTGACAGCTGGGGCAGCTACTTTCTTACCCAACCATTCCATACCTCAGCTCTGGAGTAAGGGGTCTTCATCCTGACGTTTGCCTGACCATTCAGAGGAAAAGCCTCTTTAGCACTACGGGGTGAAAAGTATTTTAGATACACAGTTACTGCGTTGATATGAAAAGCCATGGTGAGTGAAGGACACAGAGCTTTACCTGGGCTACGTGGTCACTGTTATGGGGTAACTTGTGTCCCCTCCAAAATTCATATGTTGAAAGCCTACCCCCTTGTACCTCAGAATGTGACTGTCTTTGGAGACGGAGCCTTTAAAGGGGTAATTAAGGTGAACTGAGGTCATATGAATGGGCTGTTGTCCAATCTGACCGGTGTCCTTGCAAGAAGAGATCAGTACACAGACACACACAGGTGAGAGACCATGGAAGGACACAGGGAGAACATGGCCATCTCTAAGCCCAGGAAAGAGGCCCCAGAATGAAACCGACCCACCAGACACCCTGATCTTGGACTTCTCACCTCCAGAACTGTAAGGAAGTAAATTTCTGTTGTTTAAAACACCCAGTCTGTGGTGCTTTCTTATGGCAGCCCAGGCAAACTAACACAGCCACTGCATGAATTAATCAAGATTCAGCACAAGTGTCTGGGAACAACAGAGGCTCTCGTGGATCAAAGAAAATAGGCAGGCTTGCAAGTCAAATCCTTGCCCTACCATATATTCTCCTGACCTTTGGCAAGTTACCGTTTTGATCCTCACTTTTCTTATCTGTATAATGGCTATGATATACATCTCACTGCTGCGTTGAGAATTAATGGAGATAGTGAGTAACAAATATTGTAACATAGTGCTACACATCAAGTTCTCTAACTCTTATTTCTCTTAATAGTGATAGGATTAAAAACTAATTGTGTGTATACTATTGTGACTTTTAGTGTGTGCTAGGCATCGTGATAAACGTTCACCCAGGGTACTTCATTTAATCTGGAGTTTTTCTCTCCTCATAATTGAAAACAACAAGTCTGGTGTCAGGGCACTTTGCCTGGGATCATTGAATTCATCTACCTGTAGGCCAGGGTCTGAATGGGGGCCTCTGAACTTTCTACTCTTCACCTCCTTGATTGACACCCATCAGATCTCCGCCTTCCTGGCTTGGGGAGAAGGACTGCCTTGGTCACAGGTCATGACAGGTCCACACCCCTGTCCCTGGCCTGCCTCCTCTCTTACCATCTCCGGATGTTCCTCTATTTAAATGAAAGTTACAATCACAGACAGTGGTGGCCAGACTTGAAGGATTCACTTATCATTATCTGCATCATTGAGTATGAGATTACTGACTGTGAACCCATCATGCACCACAAACACAGGGGCATTGAAAGGGTGGGGGGGTCAACCGTTCTGCCAATGTCCTGGTCTGTTTGGATATGGAGCCTCGCCTGCAACACGCCCTCCCACATCAGTGGGTCTCAGAATGAAGAAACATACTCCGTGAACACACACAACTCTGACATCTTGACATGAGAGAAGCCCGTGACCTCCGGGCAGAGGCTGATTGAAAGCCAGGAGGTCCCACTGTGCACTCGGCTCACCAATGGTCCTCAGCCTTTCAAGTCCACAAACGGGTGAGTCAGTCCACCAGGCAGGGCCAGACTCCCAGTGACAGACTCCCAGAGCTACCATCACAAACAGATGATGGACATACCAGAATTCCAAATGAATAATTTACCATATGGGGAGGACAAGCCTTTCTAGAGGTTGCTGATATCAACACTTCTGGAAGCTGAGTTGTGGGTCCATTTCTTGGTGGGTAAAGATCTAGAGCAGACGTTCTCTGATATTTTCTGCTCCTTCATGTCTGAGAGATACAGCCCCACCCACGAGGGAGCGCATCAGGGCCATGGTGATTCCCATGAGGGGCTGACCAGAGGGTCTCAGCGCAGGGGGTGGGGCGGGGGGGTGTTTACCTGGCCTCGCCGTCATGCCATCACCTTGACCCTCAGGACCATAGGCCAGGAAGTGAGTGCACTTGAGGAACTGCCTGTTCCATCCTGTCATCCCATCTGTTTGCCCCACTTAAAATTCCTCAACTGAAGAGCATCTCTTTGCGCTTATGAAGGAACCGAAACCCTCAAGCAAACCTTCAGGCCCTGCACGTCCTGGTCTCTGCTCTCTCCAGCTTATCTCCTCCCCTGCTTTTCTTGCTCTGGCCATATGGGCTTTGCACTGGTCCTTGACTCTTCTGCCTGGAAAGCACTCCTGCTCTTTCCCTAGGAGCTCCTAGGCGTCCTATATAACTCAATCCAGTGCCTTCCCTTGGGAAAGCCTTCCTGGTCCCCAGGCTGGGTCACGGCCCTGGGATCAACCTGCTCCCCTCGGCGTGTTTGTGCTGATTTGCACTTACGTTTATCCATCGGTGAGTTGGCTCCAGTTCCCCGAGAGACTGGCAGCCCCAGGACAGCAGGTGCTGGGGCTGCTCTTGCTTCCTGTGGTCCGCCCAGCTCCTGGAACAACGTCGGTCCTAATCGTGCCCGTGGAGCCTCCCGGGGAAATATCCCAGTCTTAGGGCAGTGAACCTCTTCTGGGAGTGGAACATCTCTGGACAGCCCTTTCAAAAAGACGCAGTGGGGTTATTACTCTCTGCCTGACCGAGGTGGAAGCAGCTCCCTGCAGACCTCAAGAGGTTGAGTCACCCTCAACCCTGACCTTAGAACCACCGAGCAGCTCATAAAAGCACTGGCGCCCTCGCCTTGTGCCTGGGGATCCCTCACTCAAATGGTCTGGGTGGCCCTGGGCGTCCTCAGACGTTTCCATGTGCACCAGTTCTGGAGCTCTGCTGGAAGACAAGTCCTCTTCCCATCGCCTGAGTCTTGATTAGTTGAACTCCAAGTGCATCTTCCTCCAAGTTCTCAATAGTCCTGGCACACTGTGAGAACTGCTTCTGGTGCCTCATGTAGCTTGATCCTCATAATAACAAAAGATAGCTATTGGCATGCCTGTTTTGTGGGTGAGAAAGTACAGCTCAGAGAGATTAAGCATCTGGAGTAAAGACACACAGCGCCCACATGAACGTATGTCTCTCTAACTCCAGAGCCCAGCCTATAATAGATACTGTATCACATCACCTTACATGCCTGTGGTAGAGGACTCTGGGGACACTTTGTATCGTTCCTACGTGTGTGTGTATACCTGTATATATATATAATATGTAATATATAATACATATACAAATATGTGTATATATTATCATCTACTGCTGGGGGTGATGCCTGGGCATTCTTAAGGGTTCCCAGGTAGTACTACAAATTGAGAATAGAGGTTAGAAAAAAATCTCAGCACCTCAATTATATGTTACAAGTGCCTAAATCCTTGGGCTATGTCCCCTCATCTACCACTTAACAGCTTTGAGTTGAGTGGCCTATGTGGCCACTGCTCTGAGCTGTCCTGGCCTTTTTCTTGTTGAACAAGAGCAAAGTGGAAGGTATAATGAGACAGAAGCAAAGACTTGAGACAACCAATGTTTCCCCCTTCTAAAGACCAATTTCGGACAAACATGGGATCCAGAATGAGTGAGGGAATTAAATTAACGAAGACAATTTCTCCTCGTCATTGAACTCTGACTAATGAGTCTATTTCTGGGTAATAAGAAGGAGCAGGAAGTGACAAGGCAGTGTAATGAATTAGTGGCCCAGAACCTCGTTAGTCAGAATAATCTTTCCACGAAAGATAAATGATGCAAACATTAATTATAAAGCCAGAGTGGAAATGCATATCCCATTATTTGCCTTCCTAAGAAATCTCTCCCAGTTTTCACAAGGCATTTCAACCAACAATAATAATAATAATAAAGTAAGGGTTCAGTGAGAAGCCTAATCCCGGGGAGACTGGCTGTTGGTGGGAGCTGTGCAGACCAGCCCTGCTTTCTAAAGGGGCAGATTCTCGAGTTTCCTGGAATCTCAGGGTTTTGTCCCAGGACCTGATACCCTAGCCCAGCCTCTCTGTGACCTGCAGCCCTTGTGTCTCTGCAGCTTGGCTATTCAGAGCCATCTACTCGGGGCCATTAGACGCAGGTGAGGCCAGGATTTCAGCGGGAACATCCTCCCACATCAGAGCAGGGGTGGGGGGCAAGGTCAGGGTTTTTCCAGTGACTCCAGCACCCTAAAAAGAGGGTCAGAGATCAAAACTGTGCAGGAAATAGAGACTCGGGGGTTAGCTAAGTTCCCGGCTCTGTGTGTCTGAAACAGTTACTTAGCCGTGTTTTTCGTTTGTTTGTTTGATCAGAGAACTGGTGATAGTGGAGGTGTCTGGTTAGGAGGGCTGTCTGTGAGGGTTAAGTCAGGTTGGCGTTGATTAAGCGTTGGGTGGATGCCATCAGCACATGTTCTGATGTCATTTTAAGGCTGCAGAGCCGGCAGGGGTGCGGGGCTTTGCGGGCGCTTCCCTTGGGGCAGGGATGTGGGCGGCAGGATAGGGGAGAGAGAGGTACAGTCCAGCCACTGTCCCCGGGGGTGAGCGCCAGCGTCCTGAGGGGCTGTCATCTCAGGCTGGTCGTCGCCTAGAATTTTGGTAGAGGATCTGAGAAGGGAAGGTGGAGGGGAGAGGAAGGGGGCCTTCGCTCGGAGCCACAGCAGAGACTGAGTCAGTAATAAATTGTGCTTTGCTGAGGCCATTACTCCCAAGGGTAAATAAACCAGAATTGGGCTTCCCTGGTGGCGCAGTGGTTGAGAGTCCGCCTGCCGATGCGGGGGACGCGGGTTCGTGCCCCGATCCGGGAAGATCCCACGTGCCGCGGAGCGGCCGGGCCCGTGAGCCGTGGCCGCCGCGCCTGCGCGTCCGGAGCCCGTGTTCCGCAACGGGAGAGGCCACAGCAGTGAGAGGCCCGCGTACCGCAAAAAAATTTTTTTTAATTAAAAAATAAAAATAAACCGGAGTTAAAAGCTATAAAAAAGTACTCGGCAGCGTCCTGGTAATAAACGCGTCCGTGACTTCACAGCTTACAGGTTCCTCAGCTTCTAAGGATGTCCTCTCACTGCTGCCCACGGAGGGGTTGGGAAGTCGTTTGCTGAACCCCAGACGCTGGAAGGCCAGCCTCCGAGCCTCCTTCCAGGTGGCACCATTGAAGTGGAGGCTGCTGGCTGCTTTGTTTCTAAGGCTTTGTTGTTATCTGACTGGCAACTCTTGGTAATGAAAGAAGAAAAAAACCCAATTAATTGGGAATGAATCTTAATTGTCTCCGAGTTCTCATTTGTAGGCTATTAAAATGAGTCCCTATTAAGCGATCGCTTTGGGTTGCATCATCCTAAGGAGATGGAAGCGCCGCCCCCCCCCCCGCCCCCCGCCCCGGTCAAAGTGCTCGTCCGCTCTCCGCTTCCAGCCTCCATGCCATCCTCCCCTTTGGGCAAAAACTTGGTTCTTGGGTTTTAAGCAAAAGGAGCCAATTAGGAAAAAAATAGAAACAATTCTTGCTGCCGAAATCTCCGCCTCCCTCCCCCCCACCCCAAAGAACAAATGCCTGCATTTGTTTGTGACTGTGTGTCTGTTCTCTTCTTGAGCATTTGGGGAGCTGTTGGAGGGCTGCAGGGAGGCAGGGCTCAGCTGGGTTTGGGCAGCTTCTCGGTCAGCTCTTCACTGTGGCTTCGCGGGGCGGGAGACTACACAAGGTTCCCGGAATCAGCCCGGCCGGGCAGAAAGAGGGGAGGGGGCTTGGGGAAGGACCACCGGGGCCACTTTCCCCTCTTCCCCTCCCCATCCCACCCACCTCTTATTGCTCCAAAGTGAACTGGGCTTTTTAAACTTTACTGCAGTATAGTTGGCAGGTAAAATGTATACGTGTTGAAGGCGTACAACGTGGTGCTTTGAGGTATGGATACCTTGTGAGATGATCCCCACCATCAAGCTAACTAAGGCGTCCCACAGCTACCGCATTCTGTGTGATGAGGACACTTCAGATCTACTCTTTTAGCAAATTCCAAGTGTAGAATGCAGTATCGTTAGCTATAGGCACCTTGCTATCCACTAGGTCCCCGGAACTCACTCACCCTGATAACCGAAACTGTGCACCCTCTGGCCAGCCTCTCCCCACCTCCGCCTCCGCATGAGCTCCTCTAGTTCAGATTCCACACGTAAGAGAGACGGCACAGTACTTGTCTCTCTGTGTCTGGCTTATTTCACTTAGCGTAATATTCATGGCAGAATTATTCACAGTAGCCAAGATGTGGTGACAACCTAAGCGTCCACAGGTGGATTCATGGGTAAAGAAAACGTGGTATATCCATGCAGTGGAATATCACTCAGCCGTAAGAAGGAAGGAATCCTGCCATTTGGGACATCGTGGATGGGCCTCCAGGGTCAGGGAGGTCTCCTTGCCCTGACGCGGAGCTGGGAGGCGTAGGGATATTGGATACTTGAGCCACTTGGGACATGGCGGGTCACTAGATATTTCTGAATAAGCCTAGGCGGTGGGGAGAGTGGAGATTACAGCCCCTCCCGGAGGGGTTATGTCGGCGTCCAGCTAGATGCTGAGCCTGAGGACCAGGGAGGGGTGGGGCCCGGGAGTGCTGGTACCCCAGCCCCTCACACTTTTTCTCATCCCCCCTCTCCCTGTTCTCTCTCTGTCTACACAAAAGGGCAAGGGAGTCCTCCACAGAGGGCTCAGCTCAAGAATTTGCTGTGCAGCTCTTGGCTCCCTGCCTTTCTAGGTAAGCTCTGCACTCAGCAACTTTATGGCTGTCAAGGTGGAGCTGTCTCTGCCCCCTCACGCAAGGAGTAATCAGCCCAGAAGGCCAGTCCCGCCCCTCTGCTCCCTGGGGCCTTATCCGGCTTCTGTCCTCGCCCCCCTCCCCCCTCTGGCTGCACAATATTTATGAAGCACCTGTCCTCCTCCACCTCCTTCCATCTAAATGACCTGCATATTCAGGGGACGAATTCACAGCTCCTGCACTCGCCTTGTCAGCTCTGGGCTTTGCAGAGAATGCGGTAGAATCCGCGCAGACTCTGGGTCTGGTGGGGTATCGGGTGGCGACAGGGCATCTCTGCGACCTGTTGGAGCCAGCAAGTGACGTAGCTAGTGAGGACTGGCCGGGACTCAAAGGTGTAAGAAGTTAAGGCTGCTGAAGTCTGCAGGTCACCGGAGGGTGACAAAGTGCCAGTCGACAATAGCTGATCAAAAGGATGACATCAAAAAGGCAGCAAGAACTGTGTCCCCCAAGCACAGTCCAGAATGAGGCCCTGGGAGGCTGTGGCTGAGGCAATGCTACTTCTTGGTTTGGGGGCTGAGGCCCTGCCGAAGGTCAAGTCGAGGCCCGGAGACTCTAGAACGTGGCGCCTTTGACACTGGTGGCTACTGGGCTCAGGAGCTGGCCCACCCACAGCCCCAGCGCCCGACCCCAGGTCCTGGCTGCCCCCTGGGCTGCTCTCCACTAGGCAACAGGTGGTGAGGGTCTGCGACGGGCACTGTACATGTTCCTCTCGGTGTGACCCAACCCTCTTCCTCTTGCCAAACAACCTGTCTGCTTTTGTTTTGTTTTGCTTTCTTTTTTGCGGTACGCGGGCCTCTCACTGTTGTGGCCTCTCCCGTTGCGGAGCACAGGCTCCGGACGCACAGGCTCTGCGGCCGTGGCTCACGGGCCCAGCCGCTCCGTGGCACGCGGGATCCTCCCGGACCGGGGCACCAACCCGCGTCCCCTGCATCGGCAGGCGGACTCCCAACCGCTGCGCCACCAGGGAAGCCCAACCTGTATGTTTTTGGAGTGGACTGGACTTTCTGACACCATGGGTCCTGGTGGACAGGGCTTCTCAGCAGAGGCAGGAGAACAGTTCTGAGCGGTGCTGGCACAAGCACCCCTCCCTTCCTATCCGCAGCCCCAGGACCGTTATATCCAGAGGTGCTCCATTTGAGAGGCTTAAAACAGAACTTGCAGTCCCAAGTGCCTTCAGGGGTCAGGCGGGGGTGGCAGGGGGCTACAGACTAGGGGGAACGCACCTCATCTAAAGGACCACCTGCAGGCATTCAGAGCTGACTTTAAACCCTGACACCACTCAACAGGCATATGTGTGGGGCGGATTTGGGCCAAGTGCCCCGCGGCTTTGCCACCTGGAGAAACCTCACTGGGCGTACTGATCACCCCAGACAGCTTGCGTCCCCTCCCCGCCCCAAGCACCACGGACCCTCCTGTGACACAACTTTGCTCAGGAGGTCCCATCTTCCTGTGATTCCTGTTCCTTCTCCTCCGACTGGACGCTTCCCATTCATCCTTCAAGACCCTGGTCAAGCCTCCTCCCCAGCCCCCATCTTTGTTCCCATAGCTCTAGGATGGCCTTAATGGGATGGCGGTATTGGTATTTATTTTTCTTTCCCAGTAGATTCCTAGTACTTTCAGGAAATGGACATGTACAGGTTCTGCTGGTACCTACTAGGAACTTAGTAGAGGTTTATGGAATTGAAATACTCATGGACGCATCCAGACCTCTTCTTCCCAGGCCCAAAATTAAAGGTTTGCGATGAGCTTTTCCCTTAGAACAGAGAAGGTCACCGTGCACTGGAGTCAGAAGTTACTGTGTTATTTGAAGCCTAAAAATATCAAAATAGATCTAGACTGATGAGAGGGCTGGCCAGGGTCAGAAACCCACTGGCGTTTCTCGTAGGAACTGTGGTGACAGTGAGGGGGCCAGACGTGAGCCCCCCACCCGCCGGCTGCCCACTGCTGTACTGCTGGTGAACCAGGGCATACGCTTGCCCAGGGCTGGCGCAGGGGTCCTGACTGAGCGGGTGGGGCTTGCAGTCGACCCACGGGATCCCTACTGCCTTAGACACACGGAAGCCAGTGGCCTTCTCTGAGCACCGAAAATGGCAGCCCTGAAAGGAGCCCGTGGCCTTTGGACCACGTGCAACTCAGGTGTCTGCCAGGCTCCAGGTCTGCACTTGGGAAGAGCTGTAAGCTGTTGCCCGGTTGCGTGTGTGAGTGTGTGTGTGTGTGTGTGTGTGTGTGTGTGAGCACGCGTGTTCTTTCCTCACGGCCTCTCACCATCCCGGTCACCCGGCTCTGGACAAAGCCTCCATTGAAATACAGCATCAGGTATCGACACAAGTTCAGTCTGGGGGTGTCTGCTCACTGGCCTCATTTTGTCCTCTGTCGGGACCTCTCCATGAATGCTCCTCCATCCTTCGCCAGGAGCAGCACCAGAGAAGTGGTGCTGGAGGCCCTGTGCCGGTGGCGGGGCAGGGGAGGTTCCCAGCTGACACCCGACCCCTCCCAGGCAGCATCACAGCGCTAGCCGTCTCTAGTCTCCCCCCACGGGGCTGGAGAACAGAGGCCTTACATCTGCAGACTGCCATTTAAAACAAAACGCCGGAGCGGGGAGACAGTCAGAGAAAAAGTTGCTTTTTTCCCCTCCCCCCAGCGACCCTCCCACCCCCCAATTCTCAGTCTACTGGTGTCAGACTCTGATGTGTTGAAAGGCAGCTCAGAGAGAAAGGGGCGGGGAGAACAGCGTCTCAGGGAGATAATTGACTTCAGAAAAGCTATGTCTGAGATGTAGGAATAACACAAGTGAAAATATGTTATTTTACAACCTTGATACTCCTGACCTCATTGAAAATAAATATATACACGCTGTATGGGCAATCAGGTAGGGAAGAGGGTCCTAGCACGGGGCAATGGCGCCCTCTCGTGGCCATCCCATGTTCTGTTTCCCAGAGAAGCCGGCAGCACTGCCTGAATTACAGCCAGAAAGTGCCCCTGATTCAAAAGGAGAGCAGTTCCTAAAAGCCTCCCTTCTCCACACAAGACAGTTTATCACTCCCAGGATGGCTGGCATTCTCCAAGAGAAGAGGAAGCTATAGTAGGAATGCAAGTCCATCCAGAGCCTGGTTTGGTCTTTGTGACTTGCAGCTCCATATCCTTTGCGGGTCCGAGTCCCATCACCTGCAAAATGATAAACTCGAAATGGACAGTGCTTCTGGTTCCTTCCAGCTGGGAGAGTCTGTCAGGTCTCAGCAGCCCTTGAGAAATGCTGAGACATCAGAGAGCTGGTGAATCACTGATGTCAGTCTGGGGGGACTCTTTGTATGGGGTTCCTTCATTGCATTAAACTCATTCGGTGCTATTAGGACAGCCTTTCGCCCGATGAATCCGCTGTTAGCTCAGTGTAACAGAACCAGCCCTATTGTTCCCCCTGCTGCTACAAGAATGTCACCATTGTCATTATGAAGCCTGACTTCCCTGTCTGTGACTTGTAATGCTGCCTCTGAAACTGGAGAGAGAGGGAACCTTCCCTGGGGGCTATGGTTTATCAGATACCTAAACTTACTCCAGCCGCAGACATGCACCCGCAGAAGGCTGGTGGGCGGGGGGCACCCTGAGCTCTGAATTGGGGGTCACCGTTAGCGGTATTTGCTCTTACGTTTTTCCCTTTCATCTGCATCTTAACACAGTTCACTCACTTACTGCCCGAAAAGAAAGCTCCCCGGTGTGCACGGTGTCAAGAAAAGTTTCCATTTTCTGCATTAATCCCTCTGTACCAAAAGCCTCCCTCTTTTTTTCAGACGTTTAGCCCACGTGAGCCGAGCAAACATCAACCCTCACCCGCCGCCCTTACTGCCTGGTCCTGAACAGGACCATCTCACACAGACCTCACTTCTTGCATAAGGCGAACAGGGTCATTTATCTTTTCTGTTTAAACCCTTGGGATATTTCGGTTTGGTAAGATGGCACTTTCAGGAAGCTACACTGTTTCGTTAAGTGTATTAAACAGCACAGAAGCTCATCTGTTTGGCCACAGTTTGTCTCCTGGCTGTCTTGGCTTTATCCCAATATATCGCGGATTGTTTTCCCAACACATTTAAAAAATTCTTATTACTGACTAGGATGTGCTTTCACTGATGTTATTCTCATAATTAATTTGTTTCTTACATAGCCGAAAACACAGAGTAGACCTTTGCCAAATTTGCATCGTGTGTAACCTCTCTGGAATGGTGACCGCATCCATAAATAATTCGTACTTGTTGAATGCCTACTTAGGGCCCCACAGCTTTGCCTTATTTCTTCCTCTGCCCCTTATTTCTTTTCACTACAGCCCTGGAGGGGAGACAATGTTATCTCATTGTCGCAGGTGAGGACATTGAGGCGTGGGTGGCTAAGTTGCTTCCTCAATTCTCACAGCTACTGTGTCCTGGAGGAGACAAGACCTACACCCAGATCTGGCTCCAGAGCCCATGCGTTGATCACACACCCTGCACCCATAGTCCCGCCTCTGCTGAAATTCCTCCTGGGCCTTGATTCAGCGGCAGGTCCACTGGTCAGCAGTTAGGCCATGGCTTCACGTGGCCTCTCCTGTGAAGGTGACTCGGAATTCGAACAGAGTGTGTTTTCAGTCCTACTGACCCCCCCAGGAATGGCCCTGCCCTTGGAGGGAAAAGCTCAGACCTCGGTTTAGCTCCTAATGAGCAGGAATCTGGGCCCAGACACGTAATCTGCGAGGGTTTTATTGTTCTAATATTTAGGGCTGGGGGTGAGAGCTCCAGCAGAGAAATTTGGTCCATTCGTTTGACTCTTAGGAACTTACCGAGCTGGTTTGTATCACTCAGTCTGAGAGCACTGACGCCTGCAAAGTTTGTAATAAGAGCCTTGGGCTTGAACCACTGTCTTTCTCTTCTGGCAAATTTGAGTTCTGACAGGAGACTCTGGGAAGGCTCCAAGGTCCATGTTGGCTCTAAAATATGCAAAACTATGGAGAGGAACTGAGAAAGAGGAGACTCTGAGAACCCGTAGCTGTTTTCAAATACTTGAGTGCTAGAATGAGATGTTTTCTATAGGATCACGTCAAGCAAAGCCAAGACCAACAGGCTTACATTATTTGGGAACCGTCAGACCAATATAAAATAAATGTAAAGGTCAGAGGTGCCCAAACAGGTAAAGGGCTGCCTTGGAGTTTTTCTAGCACTGGTGTGAATGTGTGTATGTGTGAAAGCATGTATGTGCATGTGTGCCTGTATGTGCGTGAGAGGCTGGGGTGTTCTCGTGCCCACACGGGAAGGGGCAAACAGATCTGATCAGATGACTGTCACGACTCCATGTGTTAGAATTACAGAATTATTTCTATAATTCAATTTTAAGATGGGCCTTCAGGCAGCGCACTCTTTATCAGAGACACGTATTTACTCAAGAAGCCTGCCTGTTGCACATTTTAAAAAACTTTCAAACCTTTAAAAAAGTAACACAAATAGCATACGAGCAGCTCTCACCCATATTTGCTCTGTACCTTCTAGGAACCCTCCCGGCAGTCATGAGAATTAAGTGGCATATTGTAGGTAAAAGTGCTTAGTAAACTACTGCAAAGAGCTAGACCCATGCAGTGCAATGTAATTTATTATTAACACGCCAGCGAGGCAGCCTGAAGCTAGATTCTCATGGTGAGATTGAAAAGTCTGTAAAACGCTGTGGACAAAAGCAAAAGCAGGCTGACCGGGCGGGGCTGCTGGCCCGGTGGCTGCACCTGGCGTCCTGGCTCGTCCTGGGGCTCAGTGGCGCCTCCTCTCAGCTCGACCTTCCGACTCTCGTGCAGGAGAAGTGGCTGCGGGAACTGAGCCTCCACCGAGGGCCAAGTGCTTTGCTGAGAGAAGCCCCCGAAGTGCATGAGAACCCAAGAGCTCTTAGGATCCCTCTGTTAAAATGCAGAGCTTCAGAAAGATGATTTTATTCCCTCAAAGTCACACAGTCAGGGAGCACATTTCCAACCCCTCCTGCGGAGGCATTGGTGTGTGTGTGTTGCGCGCGCGCGTGTGCGGGGTGGGGGGCGATTACTGTGTTTCCTACACTCTTCCCAATACATGCTGGGTGGCCCAGTGACGAACTGTTACTAAATAACACTTTACTTGAATCTGTAAATTACTGGCTCTACAGCAGGACCTGGCTCCTTCCTGATATGCAGATTATGCTAATAAGCTCTGGCTCTACAATCACTCCTGACCTTCTCAGTTTCTTTATTTGTTGACTCTGTGAAGTGATGTGAGTGTACAGAACTCTCTAAGGAATCCTAAGCATCCCAGCTTCCTGGGGCCCCTGGGAAGGCATCTCCTCTCTCTTTCCCTGCCTGGGGGCCAGCCCAGGATTTGGGGCAGCAGAAAACAGATGTTCTGCATCACGCCAAGACTGGGGTCCTGGACACCCGTCTGCGGAGCACACCCCAGGCTCTCACCAGTTGTCCCCATGCTGCTTTCAATGGGCTGATCCCCCATCAAGGCTTATGGAATGGACATTAAAGTCGGAAACATCCAGCCGTGCCGCTGGCCGACAGACTGCCTGACGTTACAGGGTGGGCGGCCCAGTCCTCAGGCCGTGCGCACCTTTAGGTGGCATCGCCCCGTCGGGGACAGCACGGGTCACTCAGAATGCTGCTCCCCGTTTTTCCTGCCCTAGCCGCACACAGAGGCCAGCGAGGCAGGCTGGATCTGTGGGCAAGGCCTCTGCGTCCTGTGTGAGCAGACAGAGGAAGCGTGTGCTAGGGATGCCCTACCCCCCACCATCCTCACCCGTCCGGAGCCCCACGTGCTCAGGAAAGGCCTGGCCGCTGGGTTCGGCTTTTGGACATTTTACTGCCCTGACGCCTCTTCCTGTCACAGCCCTGCCACGCCACTGCTCGCCCTTTCCTTCTCTCTCTCTTCCTCTTTCTTCAGCAAAAGCCCTTTGCTTTCCTGTGTCTTTTCCAGATTGGCTCTCTTGGCCTTCCATGGCTGACCTTTTGTCTCTGACCTCTGCCCCTCCCTACAGGCTGCACCGCTGGCACAGAGGGCGTGAATACATTTCCAGGGCCCCAGGACCACCTGCGCAAATGCCTCGCTACTTCAGGCAAGCGTCCTCCGGCCTCCCTTTTGTCATAATCACTGCGGCTAGCCTGGCACATAATCCCTTTCAAAAGGGGAAATAGTCCATTTCTGCAGAAAGTGCTCTAGGAATGCAGCCACTGTCCCCGGCCCCCTCCTGTGTGCTCTGCGCCCCTCGGGCCTGGGTCCCCCGAGGGCCTGTTGGTCGGCTCTATGACTGGCCACGCGGTCCCTTCCCGTCCTCCGGTCTGTCCCTCTCACATTAGGTCATGCTCCCCCCCCACCCCCCGCCGCTATTCCTCCGTCTCCGCTTTTGTTCTCCGGTCCAGATGGCCCTCGTGCTCAAAGTCAGCGGGGAGTATTAAACAACAGAGAAGGACTGAGTGATGGGGAGGGTGTCTGGAATAGTCTGGTCCGGTCTTTCGGTCAAATACAGTGCAGGCTTGTCATCTTGCCTGCTGTTTCCAGTCAGTTTTAGCGGGTTTCTGGACCGGTAGGTGGAGAAGGATTCTGAAGCCAAGTCTGGCTCAACAAGAAGGAAGGCCGTGATTGATTAGTAATGCCTGCCATGGGCACAGACAGAGGGAGCTGGTGTTTGGCCATCCAGGAGCTGATGTCATACTTCTGAGTATGCTGTCCGCTATCTCTTTTGTTCTCTGGGTCCAGTTTCTCCCATTTTCTTCTGACAGCTTCTGGGGCAGTGAGTTTCCTCTAATAAGGTAGTAAGAAATAGAAAAATGTTACAGCATCAGTATCTCCTGAAACTTCCTGGAAATGCAAAATCTTGGGCCCCAGTACAAAGGTACTGACTTTAAAACTCTAGAGGTGAGACCCAGAAATCTGTGAATTCTGTGACCGGCCCCCCGACACAGGCAAGCACATGAGAACCAGTGAGTAACACGACAGGAGGGACATGGGATGTGAGGCTGAAATGGAAAGGCTGGTGCTGGCTTGTGACTAAGTCCTTCCTTCTAACAAAGTCATGGAAGGTGAATCTACAGGTTTAGGATTCTCTGGGTGAAGTGTATTTTATAGCAATATTCAGTGGCAGATTTTGTCAGCTTCAGTAAATCCCTCCTGGATGTGAACCCAGATGAAGACGTTCCGGGAGGGCCTTGACCCCATGCTTCTCAGGTTCATGCCGCTGCCCCAGCCATCGCATCACTGGGCCTGCCCTCCCTTGGGTCATGCCTACTCATGAAATTGGCATTTTGGGTTTCATCGGAATGAACCTGAGAAGATACCAGACTTGGGCTTTTGGGGGAGTACCTAACGACATGAATGCTTGTGTGCATTTGTGCACGTGTGTGTGTCTGCATGTGTGTGTGTGTTTCCCCTCCTTGGACACTACAGCTGGAGGATCCAGGTCAATGAACTCAGAGGTCAAGCTCACCCACCCGATCTCAGGTGACATCTCTGGGAAGACCACATCCAGGGCCCAGACCCTAGGGCTGAAGGCAAACCTCCATGCTAGGTGGCCCCTCTTACCGGCCTCAATGTTTGCACCATGGCTGAGACCCCTCACAGGCCGCGAGGGCCACTGGGCTGAATTCTGACTCCATCTACAGGTTTCTGATTTCAAGTCCTTTGTCAGCTACTAAGAGAAGGGTGCATTATTGCTGGCCTGCCATATGTCTGGCCAGCCTGTTTTCTCACCCAGAAATGGGGTGATACCTGTCTCAAAGGTTGTTGTGAGGAACTAATCTAAGAATCTGTGGCCATAAAATCGCCACTGCAGTAAAAGGCACTTTGAGCGCCACCTCTGGGGACATACTGCAGGTCTCATGGAGGACCAGGTCCCAGTTCCTTCCTCTGTATGCTCTTTTTTTTAAAAAAAAAAAACATCGTTATTGTAGTATAATTGCTTTACAATGGTGTGTTAGTTTCTGCTTTACAACAAAGTGAATCAGTTATACATATACATATGTTCCCATATCTCTTTCCTCTTGCGTCTCCCTCCCACCCTCCCTATCCCACCCCTCTAGGTGGTCACAAAGCACCGAGCTGATCTCCCTGTGCTATGCGGCTGCTTCCCACTAGCTATCTATTTTACGTTTGGTAGTGTGTATATGTCCGTGCCACTCTCTCACTTCGTCCCAGCTTACCCTTCCCTCCCCGTGTCCTCAAGTCCTCTGTGTGCTCTTGCTTCCTTAGAGGCCAGGCGTGCAGGGAGCTGAGGCTGCCTGTGGTCCCTTCTCTCCTTCTCAGTCCGTCTCTGGACCCCCAGTTTGAACACAGCTGCAGAGCAAGAGCAGGACCCCCTGTTCTCAGTCTCGGTCTGGAGGGCTGCGCCCCCTGGTGGCGGCTCGGGATGCTGCAGGCCCTCAGCATCACCAGGCAAGGAGGGAGGACCCCGCCACCAGCTTCTGGAGGCCCCTACGCAGGGGACGGTCCTTTTTCTCACTCCACGCTGGGTGCATCTTTGCTCCAGTCCACTGAGTATCTACAAGTGAAAGTTACCCCAGTTCAGTCCCGTTCTAACAGCTGTGTCTGAAACTGGCTCCCTCCCGCATCAGGAGTGTCATCTTCTGGTTCGGCACTCACCTCCTCTTGGGGTTTGGGTCCTTCCTGGCTCCCGGTGGCCCAGAGAGGGGCGGATCCAGCACCCGCGCACTGTGTGTGAGGACATCTCTGTGCTCACAGCTCATGCGCACGTTACCTGCCAGCCAGGCCTGCCTGTGACCTAGAACCCGATTGAAAGGCACGTGAGTGTTAGAGTCAGGACAGCAGCTTCCCCTCTTCCCCTCTCTCCACCACACATACGCACACATACACGTGCGCACACACACACACACACACACACACACACACACACACACACAGAAACGTACACGGATACTGGCCCGTAGAGCCTTCCAGAAGCTCTGCTGGTGTAAATAACCACTCAGTCATCTGCATGTCTCTCCTTTGTCATTATAACTGAACTTTCCTACTGAGCCCGGCCCAGCCTGCAGGTCTGCACGCTTTATTCCTAATCAATGCCCCACCAGCCAAGCATCGCTTCCCTGACTTCACCCCCTCGTCTTTGCTCCTCTGACGTAAGACAGGAAAGGGTCCGAGGGTGCGTGTGTTACACGAGGCGCTTCCGCAGATGAGTCCGTGTGCGGGCTGCCGTGCAGGATGCACAGGGAGGAGGCGGAAGGAGCCCGGCCTGAGCCCCAGGGGACAGCCCCTCCTGGGAAGCCATGAAGCCATACGATTGGTTCCAGAGTCTGACGAGGTCGATGCAAAGACCAGAGGTGAAAGGGGTGAGGGTGTCGGAGGTCTGAGAACGCGGTTCTGTATGGCAGGCTGGCCCCCAGACCTCTGTGATCCCTGCAGAAATGCGCTCCAGACGCGTCAGCAGCAAACCTGCGTGACTCAGCCAATCAGCATCGCCGCTGTGAAAGGGGCTGGGCTCCCGGGGAGACACACCCACCTCCAAGGCGCAGACCATGTTCACGGCTGGGGGTCAGAGAGGGAGAGATGCCACAGAGCAGGCAGCTGGATGGTTCAGGAAGGTCCTGTGGGCGGGAACCTCTGGATGCCCCACGTCACATGTCACAGGCCCGATGGTTCCCAGGCTGACTACTCCTCTGATCTTCTCGACTGTGCTGGCGTGTCGCTTGTAAGGAAAGGGTTCCCTGGGAGGCTGAGGGGCTTAGAAGGGTCACTGAGGAAGGGCAGGCCGTGGAAAGAGGAGGTTCTCACGAATGAACAAATTCTCTCTTGCCCTGAAGTCCAACAGAATTGGGTTCTAACTGCGACTCTGTGACTTGCTGGTGGAGTTTAACTTCATCTTGCCCAGCTTCATTTTTTCCCATCAGCAAAACGGGGATATTCACCCCTGGACTTGGTTGTGGGGATGAAGTGAGCCCGTGAGCGCACTGACCCCAGCGCCGGGCGCAGAGGGAGGGAAGGGGTGATGGATGTGTTCACGCAAACTGACACGAGGATGGCAGCTCCTTCTGGCTCCACCCACCCTTCCAGAGTGGTCCACGAGGCTCACCCTGCATGGGTGACCGGTGACATCTTGGATCACAGGACGGTAGCCTGACCCCACTCACCCCCTACAAACTGTGGGAAGGTGGTTCTCCCTGTGCCTCCAGGGCAAATGCAGCACGGATTTGGGTCCCTGCGTGGAAAGCCTCTCAACAGCCTCTGAGCGCTTCACAGCACCCTCCTTCTCACGCCCTCACCCGCCCTGGGCTGCAGCTTACAGGGTGCTGATGGGGAGGCAGGGGTGGGCACAGCCTCCACTCCCGGGCTCGGCCCTGGCTAGTGTCCTGTCCTCTGGCCAGAGCCCTGGCTTTCTTGACGCTGTTTGTTTAGCTCTGGGTTTGAAGTTGGACAGCCGGGCTTAGCCCAGGTTGGGGCTCTGGGGCCTCCACACTCAGGCCTCTTGCACCTGCCTCCTGCCTCCCCTCCCTCGCCCCTCTGTGGGCCCTCCTTGTCCCACCATCCCACATGCCTAGAGACCAGGGCGGTAGGTGTCTGGAGGCTGCGGTTTGAATCCCAGCCCAGGTGACGCCCTGAGAGAGATAACATCCCTCTGGGACTCAGCGTTCCCCGCTGAAGGAGGGGAGGACGGACGGAGGTGGAAAGAGGAGCTGGAGGGGGGGAAACTCCAGAAAGACCCTCAGAGGGTAGCTGAGCTTCCCGGAGGGAGGGCTGCAAGAAAGCTGGTGTCTGCGGAGCCTCGGTAGAGACCAGACGGGGGCTGACTTGGTGTTGCTCGGGGGCCAGAACTCGGACCCATCCAGGTGGAAAGCTCAGGCTAAGAGAGAGCTCTCTAGAAATGACAAGGTAGGGGTTGGCTTTCCTTTGGTGCCTTATACACGGGCATTTCACTTAACTCTTACAGCGTCCCCGTGTGGACGGATTTAAGATGCCCGTTTTAGAGACGAGGAAGCAGAAGCCGGACAGCTGGGTCACCTGGCGAGATCCCCCGGCTTGGGGAGGGGCTGGGACGTCCCGGCCAAACAAGGCCCGTCATGCCCACTGTCCCCAGGACATTCGCGTCGAGGCTGGGGGGCTCGGCCAGCCTCTGGAGGAGACACGTGGGGTCTGACGGGAGAGCTGGGCTGGCAGGTTCGGACCCAGCCAAACTGTAACTCTGTTCTCTTGCCTTTGGATGACGTGCCTCGGATCTCAGCCTTGTCCTCTAGTCGCTCACTGATCTCCCAGCTGGTCCTCGAAGACACCAAACACACTCCGAGCCCGGGACCTTGGCCGTCTCATCAATGACACCTTATTAGAAACGCCTCCCCATCTCCACAACGCAGCTTATCACTTCTCTTAGCTGTTTCTAGCACCTGGCACGTTAGGAATGTACTTGTTTATCCATCGCGTCAGTCTCTCTCTCCTGGAATTAAAGTTCCAAATGCACAGAGACATTGCCGTATCTCCATCCACAGTGTCTGGGATGTTGGCAAAAGGCTTAGAAAGTAAATTTGAGGAATCTAGTCACAGTAACCGAGGGACTTCTGTGACTCCGAGTTGACCTTACACTGCGTAAGCAGTGCTGCACTTGGCACTGAATGTTTGCAGAGTCTAGACTTGGCCCTGCTCCCAGGACTTATCTTCCCAAAGGAGATGGTGGGGGGTTGGGAGGGCAGCACAGGTAAAGCGTTAAGCCAGCAGGGCCCAGGAGAGAGAGCCACAGGGAAGGGGGCCACACAGCTGCCTGGGAGGGGCTGAGAGCAGGACAGGGCTGGGCACCGGCTCACTTTGCTGTCAGGGATTATCTGATTCAGAGACGCCCTCTCTGCACCTCTAAAGGCTGGGCCCTCCCTGGGTGCCACAGCGAGGCTGGCCCAGAGACCCCCATGGGAATAGGCTAATTTCCTTTGATGTTTTCAAAGGTAGAATATAATTTCTGTGCTTTTCTGAGAACCACTTAGCTGTAGGCTGGGGGTTAGGGAATGTTCCATCTGTGGGAAATGCTGATTAGAGACCATTACACCCCAGACGTGTCGTGACCTGCCGGGGCGCACCTCAGTGAAGCAGCCCGAGCTAAACGCCCTTGTCCAGGGGCTGAGGGGGCCCTGGAGCCAGGCCCGCAGGCTGTGCCCTCCAAGGCCAGGACAGACAGCCCAAGGGCGGCTGCATTTGGAGGCAGCAGGGACCCTGGACCCGGAGTCCCACTCGGGGCGGGCGGGGCCCAGTCTCAAAGTGCCCTTGCTTCATTAATTACCCCTCGCCTCCGGCCGCTTGCTTGCCGGCTTGCTAGCTGTCAGGTAACAGACAATTGAGCTAACCAATGTTGCTGGGAAAGTAACAGTGCCGCTGCATCAAGTGTGAAACACATGTTATACGGCCGGTAGTGAACAAGGACGAATCGCAGCTGCCAGGAGCACAGCGTCTCCCGGGGTGGTCTCCGCCCCAGTTGTGTGGATGTGGGGTGTCTGCCCCTTTCAGCTTGGGTCCCCGGCAGGGTCCAGCCTACTCAATCACTCAGTGACCCTGATGAGGGCGGCACGAGGGCGAGAGCTTGCCTTCTGCTGCGGCCTGGGGCTTCCAGGCCCCATCACCAGGCTGGTCCCAGGGTGAGGGGGCCTCCCTGGGCTTCCGGCCTGGAATCCCACCGATCTGTGTACCCTGTCTCCTGGGGTGAGGACAGAACCCGGCAACCGCAGTTCCCTGAGTTGATGCTCCCCCCGGCTCCCGCAAAGACCGTGCCAGGCACTGCGGTGAGGGTGGCGCATGGGGCCAGTGGGTGTAGGACCGTTCTCCCCAGGGAGCAAAACGACTCCACCTCTTGTCGCCAGGGAGAGAGGGACAAAGGGTCACAGGAGGGGAACTGCGCCGAGTCGGGCATCAGGAGGGCTGTGAACTGACAATTCCTGGCCTCCGCTGCTGCTGCCCCTCGGGTGGTCCCCAGCCCCCGCGAGCCCTGCGCCCCAGACACGTCCCCTGGTGCCGGAATGAGCTCTAGCAAGGCAATCAAGTGAATGTCTTTTTCAAAGAAAACTCATTTACCAAGCAGGCCTCTGGAGCAGTTGATGGAATAGCCCTGCTCTGGATGAAAACAGTGGTGTAATGGCCTCCCCGGGTCTATGATTGCGCTGACATTACGGCGGGCTAAACCCCACGGGGTGCGGCAAGGCACGCCGGTTCGCACATCTGGATCCGGGAGCCTGCGGAGGCCGGGGGCGGGGCGCGCCTGCAGCTCCAGGGACGGCCACCGGAGGGCGCGCCTGCGCTCCCGGCTCGCGGACCCCTGAAACCTTAAACTTGGGCGTGGGGCGCTTCTCTGAGGGCTCCGCGGAGGGAGGGCAGCCCGCCCTGCTCTCTAACTCCCCGCGCCCCTGGCTCTGTGTCCAAACAATGGTTTGCAAAGCCAACCACACAGGTACGGTTGGAGGAGGTCGGGGAGCACACATCACGAGATCAGATAGCAGCACGTGCATGATGATTTTTAAAGCGCCCGAAAAATCCTTTCAGATCACAACCAAGTGTGATTGAATGCATCCTTTTCTTTGAGAGAAGTCTGTGAGGTGAGTCCCAAAGGCCGGACTGGTCTCCCACTCCCGCACCTCCATCTGCTTCCCTTGGGGCACGCGTCACCCAGGCATCCCAAGGGCACGCCCTCAGCCACACCCCGCTCCCCTGGGGGCTCCCGGCAGGGACAGAGCCTGGATTATCCACCTTGCATCCCCAGTGCCTGGCAGTGATGCTGACAGCAGTTCATGTTGAGTTGAGCCTGGCACTGCTTCCTGTGGGGAGGAGTGATGCTGTGTGGAAGACCCCAGCCCCTCCCTGCGCTCTGAGCACCAAATCCTTGCTCCCGCCCTCGCGCCATGTGACACCATGTGGGATTGGACAATGCAGCCCTCAGTCTCACAGACCAAAGGACAGACGTCCAGTCACCCTCTGAGATGGTCTCACCCAATCCCAGAGGCCCACGGACCCCAGCACACCTTAGAGGTGCTGCCTTAGGACTTCTAGACCGCTCGCGAGACTGCAAGATTTATTTTAGTTGGTTTTTTAAAAAGCGTGTTCAGTTAGTTTTAATTTTCCATGGGCGTACTCTTCAGGAAGAGCAAACGCTAGCAAACGAGTTGGATGTTTGTTAAGGGAAATGCCCACAGGCCCTTGGGGGCCAAGGAAGGAAGGAAGCCCCGGGGCAGGATTGCTCTTTCTCCTGGGACCTCTGCCACCACCTGTGGGTCTGTGCGGGGAGCCAGGGAGAGCCAGGACAGAGGCAGGCAGGTCGGGGGGTGTGGGGTGGTGGTCCTGACCTGCCTCCACCTCCCCAGTGTGACCCCACCCTCGGGAACCCAGGAGCTCCTGACAGGATCACCCAGGAGGGGCTGGGAGGACAGGAGAAGGAAGGAAGGGGTGAAGGAGCAGGTGGAGGTGAATGTATGCCCTTGGAGTCCCAGGCCCGGACAATAACTCTTGAACTTTCAGACCTTAATTCAAAGGCTGGCTCAGTCCCTAGGCCAGACTTAATAACATTCATCTTGTGGAATTCAGTTTCCCCCAAATGCTGCTTTTAGCCCCATTCCCCGAAAGCACTGGTTCTTTCTGAGGTGAAGTCCATAAGGAGGGGTGAGATTGGGGTGTCCTTGTGCAAGGAGGGGATGGAGGCCTCAGCATCAGGAGACGTCAGTTCCTCTTCTGCTTTCTGTCTGCCTCTGGGAAGGTCATGGGTCCACCTGCATGCATTTTGGGAAGCCTGATTCAGAAAGCGTTCCCCCCTCTTTAGAAACCATGTTCCTCTTTTCCCAGGTACTTAACTGTCATTTCTGCCTTCCTGCAGTGTTCCTCTGCCTCCGAGGAGGTGGTACTATTGTTACTGTTACAGCACCTGATGCTATTCCATTTTGTATCACAGGAGACAGCACGCAGCAGGACTGCTAAGTATACCTGCCGCAGGTTGGGTACCGGTGCTGTGTGGGCAGGGTGCTAAAAGCCTCCCCTGTGTTCATCCTTGAATCCCATTCTCATGATGACCCTCAGGAATGGGTGCTGTCATCACCCCATTCTGTAGATGAGAAAGTGGGGCCTGGGGAAGTTGTGGCTTGTCTCCGGTCTCGCATCCAGCCCCTGCTCCTCCTGACCGCTAGGCTGAGCTGTTGCACTGGCAGAAAAGCGCTGGGATCACCCACGGGGCCTGGCAGGCTGGGGAGGCTCTCCTGACAGGACAGCATCGTCCTCGTGCGCCCTTTAGATGTTGGGAAGTAAAGACATACCAGCCTGGTGCTTCCCCGCGCCCCGGTGGCGGATGAAATGTGCGTGCAGTAGAGATGCGGGTGCACCCAGGGCAGACAGAGAGAGCACCCCAAGGGGGGCCCTGAATTCCGGCCTCAGCCCGTCCATCTCCCTCCCTGCTCCCGCTCCCCCTCCCCCAGGGTGGGCTCCTCCGTGGGCCAGACCGAGGCTTCCCTCCTGTCCTCCCGCAGGCGCCCCAGACCACCCCTCCCGCGATCGCACCTGCCAGCCCTCTAGAAGGACTTAGCAGGGCAGAGGGGCTGTTGTGCTTGAAGAGTAAGGAGCACCGCTATTGGGCGTGTGCCTGTTACCTGGGACAGAGGCGAGGGCTCCCCGGTCTGCACAGCGTGACACTCTGCAGTGCAGGCCTGTGCTGCTGCGTGGCGGTGATGGTCAGGGGCCGTCACCCCTGTGGTCTCGCAGGCCGGGACCCAAGCTGCCGAAGCCCGTGGGGAGGGAAGCTCGCCGCGCACTCAGGACTCGAGGCCACGTGGGGTCACCCTGACACACGCTGTCACCAAGCCCATCCGTCTGTAGAGCTGGGATCAGGAACACGTGGACCCGGCAAGGAGACGCCTGGATCCGGATTAAGAATGAAAGGACCAGGCTTCCCTGGTGGCGCAGTGGTTGAGAGTCCGCCTGCCGATGCAGGGGACACGGGTTCGTGCCCCGGTCCGGGAAAATCCCACGTGCCGCGGAGCGGCTGGGCCCGTGAGCCATGGCCGCTGAGCCTGCGCGTCCGGAGCCTGTGCTCCGCGGCGGGAGAGGCCACAACAGTGAGAGGCCCGCATACTGCAAAAAAAAGAATGAAAGGACCAAACGACACACGGCCCCACCCAGTGAGATCTTCCCCACACACGCTGGCCCAGTTCACACATGCACCAACGTTTCATCAGAAATACCAACAAAGCTGCCCAAATCCCAGAGACGGGGGCCTTCTCCCAGAGCAGCAGTTAGAGCCTGCACCCCGTACCTGAGGAGATGGGCAGGGCACACACAGCTGTCCAGGGTCAGCCGGACACAAAGCAGGCTCGGACCAGCCGAGCAGGACGCTGGCCCGGGGCGGGCACAGAGGTGCAGCCTGAGAGCACGTGCTCTCAGAGCCCCAGGGTCGGAAACACGCGAGAGAACACGTGTTCTGCCTGCACAATGGACACATCCACACCGTTAAAAACCACACAACGCCCACAAGGGTCTCATGCTGAGATACAGAGCCAGGTCCTTACCCGCATTATCAGAACCGTGAGGGCCTAGGGTTAAAGAGAGAAAGGCTCGGGCAGTGAGAAGGCGGGAGAGGACGTGAGCAAGGCCCGGGGTTGGGGGGTGCTCACCGGGACCTCGGTCCAAGCCTCCGGGAACAAAATGGCAGGGCTCCTCCTTGGAGTCTGGGAAGAGTGGACAGGCCAGACCAGGCCTGGGCTGTAGGGTAGGGTGAGTGACGGGGGCGCGGAACACGGGGCTGCCTCACCGCCACAGCTGAGGATGGGATGTCCCAGCAAAGCAGAGGGACAGACTTGAGGCCCAGACGCCAGACGATTTGGAAGAACATAGTTCACAAACGAATGCAAAAGTGAGAACAAGTATCTACTAAATGAACCACCTGATAGGGGTGTGATGACTGCCCCCTCCTGCCGATAAAAGATCAGTTAGCACAGAAAGCAAAAATCACAGGGATTTTACATTGAGGAACTCTTCTCCCAGCGAAGGTAAACCTGGCCTAAGGGCAGGGGAGAGACTAAGACCCTTAAAAACGAGGAGGCGAGTTGGGTGCAGAACAGACCCCTGCCTCGGGGGTCTGCCTGAGTCCACCCCCCCGATGTCCTCGTAGTGTCGCCTCTATTGGATGCAAGGGGAGCCCTGGCTGTCCACCCCCCCCACCACACACACAGATGGGCTGTCGTCGGCAGGGGCCTCCCCCAGCCTGCCGGGGCCCAGGCGAGACCCCGGTACTCCAAACTCGGGGGCCGCATGGATACCCCGTTCCAACACCCATTATGCAATTGTCTGGCTAACTGGCCACTTCGCTCCTTTGGCAGAGCCAGAGGGACAGGGCATGTACCTCACCTTCCCTCACTGGCCACTGCTGCGAGGGGAGCAGGCCACGAGGGAGGAGGGGACAGAGGGAAGGGAGATGGAAAATGCCTCCTGAGAGCCAGGGCGCATGTGGAATCTTGATAGGAAGGGCAAAGGGGATACAGCGCCTGCCTCTGATGAGCCTAGTCAGGGATGAGAGAGCTCTTGGCGGGGGACACACTCAGATGTGCCCCGGGGAGGGGAGGGGCTGAGGACCCAGCAGACGGCCTTTCACTTTTTGTAGGAGGCGGTGCAGGGCTGGAGCGCAGCTGAGGGGTCCGTCCCGTCCCCGCACGGGCCCCGCGTCTCCTCCAGCAGCTGCTCCGGAGGATTTGGGTACCAGCGGCAGGGCCCTGCCCGGGGATGCTCTGGACGCAGCGCTGCCTCTTCTCCCCTCAGTGCGGGAGGGAGCACCTTCCCTCATCTTCAACCTTTACACACTCCAGTTCACCAGCGACAGCCCCTCTGCGCAGGGGCCCGGGGCCAAGGAGGGGGCATGTGGTTTGCTCGGCCTCTGCGGGTGGCTTTTCTTCTTGCCTCCTGTTCAAACCTCTCCTGCCCGCATCGGTGGCACTGCCTCAGCAGCATCTTCTGTGGCTGCCCCGCGCCTGCCGCCGGGCCCACCAGGAGGTCACCTGGCGGGAACCCTGGGGCCCAGCCTGGCCGAGCTGAGCCGTCAGTGCCGGAGTGGGGGGCGCGCGTGAACCGGCCCTGCCCCTCCCTCTCCTCCCTCCTCTTCCCGCACTCCATCCGGGGAACTTTGTGGGCGCCGGCCTCGGATAGGTTCCCTCGGCCTCACTTTCCCTGAGAGCCTGTCCCCAGCCTTCGTCCTTGTTTGTTTCTTCCTCTCCCTTAATGTAAACGCCCAAAGGGGGGACAGTATGATGACCCCAGTCCAGAGGCTCAGGATCCTCAGCCGTGACCTTGCTGAGCTCAGGTCCCTCCACTGGGTGGAGCCCGTTAAGCATTCGTATTTTCAGCGTTAACTTGGCGGAGAGTAACAAGCTGCTGGAGGCTAGCGGCGGGGAGAACCAACGTCCACTGAGCTTTTACTGTTTGTTAGGAGTTTGTCATATGCAGCCTCACTCATTGCTCGATATATGCACATACACACACGCACACACACACACACACACACACACACACACTATGGTACAAGGTAGATACCATTAACTTTTCTTTTCAAGTGAGGAAACTGAAGATAAGATGCTCAGTGATCATGTCAGATACTGAAAGTGATAAAAGGATGGCGGCGGGGCTATGGCCACGTCACCCGGTCAAGAAAGAAAGGTGCTCTGGCTGGAGCACCTGTGGGTGGCCCTGCGGGTGGGGTGGGAACAGCAGCCAAGGAGACGGGAGGCTCAGGAGGGGAGGGAGGAGGACAAAGCGAGGGGTGGGAACCACAGGCTCAGACTTCCGCACTTACATCCACAGCCTCTTCCCTCCCCGCTGGCCCCCCGGCACCTTCCCCAGGTTTACCCGGACCCCTCCTGGAGGTGATGCGAGAGCCACCTTCCCCGCGGAGACCTCTGGGGGGTGCTGAGACCAGGCGGGCTCCTCTTTAAAGAAAGGAGAGAAACAGGAGAGGGGGAGAGAGACAGAGAATGAGAGAGAAGTGGCGGGGGGGGGGGGAGGGAAGGGGGAGGTAGAAACGAGAAGAGAAGGAGGGAGAGAAGGAAGCAGGGAGGGGAGAGAGAGAGAGAGAGAGAGAGAAAGATTCCATTTTGGCATCCGGGCCAAGAAACAGCGACAATGGAGCCCTTGCCCGAGCGCCGACGTAGTATCAGGGCAGAAAGTGTCTTCCCAAACTTCATAAAGGAAGTCGGGTAAGTGCAGGAGAACTGGGCAGGAAACCTGGTCACCCCACCTCATGAGGCTCCTTCAGGGGTAGAGACACTGAGAATAAAATCGTAGGGAAAGAAAGGGTTCAAACAGAACCAGGATTAAGGTTTCCCGATTCCAGGAAGAAATCAAAGGGAAGAATGTCATGAATATTCTGGGTTAGTTTTCGATGCTTCGGCCAAGAAATAGCCTGGCAGGTCATTAATGAACCTAGCTGGGGTTCTGGGTTTTCATACTGTGGTTAATTAATCTATGTAAGTATTTATAATGGTAATGGCAGAGCTACTGCCAGCCAAGACAAGTCATTGTAAGGTGAAATCAGGCCAGGCCCGGGACTGGGTTTGGGAGGGGGCGTGGGTCTGGGGCTTGGCTTTACAGGAATCACTGTGTTTTAAGTGTTCTGGTACGGGGCAGAGGTGACCCAGAGGAAGGGAGCGACAGTCTCGGAGCCAAAGGTCAGCAGCCCCGGCCAGGGTGGCGTAAGTGGGATAGAGGCTTGTTCAGGGGCTGCTTTCTAGTTCTGAGCTGTTCCGTCTCTGTGAGGGATGGGAAAAAAAAAAAATCTCCAGCTGAAAAATGTCACCTTCAACCTGACACTGGAGCCAGGGCATTTACAAATCTGCCTGTCGCCACCGTGACAGCCTGACGGATCACAGCCTCAGCCAGGACTGAGTCAAATCGCCACTATACGTCTTGCAAAAAGTTTGGGCTCTTAAGATTTTTGTCATCGAGACAGGTTAAGGGATGGGGGTGGGCACAGCTTCCAAACAGGAAGGGGACCGAGGCTGTGAACCTGCCTTCCCTGGAACTCCAGCAGCTGCAGGATTATCTGTTACCGGAGGGGAGGTGACAGGAGAAAATTACCCAGCATCAGCCCCATCTGCTGCGGAGCACCGTTTGTTTCACCTTCACTAATTCACTTGGTTCGTCATTTTTCCTTTGTCTCCGTGTCATGCACCAAGCCCTACGTCTCTTTGCCCCGGTGTCCCCAGCCGGGCAGCGTAGCTGCAGAAACAAAGCCTCGGGAATCTTTTCAATCAACTGCAGTCAGTCTGAGTCTCTCTCTCCTCTGCCTCATTGTCATTTCCTACATAATTGATTAGGAACTGGAGGCAAGAGAGAAGCTGTGATTGCTTTTACAGCCTGGGTCTGCAGGCAAAGCACATTTCTGTGTTTGGCTTTGCCTCCTGGGGCCTGCCTCTTTCAGGAAGGAGTGGCAAAGTGATAACAGAGGCTCTAGCAGACTCGTGTCACAGAGAGAGAGGCCGCACACCTATAGGCGAAAGCCCTGGCTCTGCCGTTACCCTTGGGTGCTTGACCATCAACCTCTCCCAGCTTTGCCTTTTCATCCATAATAGATCTGATGCTGGCTGTCCTCCACCAGCCAGGGTTGCTGTAAAGATTAAATGAGATAGTATAAGGGGGAAGCTTCACTGCGCCTGCTTAATGAGAAAGTGAATTTAAAGCACTTAACACAGCCTTGCAGATAACAAATGTTCCATAACTACCATTCTATTATTATGCAAATGGAAGTAACAGAGATTATTTTCTACCCTTGCAGCATCTGCCATCCTTCTGGTTCCCGAGCTACATAGGGCCGCTCATTCAACATTTACTGAGCGAGTTCTATGTGCCAGATGCTGTATATGTCCTGGGGATGTGGAGGTTTTTTAAATGAAAGCAGAGATGGTAGCTCCTGGGTCTGGGAACACAGAATCTGGTGGGAGTCCTGTCCCGGAGGAGCTGAGAACAGGATGCTTAGGTGTGTACTTCCCCTTGGAGGGGGGGGGGGGGGATTGCTAGCGAAGGTCCTGATTGAGAAAGTGACATTCGAGTTGGGTTTTGTAGGGATCGGCCTGTTGAAGTTGGGGGCAGGATAGGGCATTCCAGTGGGAATTGCATTCACTAACACATCTGGGCAGGACAGGGATCAGGGGTCTCTGGGAGAAGCACAGGGCCCAAGGTACCCCTGAAGGGTGCCCCACTGCCACATCTGGGGCTAGACACGCAAACGGGGAGATAATGCAGAAGGAGCATGTTCATTTGATGCTGAGGATATCCTGAGCTTCGCTAGAGGGCACTGAAGACCATCAAAGGCTTTTTGTTTTTTTAACATCTTTATTGGAGTGTAATTGCTTTACAATGGTGTGTTAGTTTCTGCTTTATAACAAAGTGAATCAGCTATATGTATACATATATCCCCATATCTCCTCCCTCTTGCGTCTCCCTCCCTCCCACCCTCCCTATCCCAGCCCTCTAGGTGGTCACAGAGCACCGAGCTGATCTCCCTGTGCTGTGCGGCTGCTTCCCACTAGCTATCTAGTTTGCATTTGGTAGTGTGTACATGTCCATGCCACTCTCTCACTTCGTCCCAGCTTACCCTTCCCCCTCCCCCTGTCCTCAAGTCCATGCTCTACGTCTGCGTCTTTATTCCTGTCCTGCCCAGAGCTTCTTCTGATCTTTTCTTTTTCTATTTTTTTTTTAGATTCCATACATATGTGTTAGCATACGGTATTTGTTTTTTTCTTTCTGACTTACTTCACTCTATATGAGTCTCTGTGTCCATCCACCTCACTACAAATAACTCAGTTTCATTCCTTTTTATGGCTGAGTAATATTCCATTGTATATATGTGCCACATCTTCTTTATCTATTCATCTGTCGATGGACACTTAGGTTGCTTCCATGTCCTGGCTATTGTAAATAGAGCTGCAATGAACATTTTGGTACATGACTCTTTTTGAATTATGGTTTTCTCAGGGTACAGGCCCAGTAGTGGGATTGCTGGGTCATATGGTAGTTCTATTTTTAGTTTCTTAAGGAATCTCCACACTGTTCACCATAGTGGCTGTATCATTTTACATTCCCACCAGCAGACATCAAAGGCTTTTTTTTTTTTTTTGCAGTACGCGGGCCTCTCACCGTTGTGGCCTCTCCCGTTGCGGAGCACAGGCTCCGGACGTGCAGGCTCAGCGGCCGTGGCTCACGGGCCCAGCCGCTCCGCGGCACGTGGGATCTTCCCGGACAGGGGCACGAACCCGCGTCCCCTGCATCGGCAGGCGGACTCTCAACCACTGCGCCACCAGGGAAGCCCATCATCAAAGGCTTTTAAACGAGGCACCGCAGTCCTGTCCGCAAGGAGTAAGGTTAGCTTAGAAGATCACTCAGAACTGGATGGGACAAGGATGGAGAGAAAAGATCAGCTAGGCTGACAATACAGAGATCCAGAAGCTGCCTGCCTTGGGGAGGGGCGAGAGAGCAAATCTTACACCACACCCTAGTGCAGCTGTCGGCACTCAGGGGCTGCCCCCAGAGTAGGCAGCCTGGCAGGGCCTGCGGCTGGAAGGGAAGCCCGCCCCGCAAGGGATCCAGAAGAGCCATGGCATTACAAGCTGCAGCCACCAGAGGGCAGTGGCGGGAGGGCCTAGATGCAGACAGTGCCGCTCGGTCCAGGTGCAGCCACAGGGAGGGTGGGCAGAGAGCTCTCAGTTGGGGGAGCGCTGATGTGATATCCAGGCCGTTTTCACCTTAAATTGTTCTGGGGTACGGTCAGGCCAAGGATTCAATCTGAAAATATCTCTGTGCTCCACTGACAAGATGCACAGCGGGCTTGTATAAGAAGCCGGGACGCCTGTGGTCCAGACGCCCGGTTTGATGCTTATTGCATTACCTGTCCGGTCTATCAGCTCCCCCAGGGCGGTGCTGGAGATGGGAGGGGTTTGCCCGGAGGCTTCCGGGAGGATGAGTTCACGTGTCCAGTGTACTTTCACACGTGCTGTCTCCTTGAAGCGTCGGGGTAACCCTTAGAGGTGCAGGTTAACGCTTCACAAATGCAATTCAGACGAGTTACCTGATCTGCCTGGAAATGAGGCAGTCGCTGTGGACTCAAGGCTCAAGCCCCTCCTGCCATTTCACTCCGAATCCTCTCAATCTCCTTTGTCCTTTGAAACAGGGTGTGTTTCTATGTTGTAAGTGGCAAATCTGCGGATTGTGAGTGTCTCAGAGAAGCTGATCTGCTTCCTGAGGGCCAGGGAGGGGACAGTGCAGCAGATTGGAATGGAGAGCCCCAGATGTCAGGCACTGTTTGTAACTGAGACGCTTACGGGGACGCTTCCCACTTGATCTTCGAGGCAACCGCATGGGAAGGATTACATCCGGTTTTTAAATGGGGAAACTGAGGCTCAGGGAGGCTCCTGTCCCGAGCCAGCCCAGCCAGCGGGCGCCCGCTGGGGTCCACGAGCCCCCTGGGCCAGGTGGGGCTGAGGTTCGCGAGGAAGGCTGAATTTGTGGCCCGGAAAGGGACACACCTGTTTAACCTGTCAGTAGTAGTTTCCCAACAGAAAGTGCGGCTGACACAGTACACCTGTGACAATCCAAGGCCAAGGAGAGAGCAGGCTAATTCCATTTGTGACCAAAAGAGCTATTATTGTCCTCAGAGGGAGCGGACATGTTTCCTCGGCAGAATCGCCGATCGAGACCTTGGCGGGTGGGCCCTGTCACTGTGCGGACTGGGGCGAGGGTGACACGGTCCAGGGCCTGCCAGGAGAGATCACAGGCAGAGAGGAAGGAGAGTGGGAAGCAAGCCCAGGACACGGCACTGAGCACACAGCCTCAGCGGCTCTGGACGGAGTCTCCACGTGTCCTGGGTTAAGGGGTTGGGCCAGCACGGTGACTCACTTCCTCCGTGGGCCCTTTAGAGAACATCACTCCCAGTTAGATGGACCCGCTATCTCCACAAGCCTGCATCAGACCACACACACCGCCGTGTTTCCATTTACTCGTGCATTCTTGGTTCCCTGCAGCATGTGGCTCTCTCTCTATCTCGCTGGTCTCCTTTTCTTTTCTACAGAACTAGACAGCGTAGCTGCGTAGCTGCTACGTGTGACCCTTCCTGTCCCTTAACTCCTCTGAGCCTCGTTGTCCTCGTGTGATAAATGAGCAGAGTGCTACTCTCCGTACCTGCCCTGTGGACGCAAAGGATCAGTGTATATTGTTAGCAATTAGTCCAGGGATGGCATAGATTAAAGCTAAATAAATGTTGGTTTTCTCTCTTCCTTCGCCTTTGTGTCTGAAACATGCACCCGCGTGCACACACACAGGGCAAACCACAAACCTCACCGATAAATCTATGCGAAGTCAGAGTTAACTTAGAGAATCCACCTGGTGCAGAGGCTTTCAGAGGACTCACATTCCTCAGGTGATGAAAAACAATGATGATAAATCTTAAGGAATGTCACCTTGCCCCTGGCACTGAAAACAGGAACCTGAAGTGTTGGTGGACTAGGCTTGAGTGTGTGGAGGAAGGCAGCGGAGACAGCCTGCTCCCCGCCAGAGGGGCAGCGGGACCCGCAGGGAGCCCACTGGGGGCACAGAGACCGGCCCCTGAGCTGTCAGACCGCTCCGTGCTTGTTAATTTCCCAGATTGCATTTCAGGATGAGGATGCAGGACAGGACGGGCCTGCGTGTGGTACACACAGAGATCACGGTCAGTGAAATTTCAGGATGAGCTTGCAGATGTGGATGCGTCAGTCCAGAGCTGTGCAGACTGTACTTCGCAGAGTCCTGGACGTCCCCGGGGTCTGGTGCTGTCCCTGCTGGCATGGTGTCCGTTCTGATAGTTGTGCTGGGGTGGCCACTGCAGCCTAGTCCAGAGTACTTCACTTTGGATTGTTTGACATATTGGCTGATTACTTTCAATACTTAGGTCCTTTAGTAATTTTGGAGAATTATTAATCTTCCATTGTCTCTTCAAATATTATTTCTCAGCTCTCTCTTTCTGAAGCTTCTGTGAGGCATGTGTTGGGTCCTCTCACTGTTCACTGCTATTTCATATTTTTCATTTCTATGTATCTGGATGACTTCCAGGTTTATCTTCCACTTTGGTAATTTTATCTTCTCAGATAATGCTTAACCATTCATTGAGATTTTAAAATTTTCATGACTTCAATTTTTACTTCCAACAGCTCTTTAAGGCTCTACTTTTTTTATGTCTTCATTTCATATGTGTTTGATTCGTGATTTTCAAGCTGGACGATTCCAGCCTCGGTTTAGTCTTTTGATTACTGAAGCTCACAGGGGCCTCAGAGGATGTGGCTATGTCCTCGTGTGTTTGGGATCAGGAGTACATCCTCAGCAGGCAAGTGTGTGGCCTGGGATGAGAGCATGTCTCTCCCTCTGTGTTTGCCTCTGTGTTTGGGGACGGCGGGAGTGAATCAGCACAGGCAGCATAAATTGGACCCCCGAACCCCTCACAACACAAACTCCCTGCAGTTACAAATTCCCTGGGGAGACACAGCTGCTCCGTCCAGAGCCAGGTCAGGACAGACAAGGTCCCTTGCTGTCCTCGTGCTAATTTGGGGACCTCTTCCTAATCCAACACTTGGAGGCTCTCAAGGGCTCCATCCTCCTGTGGAAATGTCCTCCAGTCATGGCCTCACTCTCCAAGTTCCTGTGAGGTCGTGGCCCCTTGGCTTATGTCGCCACAAGTTGACTCTCCCGCCCCCGGCCCCAGGCAACTGAAGCACCAGTTCATGCCCCGGCCACTCTGTTTTAAGCTGTCTTTAGTGTTAGTCTTGGAGAATTCCTTTATTTTCCCACCACCATCATCATCATCCTTAGCAGCAGCCTATCATGGCTAACATTTGTTGAGCCCTTTTATGAGGCAGATGCTATAATTATCCCCATTTTCCATGGGGATGATAAAATTGGAATTTTCTTTAAAGAACAAGCACTCCCCATTGGAGGAACAAAAATACATCCTAAAGATGTAGGTAGTAGTTTCATAGCAGAGGGAAAAGAATCAGGTTCATAAAGGGAAATGACTTTCCCAGGTTCTCATAGTTCACAGCAGAGTCAGAACCAGACCCTCAGCCCAGAGCCAGATTTCCCTGCTAAAGAGTCTTCCTTTGATGAAGTTCTACTCATTTCTTATACTGTAGTCAAAATCTTACCTGTGGAGGGAAATCAGGGAGAATGTTTATGGCACCCTCTGCGTAACGGTGGGCTTGCTCACCTCTTTCAGGTGTCTCTGTATTACGGCTAATCTTTCTAACCAACCTTGGTACTAGGGAAGATACCGAAAGGATTGTATCGACTGATCACAAAATTGTTATAAGAGGTTGGCTGTTAAATTTTGTCTTCCATGAAGGGTGTTTCTTACAAACCCAGAGAGATTTATAAATACAGATAGAACGTCTCTAAATGAGAGGCTTAAAGGTGATGTGGACTCCCTCCCTTAATGTGAGTCATTTGGAAAACAAAAATCTATCTGCTGAAATTAATTAGTCTCTGGATTATGCTTTGAAATTATATTTCTATTTCTATAGAGAATGATGGTTAAAAATTAAAAGGAACAGAGAAACAGAGGTTCCTTCTGTTATCTTTTAGCCCAAAGGTTTCTCTCTCTTCGTTCATCAAGAAGACTGGGCTTTGGGGCTTCCCTGGTGGCGCAGTGGTTGAGAATCCGCCTGCCGATGCAGGGGACGCAGGTTCGTGCCCCGATCCGGGAGGATCCCACGTGCCGCGGAGCGGCTGGGCCCGTGAGCCGTGGCCGCTGAGCCTGCATGTCCGGAGCCTGCGCTCCACAACGGGAGAGGCCACAGCAGTGAGAGGCCCGCGTACCGCAAAAAAAAAAAAAAAAAAAAAAAAAAAAGACTGGGCTTTGAAAGCCAGATAGGGCGAGTCAGAAAGGGTGGGATGGGGAGTCGTCCCTGCCTGGGGTCTGCCGGGTCTGATGAGGCAGGAAAGAGTAGGAAGCGGCCAGGAACAGCAGCCCTCTGAGTTGAAGAAGCAGCCGAGTGACTTCACGTCTCAGGAGAAAGCTCTCGGCTCCCCGTGCTGCCTTGTGTGTCCTACAGCTGGTAAGAGTCCAGTGCCCACAAGTGACCTTACCCTCCCCAGGCGAGGGCAGATGCCAGCGAGGTCATGAGACGCCTCCAACCTTCCCCACTTGTGTGGAAACCAGCATTTCTGCCCCCAAACAATTCCTGTCTCATCACCTGCGTTGCTTCCTCCTGACCCAAAACCTCTGCTCTAAACTACCCTAGATTCAACTTCCTGCTTTCCTGACTTTGCCAGGATGCTTTCCACCTGTGGTATTTTTTTTTCACCTT
The DNA here is from genome assembly GCF_026419965.1 of Kogia breviceps. Classification (NCBI taxonomy): domain Eukaryota; kingdom Metazoa; phylum Chordata; class Mammalia; order Artiodactyla; family Physeteridae; genus Kogia; species Kogia breviceps. Next base: position 118,349,166 of record NC_081316.1, read on the forward strand.
TTCTTTGAACCAAACCATGTATTTCACCTCCTACAGAATGGCAGTCGTTCTGATCTGCAGTCATTCATTCCCTCCGTCAAACCCGAGGTCGACTCTTCCCCATCTATTCTATGCATTAAGCGTCCATCTTGCAGGCTGCTTCTTGGGATGATGGGTAGAAACATACAAGAGATGAAAATGACCTTCATCTGGATTATGGTGGTGGTGACACAAGCATATGCGGTTGTTAAAATTCATTGGCTGGTATGCTTAACACCCGCGTAAATTTTACCTCGACAAAGTTGACTGTCCGCACGCCCACCAAAACACTCCCATGTTGGACAAAGAGGGGCCCAGGTCCCCGATACTCTCACATAGTCTCTAAGTCTAATTTAGGAACAAAACTGGGCTGGACTATAGAGAAGACGCGGAAATTAAAAGTGCACTTTCCAGGAATAAATTTTTTAAATGAGAGTCTTTGAGCACCTATGATAGGGAGGTCCTGGGTCTATGAATAAAACTATCTCAGATATAAGCTGATATAGTCTAATACAGAAGACAGAAGAGTAGAAAGTTCCAATAAAGTGGGTAATTGCTAAAATAGAGGCAAGAGGAGGGAACTAGGGAGGTGATCAAAGCCAGCTGAAGCACAAAAGTCTTTCTGCAGGAAGCCCGTAATGAGCCCTAGGGACCAGGAGGGATCACCCAGCATCACCAGTCAAAGCAGCAACCAGAAAGTACCGGACACGTGTGTGCATGTGTGCCGTGTGTGTGTGTGTGCGTGTGTGCGTGCGGGCGGGCACACACATGTTCAGTGTCTTGAGCTGGACCACAGCTCTGAAGTCCTGGGACTCTTCACCGTATAGAAGCTTGGGTATCACGTGTGGGTTGGAAGCTGATTTAGGGACTGGAAAGTTATCAGTGTATGCAAACTCGTGATCATTCTGTTTGGGGGCTAAACCGAGCAGCCAGGTTAGCTGTGGTCCCTTTTCTCTAGGAGTTTGGTTTAATCTGATTTCATTTGTTACTTCTGACTCTGTTGGTTACCAGTCAAGGAATGGTCTTCCTTGGTCAGAGACTCAATGCTTTATTGCAAATATAAAGAAAGATTTCTCTTTTGTTGAAACTTCAGAAATGGCTTTCTAATGGCCAGCCTTTATCCAGTTTCTCAAAGGCAATTTGTGTATCTCTCAAGATGCTTGTCCTAAGGAGATCTTCTCATTCCATCCTTTCTCCTTTTCTCCCATGACTTCAGTTGCCATCTACAAGTTCCGAATTCCTGATTTTGCATCTCTTCTTAGTTCCATTTGACCCAGTTGCTTACTGGGTCATAATAATCTTCTCAGCTCCACAATGACCCAGTTGTTTACCGGGCCATAATAATAACAAACACTTCTGTAGCCAGGCACCATTCTGAGCACTTTTCATGAACTGACTCATTCACTCTGCAGCAACCCTTTAAGGAAGGTGCCATCATTGTAGATCATCCTCCTGGATGCCTTGCAGACACCTCAAACTCAGCATGCCCACAAATGATGTCACAATCACTCCCCTAAAACCTGCACCTCATCCTTATACGGTTCACATTTCATTAAATGACCCCATCTTCCCACTGGGTGCTCAACCATGAAACCTGGAAATCTTCCTTGACCTTTGCCATATCCAGTCACCAAATTTGCTCTGCTGTCCCAGTTTTTCTTAGGAGAGGCAGCATCAGTTCACGGCTAAAGCTTTGTCTTTGGAGCCAGACGGTTTAGGTTTGAATCCGATTCTGCCACTTCACAACTGCAAGTCCTTATAGAAGTTACTTAAACTCTCTGAGCCCCAGTTTCACTGTGAGAATTAAGGGAGTTAAAACATGGAAAGCATTTAGTATGGTGCTTGGAATATAATAATGAAGTGTGTCTTCATCTGTCTCCGTTTCACTAAAAAGAACAAGGCAAATAGTGACAGCAGACCAGCAGACCTGGGATTACATCCTTTTTTGCCCTTTACCATCTGTGTGTCTTGGCCCACGTTGGTTGATTCACTGGGCCCACAGCTTCTTTATCTGTAACATGGAGATGGTACGACCCACCCACATGGCCATTGTGAGGAATAAAGGAGAAACTGGGTGTAAAGTCCCCGGCAAAATGCCTGGCATATAATAGTCACACAATAAATATTATTCCTCTTCTCCCCCATTCATGGCAGTTACTCACCCCATCCGCGTCTAAGAAGAAAATAATTAGTTGCCAGAGAAGCATCTGGAATGGGAAGGAGAGAGAGAGCGAATCAGCAGATTTGTCAGCTTTGTCATTAACTACGGGGTTTAGAATCCTGGGCAAGAATTGTGCCTGACACTCCCATCTCTCTTGCATTTTATCCTCTCTTTTTTTAGAGAGCTGAGTATCCAGTTAGTTTGTAAATCACGACCTATGTTTTGACTGTGCACTGCTGTCCAATACTCACATTTCTGAAACAGCATAAGCTCCAGCTCTTCCTCCTGCTTCACAAGTGCACTGCTGAGCGCCTTTTCATTTCCTAATTTAATGGTGTGTCAGTGGGGTTTGGGGGTAAAAGGGCCTAGAGGGACACAGGGCCATCCTTACCCCATCAGCTGGAAGGCCGGGCCCACCATGGAAGCAGTGGTCCCAGTGAAAAATGAAGATGCAGGACACTTGTTCAAAAACTATTAAGCATTTCAGGATGGCATTAGCAGAGCATGAAACCAAACTCAGAGCCCTTCTGAGCCGGGGCCCTGTGGGACTTCCCGGGGCGCCCACCTATGCAGTGGCCCCAGTGGGGGGGACCCAGCTCTCTTTTCCACATGCTCCCTGTGGCCTCCCCTTAATGCTCATAAATCGCCCCGAACCTTCTTCCTCAGCCCTGGCTTCATCTTTTCACCCACTGCCCAACTCAAACCTCAGAAAAGCTGACCTCAAGAAGCAGAGTCCTGACATCAGAGCTCTGATCTCTGCTCCTCCAGTGACCTTCACTCCTTCTCTTTATAAAAAGCAAAGATGGGAACGATAAAGACGTGCTGATTTTTTTTTTTAAACTTTTTATTTTATATTGGAGTAGAGTTGATTCACAGTGTTGTGTTAGTGTCAGGTGTACAGCCGAGTGATTCAGTTATACATAAACATGTATCTATTCTTTTTCAAATTCTTTTCCCATTTAGGTTATTACAGAATATTGAGCCTTGTTCCCTGTGCTGTACAGTAGGCCCTTATTGGTTATCTATTTTATTCATTTATTTCTTATTGGAGTATAGTTGTTCTACAACCCTGTGTTAGTTTCGACCGTAAGGTGAAGACGTGCTGATTTTTGAAAGTCAATATTTAGTGGGTGATTTTTAGTTCTAGACAAAGGGCTTTCAACATAATTTTCCTGTTTAATCTTTAAGACCATCTCACCAGTAGTTACTGCTTTACCTCCATCTTATGGATTAAGTTATAGATTTAGAAAGATCAAATATTCTGTCCAAGGTCACACAGTAAGCAGGTGGAGGGTCTGGGGTTAGAACCCAAGTTCTCTGATTCCAGAGTAAGGGAAGAGCTTTCAGAGCCTGGACAGATGTGTAATAGGACAGAATCAACAACAGCAAATCAAAGAGAGAGAGACAGAGAGAGAGAGAGGGAGAGAGAGAGAGAGAGAAACTATATTTGTGACAAGAAGATTGAAGGCTATTAAGATGTCAGTTTTTCCCAAGTGACTTTATAGTTTTAAGGCAATTCTAAGCAAAGTGCTAATAGTTTTGTTTGGTTTTGTTTGGTTTTGTTGGAATGGCTGTCAGGGGAGGATAGTGTTCACTTTTAGCTTTAGCCAAGAAAACCCCCAGAGAGAAACCAACTGGAGGGTGGGAGGAAGAGCCCTGCCTATTTTAAGTCATTCCACAAACTACAGTGACATAAACTGTGGGCTTCTGGCATAGGAATCAATAGATGGGTCTATGTAACAGAATCGATTGCCTAGAAATACTTTTATGAAATATAAGATTTGGAGATATGAATATGACAATTTCAGAAATAAGTTAGGAAAGAAAGGGATGTTCCATAAGTGATGTAGATTTTTCTCATAGTGAGAAATCTATATGGAGTCCAACTCCAGAATACATTACAGATTACAGAGAAGAAAGTAAAATACAACACCATTAAAACTAGAAGTAAATATAAATAAGTTTACAGGTCTATCTGTGTCTCAAAGCAATGGCATAAGAAGGGCAGAAAGACTGATGAATTTGGCAACATTAAAATTACTGAGTTGGCCAAAAGATTCGTTCCGTTTTTTTCTGTAGGATGGCTCTCGTAGCACTTAGTTGTCTTTAACTTCGAAACAATTTTGTTAGATTGTATGTGACAGCTGTCATATCAGCGTGCATTAAAAAAAAAAAAACTTACCCAAATTGGTGAATTTTAGTGTAGCCATTTTAATGTTGAAGATGGAAGAAAAAAGCAACATTTTCATCATATTATGCTTCATTATTTCAAGAAAGGTAAAAACGCAACTGAAACACAAAAAAAGATTTGCGCAGTGTATGGAGAAGGTGCTGTGACTGATGGAACGTGTCAAAAGTGGTTTGCGAAGTTTCGTGCTGGAGATTTCTCGCTGGATGGTGCTCCGCGGTCGGGTAGACCAGTTGAAGTTGATAGCGATCAAATCGAGACAGTAATTGAGAACGATCAGTGTTATACCACGCGGGAGAGAGCCGACATACTCAAAATATGCAAATCGAGCGTTGAAAATCATTTGCACCAGCTTGGTGATGTGAATCGCTTTGATGTTCGGTTTCCACTTAAGTTAAGCGGAAAAAAACCCTTCTTGACCCTATTTCCGCATGCGATTCTCTACTGAAACGTAATGAAAACGTTCCGTTTTTAAAACCAATTGTGACGGGTGATGAAAAGTGGATACTGTACAACAATGTGGAACGGAAGAGATCGTGGGGCAAGTGAAATGAACCACCACCAACCACAGCAAAGGCCGGTCTTCATCCAAAGAAGGTGATGTTGGTGGGATTGGAAGGGAGTCCTCTATTATGAGCTCCTTACAGAAAACCAAACAATTAATTCCAGCAAGTACTAACTTGTTGGAACAGTTAGACCAACTGAAAGCAGCCCTCAACGGAAAGCTTCCGGAATTAGTTAACAGAATACACATGATCTTCCATCAGGATAAAGCAAGACCACATGTTTCTTTTTTTTTTTTTTTTTCTTGTACGCAGGCCTCTCACTGTTGTGGCCTCTCCCATTGTGGAGCACAGGCCCCGGACGCGCAGGCTCAGCGGCCACGGCTCACGGGCCCAGCCGCTCCGCGGCACGTGGGATCCTCCCGGACCGGGGCACGAACCCGTGTCCCCTGCATCGGCAGGCGGACTCCCAACCACTGCGCCACCAGGGAAGCCCAACCGCATGTTTCTTTGATGACCAGGCAAAAACTGTTACGGCTTGGCTGGGAAGTTCAGATTCATCCGCCGTATTGTACTTTCATGTTTCCATTTATTTGGGTCTTTACAAAATTCTCTTAATGGAAAAAATTTCGATTCCCTGAAAGACTGTAAAAGGCACCTGGAACAGTTCTCTGCTCAAAAAGGTAAAAAGTTTTGGAAAGACGGAACTATGAAGTTGACTGGAAAATGGCAGAGGGTAGTGGAACAAAAGGGTGAATACATTGTGAATATAAAGTTCTTGGTGAAAGTGAAAAGTGTGTCTTTTATTTTTACTTAACAACCAAAGGCACTTTTTGGCCCACCCAATATATCCTTCTGAATGTCAAACAGGAAATTTAAAAACAATCAGTATGAGTACGTATTTTGAACAGTATGACAAACGTAATATTTTTAATACGTAAAGAACTTCAAAAATCAATAAGAAAAACATGAATATTTCAGAAGCAAAATAAGCCAAGGAACTGAAGAGCTAGTTAAAAAGATGTTAATGTGTAAGAAAAAACAAAAACTTCAAATCACTTTGCATCAAAGAAACTCAAATTCATGTAAGATTGAGATGTGCCTCTTTTTGCCTGACAAATTGGCAAAGTTAAGAAAAATGCTAACTCTGCCTTAGTGGTGGGTAGTCTCAAACAGTTGGAAAATTAAGCTGAAAAGCAGTTTGGCTGCATGCGACAAAGGTATTAAAACGCCAACGTCATTTTACCTGTTGTTCCCATTTATGGGATTATATCCTTGGGTGGTTAAAATGGAACTAATAAATGTTTTTTGTAAAAGGCTATTTGTTGCAGTGTTCTATAAAACACCAAAATAGTGGAAAGGACCTAAACGCCCAGCCTTAGGAGAATGGTCATATACAGTGAATATGATGCAAATTATGAAGTCACATTCATTCATTAAAAATTCTGTTGAGGACTTTCTATGTGTTTGAACTGATTCTAAATCCTGGAAATGCATCAATGAGCCAAACAACAGAAATCCTTGTCTTTGGGGAGCTTACATTTTTGTGGGGAGAAAACAGATTTTAAAAATAACATAAACAAATTAAAGCAAAGGCTGGAAGACGTAAGTGCTAAGAAGAAAAATATAAATGGGTAGGAGATGGGGAGAGACAAAGCATGAGGTGGTGGGTTTGCCCTTTTCAAGTGGATTATCAGAATTGCTCTCACTGGGAAGGTGTTATTTTGAACAAATGCATGACGGTAACGAATGCAGTAAGTGTTGTGGACACTTGCGTGGAGAGCAGATGCGTTCCAAGGAGGGAAAAGAGGCTGCAAAGGCCCTGAGGTGGGAGCTCGTCTGCGGTATTCAAGTAAGGAAGACAGTATGGCTAGAACAGAGCGAGCGGGGGTGGGGTGGGAGATGCCAGGACAGGGGGATGGGTAAGGCAGGGGAGGAGGGGCCAGAGAGGCACTACTTCGGAGCAGAGGTTTTTGTTGTTGTTGTTTGTTTGTTTTAGTGAACTATGGTTGACTTACCGTATACTTTCGTTCAGGAGTTAAACTGAACTAAGGGATTTTGGCTCCAGCATCTGGAAGGACGGCACTGCCGCTAACATAGAATGGGGGGACCCCTTGATTAGGCGAGACGAGCGGTCCCTCTTGGAGGTGTTCACTTTGACACATCCGTTAGCGGTTCAAGTAGAGATGTGGGATGGGCCGTTGGCCGCGTGGGTCTGGGGTGTAGAGCAGAAATCTTGCGGGATTTCGACGCATTTGGGAGTCATCAGCATGTAAATGATATTTAAAGCTAAGAACCTGGATGAGATCACAAAAAGCAGCAGAAGTGCAAAAAAGAAGGTGTCTAAAGTGTGAGCCTCAGGCACTGCACACAGGCATGGGCAGGGGAACCAGCCAAAGAGGGTAAAGGGGGGCCATCCCTGTAATAGGAGGAGAAAACCAAGCCCCGAACAGGACCATATGGTGTCCCGGAGGCCGAGGGAAGAAAGTGTGCCAGAAGCGGCGTGAATCTCAAGCGTGGTGGAGACTTAACACTGGCTGGGACGTTGGATCAGCAGTGTGGAGGCCACTAGTGACCTTGAGAAGCACGGGCTGGGTGTGATGGGGGCGGCAGGCAGGGGTGCAGAGGAGGCAGCTGGAGAGAGAAAGACCTGGGTCCTTTTCCTCAAGGACGACCCCTTCACCCTCTCTCCCACGCCACCACTCTCCTCCTGGATCATCTCCATCAGCATACAAAGGTCCTACAATGCCTCAATCTGGTTTTTAAAACTACTTCGCGGTGTTGGAAAATGCTCCGGATCCCGTGCTGACGGACGTAAGTGACACCAAATAAAATACCCAGTGTGATGCCACTACCTAGCCAAACACGGGCTTCCGTCTCTTTCCCTTAATGCTCTAATCCTGTGGTTCTCAAAGTGGGACCCCCAGACCGCACCATGAATAGATCTGGGAGGTTGTAAAAAAATGCAACTTCGCCAGCCCCCAAATCTCCAGATTAAAGGAATCGGAAACTCTGGGGCAGGACCCAGCAATCTGTGGTCGCAGGCCATCCAGGCCACTCGGAGGCCCTGTCCCGGAGCCGCAGCACGGTCCAGGCTGTGGTCCACGGGGAATGTGATGAAAGCACCCATGCCTTACCTGGAAGGATCACATCTCACGCCACGCTGCAAACTGCACAAAAATGACGAATAGGTGTGTCTCTTACTAGAAGTCTCTCTGATCGCCCCACATCATGGGGTGTTTCCGGCACCTCACTGGTTCCCTTCTCTTCAGGGCTCCTTTCTTCCCCTTCTTCTTGCCTCTCCTCACCCTCTTAGGGATAAAAGCAGTGCTTCCAGGTGTCTTTAGCAGAGCAGTTCAGCTGCATGTAACTTGTGTTGTCTTTTCTCTTCTCAACATTTGTACCTTCAACATATCCTCCCAAATAAAGACAAATAATCTCCCTTAAGGGGAGAGATTCTGCTGTCAACTAATAGGATATCATACATTTGCGTGTGTGTGTATGTATATATATATATATATATATATATATATATATATATATACGCACGTATATAAATATACACATTTTATAAATAGATAGGGACCATCTGTGTATCAACACAATAAATTGTAGACAATTATCCAGAGCTGGCAGGACAGTAAATGGCTTTGTTCTCCTTCTTCTTCTTCTTCTTCCTCAGTTTTTCCTCCTCCTCCTCCTTCTTTTACATTTTCCAAAATTTCTGCTGTCGACATATTTCAGTGGACATATTCACCTGTATGGTAAAATGCAGTGGACATATTTCACTTGTATGATAAGATGAGTGAAAACTGTAAAGAAACAAAGGAAGAAAGAAATAATAATGAATGAGTCAAGGAAGGAAGGGAGGGAGGAGAAAGGAAAGGACGGGACAGACTCGCCAGCCCCTCCGTGGAATGTAGGGGTCGGTGTGCTCTGGCCGCAGTGGGGAGCCCATGGAGGGCCAGAGGGGGCTAAGCCTGGTCCAGGTGGAGGTTTGTGGAGGTCTAAGCAGTTCGTGGTGATGTGTATGCCCCTGGAACTCCATCTCGGTCACTCTAGCAGCTGCCCAGCGCCTCTGTAGAGCAGCGTGAAACTCGGAGTGGAGCCTGCCTTTGTGTGGGAAAACAAGGACATTATGCTACCCACTGGGTGTGTAATGATAAAGAAATGGAAAGTTTTGGAGCAACAAAATAGAAAATAGTTGAGTCCATGTTCTAAATATAAACTCCACAATGCCACACACGCAAGTAAAAGAGAGAGAGGGAAAATAACAATCCACTGCTCAGAAAAGGGTCTTGTTGTCACTTCACTGTGATAAAGTTCTGTTTCTCACCATTTACTCTCCTCCTATCTACGTGGTTCAGCCTAGTCTGTCTCAGCGTAGCCTCTGCTATTAAGCAAAGTCCAGATGCTAAATGCCTCATTCACACCTCTTGCCACCAGAAGCAGCTGTGTCTCCGGTGATTTTTCTCAGCTTCTCTTAAGTCCAGTTCATTCTTCTCCATGTTTTAAAGAACTCGTCTCTGAAAGACTTTCCTCTCCTCTTTTCTGCATGTTTTCCTTTTCTCTTAACCCCCAAGAAAGTGTGTTTTACACTACAGGTCGGCGAGACCATATCCTCTTCTCTTTGTGTTCTCAAAGAGGACCGCTCCCCTCTTTTTAGAATTCATTTAAACGTGCTGTGTCGTCGATGAGGCAGATGCCGCCATTAGGAGCAGCGCACATGGAAGGCATATACGTCCTGTCTTCACAGGGAGGTGTCCTTCTCGAGTCCACTCGAGTCCACTACCAACCCTCTGATGCCTGTGACATTAGCTACTACTTGCAGCTGGCCCTCTGCAGAGACATGGACAAATGCCCCGGCCTTTGTTGTTTCCCAGGGCAGGGCCAAGAAGTGAGGGATTGTGGCTTGAGTGACGCTGGTTCACCTGATTTATGCTCATTGACGTTTATTGAAATGGCCCCCAAGATATGGCAAAAGCTGAAGCAGTCCCAGACTCACGCTTGCTTAATAAATGCTTTTCTCATGACAACAGAAAGAAGCAAGAGCTGTTTGTACGTGGAATTGTGCCGGGTGCTTCAGGAAGATTCACAACAACAAGCTCTAGCTTCTAGAAGCTTATGATGCAAGACGGAGGAAGAGATGGTTATTGGACACATGGTTATGAGGTGGGGAACAGGCCACCCCCCAATATGGTGGCTTAACAAAGATAGGATTGCACTGCCTCTCGCCTGACAGTCAGAACAGAAGGGGCTTAGGGCCCTGGCATCACCATTTCCCAGTTAGGAAGGAGGAAGGAAGAATGCAAGACGAGCGATTTGCACCTTATGTCTCCTTTGCCGTCCGTGGGCTCGAACCCGTCACATGAGACCCCTGCAGGAAGCCCGGGGACTGTAACTGCATAGCCAGATGCCCCGCTGAAACCGGAGAAGGGGAGAAGCAGCTCCTGTTAACTGAGAGAAGGAAGCAAACATGGTTTCCAGGAGGCCGTGTCAGTTCTAGAGCAGCCATCACAAATTACCGCAAACCGGGTCACTTAAGCAGCAGAAATGTATTCTCTCACAGCTCTGGAGGCCAGAAGTCCAAAATCAAGGTGCCGGCATGTTTGGTTGCTTCTGGAGGTTGTGAGGGAGATTCTGTTCCGATCTCTCTTCTTCCTTCTGGGGGTGGCCAGCAATGCCTGCTGTTCCTTGGCTTGTAGACACGACACTCCAGTATCCGCCTCCCTCTCCGTGTGGTGTTCTCTCCCCATGTCAGTATCCAGACCCCTTTCTTTTTCCTCTGTAAAGATACCAGCCATTGGCTGTCGGGAACCCCCTGTCCCCATGGGATCACCTGTAATCGTCTGTCAGGGCTGCTGTTATAAAATACCAGACCAGCTGGCTTAAACAAGCAACAGAAGTGTGTCTTCTCACAGTTCTGGAGGGTAGAAGTCAAAGATTAAAGTGGCAGAAGGTTGCTTTTTTCCTGAGGTCTCTCTCCTCTGCTTGGAGACGGCCACCTTCTCGCCGTGGCTGTGTCCTCACATGGCACGTCCTCTGTGTGCTTACCTCTGGGGTCTCTCTGTGTGGTCAAATTTCCTCTTCTTATAAGGACACCAATCAAATTGCCTTAGGACTCACCCTTATGGCCTCATTTTAACTTAATCACCCCTTTAAAGGCCCTATCTCCATAACCGTTACATTATGTTACGTAGTGATAAATGCAACCACGTGCGTAAACCTCAAAATAATTATGCTGAGCAAAAGAAGTCAGACAAAAGTAAATCTATAATGTGTGATTTCAAACATATTAAACTCTGGAAAAATGCAAATTCTGAGATACTAGGGATTAGGGCTTTAACATATGAATTTTCTGGGAACATAGTGCAGCTCATTTCACCGCACCTTAACTTGATTACACCTGAAAAGACCCTATATACCCAAAGAAGGTCCCATACACAGGTACCAGGGGTTAGGACTTTTTGGGGGGAATCCAGTGCCACTCACCACAGAGCCTATTAGAAGTATTCTGCATATTATGTCCGTGGTCAACACAGTTGTGTTTAAAGAGTAGTGTCACACCAGCAAAAGAGGCATTGCAAAGAGGGAGCTGGTTATAGAATTCCCATTACTATGCACAGCAAAACCAAACCACGGAAACCCTAAGTTCCCTGTGTAATGAACCCAGCAACACTTCCCAAAGGCAAGTTGGTTTGCAGAGACTGGGATACTCCAGATTGAAGGAGAGTATGGGACAAATAGGGAAAGGTTTTTCGTTTCGTTTTGTTTTAGCATTTCAAACTCTTTCCTCCGCCAATTTTTATTTGCTATTTTTACATATATTTCACAGCTTTATGATATCAGGTGTAATTGATATACAATGAACGACACATATTTCAGTGTGCAATGTGGTAAGTTTTGATATGTCTGCACACATGAATTCTCCTGAGGTCCCCTCACCACAATCAAGGTAATGAGCAGTTCCATCATGTCAAAAGTTCCCTTGTTCCTTTCTGTAATCCTCCCTCCCGCCATCCCCTCCCAGCCCAGGCAAGCACTGATCTCCTTTCTGTCACCATACATTAATTTGCACTTTCCAGAGTTTAATGTATTTGAAATCACACATTATGTATTCACTGTTTTTCTGACTTCTTTTGCTCCGCGTAATTATTTTGAGGGTTATGCATGTGGGTGCCATTTATCAACAGTTCATTCTTTTAAATTGTAGAACAGTATTTCATTGTATGAATAAACCACAAGTTCCTTATCCATTCACATATTGATGAATATCTGGGTTGTTTCTAGTTTGTGTCTGGCAGAAATAAAACTATTAGGAGCATTCATAAACAAGTCTTTGTACGGTCATATGGTTTTATTTCTCTTGAGTAAATACCTAGGAGTGGAATTGCTGGATCATATCATTAAGTGTATGTTTAGCGTTTTTATGAAGCTGCCAAACGCTTTTCCAAAACGGTTCCACCATTTTACATTCCACCAGCAGTTTAAGAGAAGTTTTAGTTCCTCCATACCCTTGCCAACATTTGGAATTTTAATTACAGTCATTTTAACATGGGTGTAATGGTATTTCATTAGGGTTTTAAGTTGAATTTCCTTAATGACTAAAAATGTTCAGTATCTTATTGTGTGCTTATTTGCTAATTGTATATATTCATTGGTGAAATGTCTGTTCAGATCTTTTGAAAATTTGTATTGGATTGTTTTATTTCTTCTTATTGCATTTGAAAGTTTATTGTATATTCTGAATATAAGCTTTTTATCAAGTATATAATTTGAAATATTTTTCCCAATCTGTAGCTTATCTTTTTATTTTCCTAGCAGTGCCCATAAAGGAGGAGACATTTTAAGTTTTTCTGAAGTCCAGTGTAGTATTATTTTTTCATTTATAGATTGTGCTCTTGGTGTCACATCTAAGAAATCATTGCCTAACCCAAAGTCACAAATGTTTTCCTCTTATGCTTTTTTCAAGAAACTTTTATATTTAGGTCTTTGATCCATTTTGAGTTGATTTTTGTCTACGGTGCAAAGCATGGATGGAAACTCTTTTTTTTAAACTGATTGATATCTAATTGTTCCAGCACCATTTGTAGAAAAAAATTATATATTTTTCTACATTGAATTGCTTTAGCACTTAAAAAATTTAGGCCTCATAACTGTGGGTCAATTTTTGGACTCTATTTTGTTTCATTGATCTATTTTTCTATCTTTATGCTACACTGTTCTGTTTACTGTAGCTTTATAGCAAGTCTTCAAATCAGGTAACATTCAGCCTCCCAATTTTTTTTCCTAAATTGTTTTGGTTATTGTGTGTGTTTTACATTTCCTTATGGGTTTTAAAATCAGTTTGTCAATTTAAACTAAAAAGAACTACTAGTATTTGGATTGAGATTGTATTAAATCTATGGACTAATTTTGAGAGAAATGCAGTTTTAACAATAATGAGTCTTGTGACTGATTAGCTGAGTATATATCTCTATCTAGGTCTTTTTAAATTTTCTTCAGTTATGTTTTGTAGTCTTCAAGGTACAGGTCTTCGACATACTTTGATAGATTTAACCTTAAGTATTCATATTTAAATTTTGAATGCTTTTTAAATGGAATTATTTTTTAATTTAAATTTCAGATTATTCTTTGCTAGTATATAGAAATTCAATTGATTTTGCATAAAATATTTTATCTGGAAAATTTGCTACACTCATTAGTTGTTACTTTTTGATATATTTCATCAGATATTCTACAATAGCAGTCATGTCACCTACAGATACCTGTTTTATTACTTCTTTCCAATCTGGATGCTTTTTGTTTCCTCTTCTTGACTTAGTGCATTGGCTAGAACCTCCAGTACAATGTTTAGTAGAAATCATGTAAACAGACTTCCTTTTCCTGTTTCTTATTTTTTTAGGGGAAGCATTCAGTTTTTTTTTTTTTTTAACATCTTTATTTGAGTATAACTGTTTTACAATAGTGTGTTAGTTTCTCCTTTACAACAAAGTGAATCAGTTATACATATACATATGTTCCCATAACTCTTCCCTCTTGTGTCACCCTCCCAGCATTCAGTTTTTTACTTTTAGATATGCTGATAGCTATGGGTCTTTCAGATTGAGAAATTTCTCACCTTAATTTGCTGACAGTTGTTTTTTGTTTTTCCTTAATCAGGAATTGATGTTAGATTTTGTCAAGAGTCTTTTTTTCTCTACCTGTTGAGATAATCATATGCTTTTCTTAGTTTAGTTTGTTTATATTGTGAACTACATTGTTTTGATTTTTTTACTATTGAACCAACCTTGGTTTCCTAGAGTAAAAGATACATGGTCCTGATGTATCCTTCTTATATATTGTTGGATTCGATTTGCTTAAATTTTGCTTAGCATTTTTGTATATATGTTCATGAAGGATATTGGTCTGTAGTTTTATTTATTTACTTATTGATTGATTGATCGATTGATTGATGGATATTTGTAATGTCTCTTTACAATTTTGGTGTCAGGATAATGCTGAGCTCATAGAATGAGTTGGGAATGATTTCCCCCTCTTCAGTTTTCTGAGTTTATTTATAGTTGATATTATTTCATCCTTAAATGTTTGGTGGAATTTACCAATGAAGCCATCTGGGCTTGCATGTTTCTTTGTGGTGGGATTTTATCTACAAATTCAATTTCTTTCGGGTCTTGCTTTTGTAAGATTTGTTTGGTGAAATCAATGCAGTGTTTACTGTTGGGACCAGCTACTGAGGTGAGATGCTTATGAATGTCATGAGTCACAGGTTTTCCAGTCTGACTGGTAGGTACAAGGCAGTATTCCTGACCCTGCGTGTGGACTGGGCAGTGTGCCCTCCAATCCTCTAGAGGGTTCTTTCCCTAGACTTTGGCAGTTTCATTGCACATATGAACTAACTACTCTGCTGAATACTCAGAGGGACCTCAACAGATCTCTGGAGTTCTCTCTGTGCAGGTCTCTCCTGCCTGGTATTCTATCCTGAGAACTCAGACTGCCGCCAACTCCCTGGTTCCTCAGCTGCTCAATTCTGAGAGTCCTCTGGGCTCTGCCTGGTCCCCTCCACCCACCCCGCCCATGCTGAGGAGCTCTCTCCATGCAGCAAGTTGGGACAAGGGCAGGGCGCACCTCATCTGTTTTCCATCTCTCAGGGATCACTGTCTTTCCCTGTCTGATGTCTAGTGTCTTGGAAACTACTGTTTCATATATTTTGTCTTTCTTGTTGCCGTTGTTGTTTCAGATAGGAGGGTAGTCTCGTGCCTGTCACTCTATCTTGGCCAGAAGCAGAAGTCGGCAGTTAGCTTTTGAATCTGGGGGAGACCATGCAGTGTCACCCTGGAGAGGCAGCGTTTGGCTGTGCTAGCTCCATGATGTCAGAGAAAACTTTCAGGGAGAGGAAGAAAGATAGAGCTACTAATAACCCGTAGCAACCATGAAGCTGCAATGAAGTATGCAGAGGTCACATGGGGGCGCTCAGAACAGGAACAGGAGGCCCCATAGCTTTGGAGGCTTAATATAGCGAAGGGACAATGCCTCAGGAGGGCCGAGTCAGGGAAATGATGAGTTCCCAGATGGCCCTCTGAGTGCCGTAGGAACTTGACAACAAGCCGTTCCATGCCTGTGATTCCAAGCTGAACGTGCTACTTACTTGGTAAGTGTGGAGGCATTTATGGAGGCCAAGGGGACCCTGCTTATTTGCAGCGTCCTGTTGTGCTCCATCAACACTAATGGGAGCTGAGCAGCCAAAGCATCACACGTGACGCCCACTGGGAAATTCAGTCTCTGAGATCTAAGTGGAAGAGTAACAACAGCTTCAACTTTAGGACACACTCGTAAGGGGGGGAGTGGCAAATAATGGGAAATTACTTTGTTCTGAGCGCACCCAAATGGTGGCCTTCCTTTTTTCACAAGGTGTCATTCTCACACTCATGTTCCTTCTCACTTTCTGTAGATTTTGCATCCTTGAAAACCTTGCTGGGAGGAAACATAGGGCTCACTGCCCTGGTGTTTCAGTGGGTGCTTCCTTAGAGCAAAGAAGCACCACAATTCAAAAAGCACCAGGCTACAGATACTGTGGCTTCAGTTGACATGCTTTTGAGAAAGGCAGTTGAGAAGTTACCAATTACTGTTTGACTGCATTGTACCAGGAGAGTGCTAGGTGCTTGACATGAGTTAATTCTCATGACAAGCACATGTGACAACATATTCTCACATTTCTGGAGAAGTAAGTGGAGACTCAGAGAAGCCATACACCATGTTAAATGCAGTGTGTCCGTCTTCGAATCTCAAGCTCTTTGCTTATGCTGCCAGGAGAACGCTCAGCTTTGGACAGCTCTATATGAATGTATTCTGTGAGGCAGTCCTGGAAAACAGAAAGCTCTTGGACTTTGGACTCAGACAAGTGTAATTTCAAAGGCTGGCTCAACGCCCCCCAAATCATTCATTCATTCAATAGATATATAGGGTAGGTGATGCAGGGGCTCGGGGGAGATTAATGAGATGGTCCAATAAAGCTGGCGGCCTAGTGATGGTGGCAGTGTTGAGATTCAAACCCGACTTTGTCTGTCACCTAGACTTGAAATCTTTCCACAGCTCCCTGCATTCCCAATACAATTCAGTACCATGCTGAGTCCCGTTAGGTTAATGAACTATTTTGACTCCAGAAGCAATATAATATAGCAGTTAAAAGCGTGGACTGTGCAACAGGCTGCCGGAGTTCAGGACCCATCTCCGCTACTTCCTGT
Source organism: Kogia breviceps (assembly GCF_026419965.1). Taxonomy (NCBI): domain Eukaryota; kingdom Metazoa; phylum Chordata; class Mammalia; order Artiodactyla; family Physeteridae; genus Kogia; species Kogia breviceps. Next base: position 118,365,780 of record NC_081316.1, read on the forward strand.
CCATAAGATCTCGTGTAAATTACTTAACCTCCCTTTGCCTCAGTCGTCTTATTGATAAAATAGGGATGATAGAAGTGCCTACTTTATAGGGATTTTGTAAGGGTTAAAGGAGTAGAGCACATATAGTTTTGGTCCATTCTAAGTACTTAAATGATAATTATTGTCATCTTTTTCTTCCTGGTTTGTACTTAGAAATGCTTTCCTGTTTAGAGTTAATGGAAATTGTTTATCTTTCCTGTGGAAAAAATTAATGCCCTTTAAATTAACGATTTTAGAACTAGAAAGAACAATAGAAAATATCTTTTAAGATACATAATGTGTTACCCTTCCCCAAAACCCTCCTGCCCAATTAGAGTAAGTGGCAGTGGGGAACCAGAATAATCCAGCTAATAGCATCAGAATTACTACTGGAGCCCAGGAGCCTACAGGCTTTCTCTTTCCTTTATACTGTTATGCTCCACTTGCCTCCCTCAAATTTTATCTTAGCACAGTGGCTTTGGGGGCAAAGGGACAAGGGATAGATTCCTGGCACCTCTATTTTCTGGTTGGATGGCCTTGGGCAAGTTGCCTAAACTTTCTGAGCCTCGGTTTTCTCATCTATGACATGGAGATAATAATGCTTCCCTCATTAGACCTTTGTGATCATAAAATGTGATAATATTTGTGATAGATTTAGAACATTAGCTGGCATCATAAGTGCTTAATAAATAGTAAATATGCATAATGGCTAAGAGCACGGAGTGTGGAGTCAGATATGCCTGGATTTGAGTTCCCCATCCCCCTGCCAGAGTGGTGTGACCCCTGGAGGTAATGACCTTCCCTAGACCTCCCCTCAGTCCCTTGATCTGTACAGTAAGGATTGAATTGTCTCTCTCTTAGGGTTGATGTGAAGATTCAAGCAAATAATGCTTGTAAAGCACCAGGAACAATGTCTGGTGTACAGTCAGTGTCCAATAAATAATAACAGATGCAAGTACAACTGTGATTACTCTCATTATTATTTTTTTCAATCCTCTGGTTTCCACTGTATCAAAACTTCTATGTGCTTAAAATATTGTTCTTCAAGGTTAAGTCTCGTAGTTCGTGAATGGAGAGGAGGGAAGGGATTCCAACTCTTTGACCATAATTTACATTATTACTCTCTTAACCCAATATTTAGTGCATTCATGACTATTTTCTAATTTTTCAGAAGAGGAACCTTTCTGCCCAGAGGTGAAGTGACAAGCCATCTAGGGTCATGTAGTTATTTAATGCCCCATCTGAACCTGGAATCCAGTTCTTCTCATCCTCAGTTTTCTATTCTTTCCACTATAGAAAATGGAAAACCCCAAATCCTCTTTTCAGAGTCTGGGTGTTGAAAGTTACAAAACATTGCTTCTGCCTTTCATATCACCCAGTAGTGTTTTAAGCCTTCTTGCCATGGTAACCGTCAAAATACTAAGCCCCTCAAAGCAGGATTGGAAAGTCAACTAGAGCTCTGCTATTGTTCCTGGTGATGGAGGGAAGAGCGCAGCGTCAAGAATCAGTTACCACTGGCCCTTTTCCACTCACGTGATGGAGATCACACAGCCGCTGGACCAGAATTCAATCACGTCTAAGATGGCTTAGCCATATGGGATCTATCCTGTGATAGGTTCATATTGAACATATTGCAAACAAAGACAGGAATAAACATGGTGGGCTACAGAACACCACTTCTACTCTTCCTTCCTTTTTCCTCCCTTCCTCCTTCCCTCTCTTTGTTCCTTCCATTCTTTCTCTCTTTCTTTCTATGAGAGTGGTAACACAGCCTCAAATCCAAGTCAAGTTTATCAGCCAAACAGATGATAAACTCCAGCCATCATATCCCAAGCTTCTAAGAGACCAGACACTGGAGTAATGAGAAATATAATAAAAATATATCCAGATCATTTGCTTATTGTCACCCGCCTTCTTTTTCTTATTTCCCCACTGTTGATATCTTCAGCAAGGGATGCATGTGTATGCAGCTATGTGTTTGTGTTAGAGAGAAAGAGATTTGTGAAGATACTGAGAGTATCTGCTACAGACAGGTGATGTTTCAAAGGTGATTTGCTCTTCACTGACCCTGAGGTGACAGAAAACAGCAAGGGGAAGGGGAGATGCAGAGGTGGTGGTAGCCAGCCCCAAGAAGGCCTAAGGGCTGATGCAATTTCTTTAAACCGAATCCAAAATTCATAAACATGTGATATTTCAAAACAATTTCCCATTTTGACATCATTTATCAGGCGGTGCATCTTTTAAAAGAGGTCATTTCAAACAAGTCAGCCACGTGGACCAGTGTATGGCGGGCGGGGTGCAGGTATCCAGGCCGTTGTTTTGTTCTCCCGTCCAGATGTTGTGCCAGCTGCAGGGTCGCCGGGGAGCTCGTGGACCCCACCTTCTCTACTTGTCTGATACATAGCTGGAGCCTTCTCTCCTCGGCTGCCCATCTGGCTCCTGGCACCAGGAAGTAAAACTATTATTATTTTTCCTAACGAAAGGCTTGGAATCACAGCTGTTAATTACCAGACGATTATTAAAAACACATATTTCCTACTGAGGTTTGAGAAGACAACTCATGCGTGCCGACTGGCCCCCTTGCAGAGATTCTTAGCCTCAAACCATGTACGTGTTTCTTTAAAGAGCAAAATGTGATTTTACTATACATTCAGGCAAATGCACATAAGAAGGGTGGTGAAGAGATTCCAGGACACTGTTTAACGTAATAAGGACGTTTGTCCCCCTGCACAGCATGTTCCAGGGTCTCTAATTGCTTATCTTAGCCCAATACCTGACTCAAATTACCTTCTTTTGGGGGCCTTTCAAACACCTGCAGCCCCTCTGGTGCTGACTAAGCCCTGGGTACCAGTGATGCCAGAAGGGAAGGAAGGAAGGAAGGAAGGGAGGAAGGAAGAAAGGGAGGGAGGGAGGGAGAGAGAGAGAGAGAGAGAAAGAGAGAAAGAAGGAAGAAGGAAGGAAGGAAGGAAAGAAAAAGAGGCCCAGCAGAAGGGCTGTAATAAATTATGGATCTTGGCTGTCACGCTTGGTCACTGGAACGCGGCTGAGGGCCAGATGGAGGCTGCCTGGGCAGGCAGAGCCTGGGGGCGGGGACAGCAGCCGGTGAGAGTGGACTCTTTACGTATCGAGGGAAAGGACCGGGAATTATGGCTGGACGAGGAAGAGGAAGCAGTCTGGGAGCTCTGAGCAGTGATCTGGAGGGAGTGGAGAGGAGGGAGCTCCAGATGAATATGGGGCATCGCATGGGCTTTCTGTCTTGAACCCCAAGTCCAGGGGACAATGTGGTCAGACCTATAATTAAGAAGTATCATGTGCTTTCTAATTTCTCAGCATGGTGCTGGCCATGGTGGGGAAGAAGGGCATCCAAGATGGGTTATGTCTACCGTGGAGCATACAAACTAGTTAACCACAAAGACTGCAGTGGATGGGGTAGCTCCGGAACAGGGAAGGCAGGGAAAAGTGCTAAATTCACACATTGGGCAAAACACGTATTGAATATTCATCACCACATGGGTCAGGTACTATACCAATGAGCAAAATAGGAAAACATGAAGTAAGATCTCTGGTCTCTTAGCTAACATTCTAGCAGAGTGAGACAAACAATAAAAAATTGGAGGAAGCGAAATATACACAATGTTATATACAGATAAATGTGATGGAGAAGAATCAGAAAACAGGAATGAGTCGTCTTGATGGGGGTGAACGTAATTACAAGCAGTATGACCAAGGCAGACGTCACAAAAGGAAGGACGGGTAGGAGGGGAGGGAGTGAGCCATGCAGACATCCGGGGAGCATGTGACAGGCTCAGGAAGCCACCCCAACGGAGGCGTCGAGGCAGATGCAAGCCTGGTACATTCTCCCGTCGCTGGCCTCCATGACTGAGGTGGAGTGAGTGACAGGGACAGTGGTAGGTGCGGCAGATGAGGTCAGGCAGGTAAAGGTGAGCCCGGGTACGTGTAGGACCTTGAAGGCTGTTACCAAGACTTTGGGTTTTGCTAGGAGCGAGATGGGACTCCACTGGATGGTGTTGTGCTGAACAGGAACGATCTGACTGCCCCTCTGATGCCTCTGGCCCCTGGGTTGGTTCTCTGACTTTGGGGGCATCGGGATCACCTGCGGGGCTTGCTAAGACATGTGTTGCTGACCCCCACCCCTAGATCCAGTGGGTCTGGGGTAGGGGCTGAGACTTTGCATCACTCACAAGTCCTCAAGTCATGCTGCTGTCTCTGATCTGGAGGAGCACAGGTCGAGAACTGCTCGGAGAGACAGTCGAAAGAAATGAGGGACAAAGGATGGGGGGAGGTAGCCTGGTCTTGGGCCTTGCAGAACAGTTAGGGTTTGGGAGAGTGAAAGGCAGCAGAATCATTCAAGAAAAGAGCGATTACATGAGCAAACACAGAGTGGTGTGCTTTTTCTTTTCCATTTTATCTTCTGCTAAAAGGTGGAGGGCAGTTCATAAAATGTGGAACAGGATTATCTATGTGGAGCTCTCCCCATAGACCTTATCTTTTTTTTTTAAAATTGAAGTATAGTTGATTTTCAATATTGTGTTAGTTTCAGAGATACGGCGAAGTGCTTCAGTTATATATATATATATTTATATTTCAGATTATTTCCCATTATGGGTTATTACAACATCCTGAATATCGTTCCCTGTGTTATACAGTAACGTATCTACTTTATATACAGCAGTGTGTATTTGTTAATCCCAACCTCGTCATTTATCCCACCCCCTCCTTTCCCCTTTGGTAACCGTAAGTTTGTCTTCCATATGTCTGTGAGTCCGTTTCTGTTTTATATATAGATTCATTTGTATTATTTTATAGATTCCACATATAAGTGATATCATATAATATTTGTCTGACTTTCTTCACTTTGTATGGTATTCTCCATCCATGCTGCTGCAAATGACAATATTTCTTTTTTTATAGCTGATTAATATTCATCTCTCTCTCTCTCTCTCTCTCTGTCTCTCTCTCTATATATATATATATACCACATCTCCTTTATCCATTATCTGTTGATGGTCATTTAGGTTGTTTCCATGTCTTTGGCTATTGTAAATAATGCTGCTGTGAACACTGGGGTGCACGTATCTTTTTGAATTATGGTTCTCTCCAGACATATGCCCGGGGTGGGATTGCAGGGTCATAAGGTAGCTCTGTTTTTAGTTTTTTAAGGAACCTCCATCCTGTTTTCCACGGTGGCTGCACCAATTTCCATTCCCACCAACAGTGTAGAAGGGTTCCCTTTTCTCCACACCCTCTGCAGCATTTCCTAACTGTAGACTTTTTGATGATGGCCATTCTGACCCTTGTCAGATGGTACCTCATTGTAGGTTTGACTTGCATTTCTCTATTAGTGATGTTGAGCGTCTAGCTTTCCATATGCCTGTTGGCCATCTGTGTGTCTTGTTTAGAGAAATGTCTGTTTCGGTCTCTTCTGCCCATTGTTTGAATGGGTTGTTTGTTTTTTTGATATTGAGCTGCATGAGCTGTTTGTATACTTTGGAAATTAATGCTTTGTTAGTTGCATAATTTGGAAATATTTTCTCCCAGTTTGTCTTTTCGTCTTGTTTATGGTTTCCTTTGCTGTGCAAAAGTCTTTAAGCTTGATTAGGTCCCATTTGTTTATTTTTGCTTTTATTTCTTTTGCCTTGGGAGACTGATCTAAGAAAATATTGCTATGATTTATGTATATAGACCTTATCTTTGTTGTGGCAACTTCTAGTCTGCCTGGTGCCCCTTCTCAAAGTTCTCCTTCCTGTATTATGTCTAAAGGAAACGGGAGATCTCCAGTCAGCATCGGCCTTAGTCTACCCCGCAGCCCACGGCTCTCACTGTCCTCTAGCGCCTCTCACCTCTGGGGTCTGCGGCAGCCACCTCCCTTCCACACACCCCCGCCGGCCCTGCTCGGCATCACTTTTCTTCTGCAGGAATCCACTTTGCTCTCTCGCCCAAATCACCCCCAGCCCAGGACTGCTGTGTATGACAGGCTTTTACGGAAGGCTTGCTGAGTCTGGAGAGCAATAAGAGCACAGAGCAGAAAGCAACTGAAAACGGAGCACCAAACACCACAGTCCTAAACATTACTCAGCGTCCCCGATTCTAGACATTTCTGGTTGATCGTGTTTCCCAAGCCTCCGTCTCCTGCTTCGTAATGAGGCCCACTTCTCTCTCCCAAGAGCGCACTGCCCCCTGCTCTTGAAGCTGCTTCCCACGTGGTCTGGCCGACTCCTAAATTCTTCTTACCCTGTTACACACAGCAACTACCGCTGTCTCCTTACTCTTCCTCCAGTCATGTCTTCGGGACCTTGAACTGTCACCACCCCAAAGAGCCTGGACAGGCCTTTTCCTAAAGAAAAACAGAGGGTCTCTTAGGAAGACACTTTCCACGGCGCTCCTGGGGCATCTGGTTTCCAAAGCAGCCAATTTATATAAGAACACCTTCACCCACACCTCCTAGTTACACAGGATCAAATATACCTTAAATAGCGCAGAAACAGCGAGGGGAGCCAAAGCAAGAATGGGAACTTAATGTGAAGCCAGTACGCAAAACGCATGCTTTTCCGCCCTAAGCGTTGCTGGAAGACAGTTACAAACTTGGCTTTTTGTGGCTTTCAAAATAACAGGAGCGTCAAACTATGGGGACCTATTTGTGAAGCAGTGAGAACGGCTTCCAGCAGCAGGAGGAGTAATTTGAATCAGGCGAGTTAGAGGGGCCTCTTCTAAACACGCCGGGGAGAGGAGGATAGATTCAGCACGGGGGGGAAAAGGGCCCCCTTGTAAGGCTTTCATTCAAAGAAAGACAGGCAATTACTCAGGGCAGCCCTGAGTTTTTAATCTGCTCGAAGGGGTCATTGTGAAGATTAAATGAGTTAATCCACGTAAAGTACATCAAAGAACACCTGGGATGGGCTCAGTGGTCAGTAAGTGCTATAGCTGTTAGGGCCAGGACGCACAACGGACACCCAGTAGATACTGCCGGGGTGAATGCAGGCACCTGGGTGCTTGAGGTGACAGGGTCTCACCAATGAAACTGGGATATTGAGATGAGGGTTGTTTTGTGAAAACAAGTTAGTTTTCACAGTATATTAGTTTGTTTGTAATTGAGATATAATTCACATACTAGAAAATGTACGCTTTTGAAGTATACAATTCAGTGGGTTTCAGTATATTCATGAAATTGTGCAGTCACTACCACTATCTCCAAAACCTTTTTTAATTGCTCCAAAAAGAAACACATACCCATTAGCCATCACCCCCGCTCCCCTTCCTCCCAGCCCCTGGCACAGGGCTTACTAATTTCTTTCTCTATGGATTTGTCTATTCTGGGCATTTAACATACATGGGATTATTCAATACGTGGCTTCTTGTATCTGACTTCTTTCATTTACCATAATGTCCCCAAGGGTCATCCGTACTGCAGCATGAATCAGTGCTTCATTCTTTCATGGCTGGATAATACTCTGTTGTGTAGATATACCACATTTTATTTATGCATTCATTCATTGATAGAAAATTGGGATATTTCCCCTCTTTGGCTATCATTAATAATGCTATTATGAAACAAACAAACCAATAAGTAAACCTCAACCTAAACCCTATACCTTATACAAAAAGTTAACTCAAAATGCATCAGAGGGCTTCCCTGGTGGCGCAGTGGTTGAGAGTCCGCCTGCCGATGCAGGAGACACGGGTTCGTGCCCTGGTCCGGGAGGATCCCACATGCCGCGGAGCAGCTGGGCCCGTGAGCCATGGCCGCTGCGCCTGTGCGTCCGGAGCCTGTGCTCCGCAACGGGAGAGGCCGCGACAGTGAGAGGCCCGCATACCACAAAAAAAAAAAAAAAAAAAGCATCAGAAATCTAAAATATACAATTATAAAACTTTAAAAAATAAACATGGGAGAAAATATTTGTAACCTAGGGTTAATCAGAGTTCTTATTCACACCAGAGCATGATCCATAAACACCTTCTACCTTTAGTTGGTATAGCATAATCCAAGTGTTTTGTTTTGTTTGTTGTTTGGGTGGGAGGGGAAGGCTAATGAGTCTTCCAGTTTCATGGTTTTCTTTTATCCTATAGCACCCTAAAATTGCCTTCTTATTTTTCTTTTCCTCTACACAATTCTATTGCCAAATAGTATTTCTACCTTCCTTTTGGGCCTTTTTTCTCCGCTAGAGGCAAAGCGTTTTGAAAGTCCCCTTTGAAATCACACCTGCCACTTTAAACAGTGCTCTTTCTTTGGATCATATATCTACTTAAAAATCTCTTCTCTGTAGATTATGCCCTGATCTGCCCAGACACTTTTCCAGTATTTTCAGACTTAGGATGGATTTAATATTTTTGGTGTCCATCGCAAATAAAATAAAAATGCTGCTATGAACATTCATATACAAGTTTTTCGTGGACATATGTCAGCATTTCTCTTGGGTATATATATATATCCAGGATTGGAATTGCTGGGTCATTCAGTGATGCTATGTTTCACACTTTGGCGAACTACCAAATTGTTTTCCAAGGTGGCCTCACCATTTCACCTTCCCACCAGCCGCAGATGAAGGCTCCAGTTTCTCTACATCCCCACCAACCCTTGTCAGAGCCTGTGTTTTGTTTACAGCCATCCTAGAGGGTGCAAAGTGGTAGCCATGGTTTGGATTTGCATTTCCCTGATGGCTAATGACTCGGGGCATCTTTTCATATGCTTATTGGCTGTTTGTATATTTTCAGCCCATTTGTTTTTTGTTTTGTTTTATTCATTTATTTATCTTTGGCTGCGTTGGGTCTTCGTTGCTGTGCACGGGCTTTCTCTAGTTGCAGCAAGGTAGGGCTACTATTCGTTGCCGTGCACGGGCTTCTCATTGTGGTGGCTTCTCTTGTTGCGGAGCACAGGCTCTAGGCGTGTAGGCTTCAGTAGTTGTGGCACGCGGGCTCAGTAGCTGTGGCTCGCGGGCTCTAGAGCGCAGGCTCAGCCATTGTGGCACATGGGCTTAGTTGCTCCGCGGCATGTGGGATCTTCCAGGACCAGGGCTCGACCCCGTGTCCCCTGCATTGTCAGGCAGATTCTTAACCACTGTGCCACCTGGGAAGTCCTAGCACGTTTGTTATTAATAGATGCATTTGAAGTGGGGATGATAGATCTAAACAAAATTGTCCAGGGGGTAATAATATATGCCTTATAAAGATGTGGGCATGTACGTGAGCAGATGAGACTGGAATTATAGTTGTTTTTTTTTTTGCAGTATGTGGGCCTCTCACTGTTGTGGCCTCTCCCGTTGCGGAGCACAGGCTCCGGACGCGCAGGCCTAGCGGCCATGGCTCACGGGCTTAGTTGCTCCGCGGCATGTGGGATCTTCCCGGACCAGGGCACGAACCCGTGTCTCCTGCATCGGCAGGCGGATTCTCAACCACTGCGCCACCAGGGAAGCCCCTGGAATTATAGTTTTTATAATAACCATCACACAGGTGGTTGCTGAAGTTGTGCAGAGGCCTGAGTTCTAGGAAGAAAGGAACGGAATCCCTGAGCCTTGGAAACCATCCATACTTAGTGGGAGAGTAAAAGGGGAGAAAGGGAAGAAGAAAATAAAAGGATCTGCAAAAGTCAGGAATGGATCTAGGGTGCCTCTTGGAGAGCAAAATTCAAATTTCAAGGAATTCTATTAGGATCAGCAAACTGCCCGAGGGCAGTGGTTTCGCTCTGAAATAGACCAGTCCACAGGAAGGTCCTTACCAGTTCTAGAATCCAGTCAGTAACATCTCATCAGGTTTTGTTGTAAAAAAAATAATTCTCTGTAGGACATTTCCCAATACTTCTTACATCAGACTGCTGGGCTGCTTTTATTAAAATCAATGAAATACTTTAGAGATTCAGGGCTTCCCTGGTGGCGCAGTGGTTGAGAATCCACCTGCCGATGCAGGGGACGCGGGTTCGTGCCCCGGTCCGGGAGGATCCCACGTGCCGCGGAGCAGCTGGGCCCGTGAGCCGTGGCCGCTGAGCCTGCGCGTCCGGAGCCTGTGCTCCGCAAAGAGAGAGGCCACAACAGTGAGAGGCCCGCCTAGCACAAAATAAATAAATAAATAAATAGATAAATACTTTAGAGATTCAGAGGATAGAATTGTTTTCCCTTAACATTTCTCAGGCCAGGAAAAAAATTGTAGTTTAATGGGAGGCCTGACTGTTGGCTCTAAACTTTTTAAGGGCCCACAACTTCATTCCCCTAACATGTGCTTTCTCTTTGTACCTTCATGTCCAATTTCTTGACCTTAATTTTGCTCTATTTAGAGGACTCCAAAGAAAATCACAGGTGTTGCGGATCTTTCTGGACTTTATGCTTATGTGGTTTCTTCAGATCAAGGACATGTAGATCAGCTCCCATTTTCACGTTGCTTAAAATAACTCAGTCTGGCTGGGCAGGTCAATGCTTGTTTTTTTTTTTTTTTTTTTTTTTTTTTTTTTTTTTTTTTTTTGCGATATGTGGGCCTCTCACTGTTGTGGCCTCTCCCGTCGCGGAGCACAGGCTCCGGACGCGCACGCTCAGCGGCCATGGCTCACGCGCCCAGCCGCTCCGCGGCACGTGGGATCTTCCCGGACCGGGGCACGAACCCGCGTCCCCTGCATCGGCAAGTGGACTCTCAACCACTGCGCCACCAGGGAAGCCCCAATGCTTGGTTTTGATGCCCATTTTCCATTTGTGTCTGATCAGAGCATCTCCTTGTATACGATGTTATCTAATCAACTCCAAATTCCTCTGAAAAAGGCTCTTAACTGTTCCTGTTTATCCTTCTTATTTCAGTTCACCTTATGCAGCTTCAAACACAACTGACACTCACCCAGGTCCATTCATGGAAAATAAAGGTCACGGCTGGGGCACCAATCATCACCCTTGCAGACTTCCACAGGGGCTCATGTGTGTGCGTGTCAATCTTTTCAATTTTCTTCCTGATTTAGTGGAAGCAATCATAAAAGAATTGGCCCTGAACGTAGGCTGCCAAGATTCCTTAAAGAAATTCACCAGCGGGCAGGCAGCTGGCTAGCTGGACCTCAGGACTGAATTCACCGAAATGTATTTACAGAGGCGAGGGCCAGACCCACACAGCCTCAGCGGTGGAGAATTGCTCTTCTCTGCAAAATGCTTCCTGGGCTGTGTGCGCTGGTGGTTGCTGGCATCTGTTCTGTGTTTTTGTGAACCCCCTGCACAATCCCCTCACCTGCCACCCCAGCAAGTGCCTCTGTCTGTACATAGGCTTGTCCATCTGATGTCCTACTGTGTGTGGTGTAACGTAAAGGTCTGGAAAAGGCACGCACTTTCCAATTCCACTATCTCGGCCACTTCTGCATGGGGCGATCTTAGGCATATTTTATGTAAACATTCTGGGCCTCTGCTTTATTCTTCTGTAAAGTGAAGATAATTAAGGAGCCTGTTTCATAGGGCTGTCATGAGAATTAATGAGAGAAGCTATATAGCAAGTTCTCAGTACAATAGAAAGTACAAAAATCCATCGTGCGTTTTGTTAATTATTAGCCCAGTTGGTTATTTATTCACCCAAATGTCCAAGCTGGAAACTTCTGAGTCTTTATAAATATCCACTTCTCTCCTCACCCTCACTCGTATCTAACTGGCTGCCTTTTCCTCTTCATGGTGTCACAGAAAATCTCCAGCTCCGTCACCTCTTCAGTTCCCTGTTCCTGCTGACGTGCCTTCACTCAGGCCCTCACCGTCTCCGTGGCTCTGCTCTTCACCCTGCACTGCCCTGTTCCTTTTCTCTTTCCAGTATCATCACACTTGCTCTCCTTAGACACAGAGTTGGCCACGACAAACGGAGCACGGACTTTCTCACTGTGAGATTTTGCCTTCGTGGAAATTGTAAGGCAAACTATCAATTGTCATTTTAATCAAAGCCCCCTGCCCCTGCCGCTTTTGATTTTCATGGGTCTTTTTGTCACACCAAGTCTCATAATCTCCAGCCTGGTGCTACATTCTTCCGTCCTGTTTGCATCTTAGGTTTATGTATCCGTGGACGATGTCTATTTGTGTGGACATTTTTCGTTTGCCAGGATTCACGGTCCAGGTCTGTAGATAACGTATGTTTTTCCATATGCATTTCTTACCTTTCAAATATTATTTTATTTATACTCCCACATGAAACAAGGGCCATACTCTCATAATTACATACATATCATTACATGATGAGGAATCACATGTCAATTTTATAAAGAACATACTAACATTAAAACACTGATTCGTTATAGAAAGTAGAGTGGGAGAAAAAAATGAGCTATAATTTTCATTTTTATTAGAGAGCTGAACCCTCTGAGAAGAATCAGATCAATTAATAATATCCATTACTATTACATCCTGCAAAATAAAACATACCCAGGAAAGTTAAAGCCTCATGTGCTTTAGTCATTTGTTCCTAATTATATGTTTTGGTCTCTTTTTTTTGATTGATTCTGTTGATATAATATAATGTTTTACGTTAACATTATTCCGGTGATAATCATTTATTAATGTATAGCATTAGCATGATGAATATAATTATTAACCAAATATTGAAGCCTTGCTTTAATGAAAAATGACAGCTATGTTATTCTTTTACAAAGAAATTCTGCTGCTTCCCCATCTCCATGAGTTAAATCCAAATCCCTATAGCATGGCATTCAAGGTATGTTAGAATCTACTAATCCAACTTCCTCTTTCCTTTTGCTCCACTAACCAGCACCTTGCCCTCTAGTTTTCTTTCCTGGCTTTTTTACCCATTTAACATCATCATATTTTCCCTTCCTTTAAAAGTACTCTTTTAATAGCTGCATAATAATCTATCGTATCATTTGGCCATAATTTATGTAACGTCCTCATATTGTTGACCATTAAGATAATTCCTGGGCTTCCCTGGTGGCGCAGTGGTTGAGAGTCCGCCTGCCGGTGCAGGGGACGCGGGTTCGTGCCCCGGTCCGGGCAGTGCAGGGAGGGAGACGTGGGGAGATGGGCGCACACCTGTTAGTCAGTGATTTCCCATCTGTCATTCTACCACCTCATCCCCCAGCTTGGAAGCTGACTTGTCCTTTTACCAGTCATTCTGGAAATAAGCCTGGTTCTGGAGTGGATGAACCACCACCATAATGCAGTTGGAATGTTTGAGAAAGCCCAGCTGTGGCTCCAGTACCTCCCCGTTGTTCCTCTCTGACTTTGACTGACGCCTTTCTACTTTAGTGAGTCCTTCCTTCCTTCTCCCTGCCCAGCTTCCTTCCACCCTTTCGGCAAGCATAAATTGTGTGGGCTAAATACGTGTTTGCTCGTGTGCTAGAGGGACCCAGAAGTGAATGAGACACGACCCCATGCTAAAGGAGTCATCAGTCGTAGGACAGAGAGTCAAGAATTTTTAGCCTTGTCCCTCCTTGCACTGTTCGTGTCAGTGACTCCCAGCTCTTCTTTGTGCCCGTGTGTCGCCCTGTCTTCTCTTACTTTAGGGCAGAGACATTGTTAATATCCAGACTCCTCCCCTTTGCTCTACCCCAAGTTGTACAAGTGCGCACAAGTTAATATTTCTCTAACGTGCTCTGAGCTTCTAGATGCAAACTACTTTCATTATTGCCACGACTAGTATCATTATTAATAATCCAATAACAATATCAGGATGACCAGGAGCACAATATCCCCTGCGTCACTACTCACAATAGTTATTATTTTACCTCTTTTTATTATTTCTCCACCATCACCCAGGGGCTGTTCAGAAAATTAAAATCCAATAATCAGAATGAAGAATCATTAAAATAACACCAAGAACAATAGAAATGAGATGACAAATACTGAGAGAGCCAAGAAAACACAACCAAGAGGCTAACTTCTCTGTGACAGGTGCTAATAGGATCAGCTCGGAATATGTGACAAAACCCTCCCTGAGAGCTCGAAAATTCTCTCCTTCTTACTCGGTAGCCTTTTTGCCACTGAGGTCTCAAGAGGTACTAGATTGTATGACACTTATTTAGCTGATCCTGCCAAAACTATGCTGCAAGGGGGGGTAAATATCGAGAAAAGGAAAGGTAACTCTTAGATTATGAGAACCACACTGAAGAATGACTCCTCTGAGGCCAGACGCTGGCCAGGCTCCCAGGCTCTCCTCACAGCTCTCCAGGTCCCGTGAACGGTTTGCAGGGCTTAAGGGAAACTTCACACTTCATTCCCCACCCACCGTGTTCTGTGCACCTTTGTCGGTTTGGACTCTCAGTTTCTCCATCTGAGAAATGGATATAATTCCCAGGCATGCAACTCATGAGAAAAGCCAGAGAAAATGGCTGTTTCTAAACGACACTTATACAATAGCAACACACCAGTCATTTTGAGGAAGCACGTGGGTATTAAAAGTCAGAGGGGATGGCAATTTACTGTCTGAAACACAATCAGGAGGAAAAATATAAACAGCTAGAATAGGCAAGTTCTGTTTCACGTGTCCCTTGGCAAGGTGTTTGGCTTTGAACAAAAGCTACAGCCTGAGTTTCACCTTTAATCAACCCCCACTTGTGGCCTTTGTTTACCTGATGCTTGGCAGTTGCTTTGAGTGCTTTGGTGTTCTGTAACTCGGTTGCTCCTTCTGTTAATTTTACGACAGAGGTGAACGTTGCCAGGCCATGCACATGTTGGCGGAAGAGCACTGGAGTGGGAGTTGGAGACCTCGGCCACTCCTTAGTTTTCCATTCAAGACATAAGTATTCTTGGGTATGGCTGAGCCATTCTGTGTCAACACTCAAAGCAGTAGAATCCTCCACAAATTCCACTTCCCTGTGTCTCAGTTTTCTCACGTAAAAGAAAAACAGGGGGACAGCGGGCAAGCTGTCCCTCCCAGCTCTAACATTATTCCCACTGTTTCAAAGATCTAGGAAAGGTGACTTTTCCTAGGTCAGATGCCTCAATGGATGCTAGAAATCTAGACCCCTGTACAGCCAGTCCTAGATGCCAGAGTTATTTCCACATTACTGAAGCTACTTTGTATCCAACATGCCATGGAAATAGTTACATCTCTCCTTTACAGATTCACACACCTTTACCTGCCCTCCACCTGTCTGCCATCTCTATTCTACTGCCCACAGGTTCAGAAGTCCTCAGCAGATGCAATCCTCGAGGCAGCTCTGGAGGTGGCATCATCTGCCTGAGACACAAACTGCTCTGCTTACAACGCATTGAGGCACCCGTGGGGAGGGGCAGAGAAGCCCCGCCCACCGCCTGCAGAGAAGCCCCGCCCACCGCCTCCCCCCTCTCTCCTCCTCCCATCAGTCAACCCAGTGTCGGATCTCGCTTTCTGTTCCATCCCATTTGACACTTTAACAGCTGGAGATGACGGGGAGATGGTATTCTGTCAGCTCCCGAGATACCTGCTGAAAACTGCTCAGCCCCTGGCAAGGCAGCCCAGGACACAAGAAAGGAGAGAGAAAGTGGTAGATGATCAGTAACTCACGTTTGTTAAAGTCGTGCGAAAACTCCCCTGACTTCTCTTAGGGTTGCACAGGGGAGGAGGGAAGGGGGAGGAAGAGGATGAGGGAGGAGAGAATTGCCATCCCTGCTTCTGTCCTGGAAGGAGGTAGCTTTGTCTGTCTTAGCTGAGAATTTAGCGTTGCTCCATCACATTCTCATGTTTTATTGAGGCATGTGTTTACTTTATAAATAAGTCATTATTCTCACGCGGGGAGCAGTGCCATTGCAAGATCCCTGCACATAATAACTATCCTCGGGGAGCTTAAAATCACATCGGCTCCTTCAAATGCATGAGCGTGCTATACCTTTAGGATTTAGAAAGCTGCTTCTTCTGGATGTCAAGCCGTCAGGCTAATGGCGTCAAGGGGAGGGCGGAATGGACACTCACTGGGTTCTGATGTATCTGGCATTGGGTAAGGCATCCCCTTAAATATGGCAGCTCACTTAAAAGGGGACAATTGGGCATGTGAGATCAGCCGCACCCACTCAGCGCAATGAGGGCTAAGAAAAGGCACACTGTGCTTGGGAGGATTCTAAGTGAGTTGGCAGGGGAGGGGCATAGCGCAGGAGCGGGACTGGGGGGTTGCATCCCTTCGTCTCAGTCTTGGGACCCACCCCAGTCTGACCACAGACCGCCCACATCAAGGAGAACCTCTGTTCTGAAGTTCAGTGAGCACACTTGTTCCGCACCACTTCTCGTTAGAAGAGGAACCATTCATGCTATTTGTTTTACTGCCCCTCTATTTTTATCTGGTATAAACTGTGTTGACTTTTCAGCATTTTCTTATTTGTTATTTCATTTGCCCTCCAGAGCTCAGGAAAGAGCATCAAACGTCATTTTCCTTCTCCCTTCCTGATCCTGGGGGAAGATGAATAGATCTGGGTTTACGATGTCTGTGCTCTCTGCTCCCTTTCCCCTTTCTCTTTCCCCTTTATGCGCCTCCCTCACCTCCCCTCCCCTTGCTTCCACAAATATCTTCCACTTAGAGTCTGATTCTTGGTTTTTGGCCTCGAGTGAGGCAGGGAGGTATGGGGGGAGTTCTCAAACTCCGTCGGAAATATTAATGCCCAGTACAAGGCTGACACCCCAGACCCCGGGTTGCCATCCTCAGCATTTTCTCTCCCTTGTCAAGTTCAGTTTTAGGAGTAAAATGGTTTATTTTTTGATACGAAAATAAATTTCTGGACCAGAAGAAATATGCCTGCACAGGGGCCAAATTTGTGTTGTCTCACAGCACGGCTGTAATTACACTGTAGATCAAACTGACTTCCTCATCTTCAGGGCTTTCTTCTCCTCTCTGCGGTCCTGAGGCTGCCAGGGTAGCCAGCAGCAGGGGGTTTCATTAGCAGTGGCACAAAGGGATGGCAGTGCATGGGCTGGGTTAGCCATCATTCCCAGGCCCCTCTCCTCAAATTCCTTTTCTGGATGGACAAATCCAATCCAGACAAATGCAGATGGACGAAAGGCTCAGGTCTCCGGCCACGGCGTGAGGGTGAAGGGTGGTGATGATGGAGGTGCTCTTTGCCCTGTTGGTTGCAAGCACTACAGTCTTGTGCTTCGAGATGTCATCAACAAGAAGGCTTTGACACATATCCCGTGGTCTCTACACACTTCCCGTTACCACCCTGCCTTCCAGAAGCCTGTGTTCACCTGCTAAAAATGGTCACTGTGAATTAAGCAAGGTAAGAACTTGTGAAATAGGCCAGAACCAATGAGAAATTTTCCAGAGTACTGAAAGGGAAGTGGCTTTTATGCTGTACTCAGTATTGTGAATTCTAGAGGAATTTCCAGGAAAACCATGGCTTCTCTTCATATCCCAACTGCCATAACTCATTCTAAATTGCTTTTGTGTATGTAGCTGCACCACTGTTTGGTATAATTAGACACCAAGATCTATGGTCCTCAAGTGGACATCTACTCTTTGCCAATAAGCTATGCATCACTCCCCAAAGAAACCTATTTGATTCTGACACCTATAAGGTGGATACAAACTATTTATTCACAAATGTGACTAGCATTCCCCCAATTTCCCCATGATATGTTGGGTCCACATGATTTGTGTGTGGAGAGGGGGTTGCTCGGACATACTTTATACATTAGAAAATCAACTCAGGAGGTGTGGACAACTCCCATCAAATGAGCCAAAGCTCAAGAATGAGATTATTTTTTCTCTCAGATTGAACCGGGGGCCAAGGGATGTGGGCTCTGATCCCTGAAGCTGTGTCACTGGCCCAGAGTGGCTATTGATCTGGGTTTTGCGCCTGCCAAGTGAGGTAGCAGGCCCTCCCCCGGCCACACTCCCAGCAACATTTTAAAGATGATTGAGCTTCAGTGCATCTCAGGAGGAAAAGTTCTTTCTCACACGCCTACCCCCATGATTGTTTTCAAAGGAATCAATATTAACGGGGTTGGACGGCTTTTGATACGTCAACAAGGCTCACTGTCAGAATGGAATAAACAAAAAAGATGGGTTTTGGAATCAAGCAATTTAAGGTTTGTATCCCAAACTCACCACTTGCTACTATCACAGGCAAGTTACTCAGCCTCTTGGAACTTTATTTTCCCAACCTAAAGGGGGGACGAGAGTGTTTGCCATGGAAAGCTGCAGGGATAATTAACTGTCTTTATTGCATCGGTGCTCTTTCAACACTGAGAGAAAGAATTTTGTGTCTACACTGCCTCCTAACCACGATGAACCTCTCACCATCACTCACTGATCGCAGTATGCCTGCCTGCGCCTCTTCCCCTGTCCTTTCCAATGCCTGCAGAAGCTTCCAGAACCTGGCAAGCTCAGCGCCACGTAACTGAGAAACACCCTGTGCTGGACCCTGTGCTATGCTTCCCAGTCCAGGGTGGGGAGGCACTGCTGTCCCATGAGGACTCCTGGTTCCAGTAGCAGTGTTTGCTCCCCTCCCAGGAGAGAAGAAGCATCACGATGTTGCAATAAAGTCCCAGACAAGAAACTGAAGTTGCCCAAGGCTGCCTGAGGTTCTGGCTTCTCTTCAGTCCTCAGATACGGGCAGACACCCAGCAGCCGGCCGAAGGTGAAGACGCTGTGAGTGAGAGGCACAAATGAAGGGGAAAAACTGGTAATGAGGACGGAGCTAAATGCTCAGCCCTGAGACCCGGGAGGGCAATTATCTGACCTCGTGGTTTAATGGAAGAATCGATGGTTCAGGAGCCAAGTCGGAGTTTGAAGCTTCCCTCTGACACTTTCCTGGCAGAATGCTGAGTCAGCGGCTTTCTTCACTGACTCAGGTTTCCTTCTTTACGACGAGACCAGAGTGATGGCAGCCTCACGGGGCTACAGAGTAAGCGTTCACACCTCAGCCCCACCAATGACACTCCAGGTCTCCAGGAAAGCTGCTTACGTCTGTACACCTCCATTTCCACATCTGTGAAACAAGGGAAATAATTCTTGCCTGTCTCAAAGGGCATCGTGGAGATTAAACAGTATGATGTACCCAAGAATCCTGAGGTGCCCAGTGCCGACATAATGAACAGTCCACGAATATACCCCTCTTTCCTAGTAAGCGGCCATTATTGATGCTATTATTTTATTGATTTTAGCTTATTATACACAAGGCAAGATAGTTCTTCCCCACTAATTGGTCTAGACTAGGATGCCTGTTAAACCATGTATATGCTTTTAAAGGGCTTATACGAAACAAAATCCCTAGAAAAGTTTTGTTTTCTGAATTTTTTTTTCTTGCATCTGGAGTTTCATTCCTTTAATCCATGATTCTCTCTCCCTTTCTCCCTCTCTGTCCTCCATGCAGTAAAACAGAGCTGCAGACAGTCATTTTCAAGTCAGTGGGCTATGAAAAGTAGTTAGAATAATAGTTTATTGACCCTGAATGTGGCAGCTGGAACTGAGGGCAGGCTAGGCTTGGGTACAGTGTTAATTGTCACAAGGGAATGTGATCATCTTTGATCGCGTCAGTGACCTTTAAGAGACAGGATGTTGCAAGCAACCTGGCGAGCACGCCAGAGTCCAGGGAGACGGCGTCCCCAGAGAAGGGGAGGCCCGGGTGGAGAGGAGGCGGGTGGACCACAGGTGAGAGCCTGTCCTCTGCACTCACCTGTGGGCGTGACTCTGCATCCCCTGGCCCGGGTGTCTGAGTGCAGAGAAATGACTGCGCTCCGCCAGTGATACGGATCCCCGGTTTCAGCTGTGTCAGGGCCACAGAAAGACACTCGATCATCTTTGGCAACTGGGACTTTTTCCTAAAAACTGATTTGCCTTCTTCATTCACTGAGATGATTACGGACTTTCTGATGGAAACATAATTAGGAAGTAAAATATATTTATGCTAATTTAATATTTCAGTATTATAAACAACTTGCTTGCAAGTGGAATTTCAAATAAACAAGGTAGTCAAAAGGTGAGACTAAAGAAGAAGCTCAAAGAAAAGGGGAATATGAGTAAATGAATGAATAAATGATGGCCTATATTTTGCATAATTTGTGAATTATCTAATGAAGTACGAAAACAGGACTCTATAGTCATTGAATACCATATATTTAATAAAGAAACTCAAAATGTATGAGTTCTGGGCAAAATTTGTTGTGGCCTTTAGAAAATGTTTCTAAATAATATGTTACCTCATTCTATAAGTGACTTTTTTACTTCCTTGGTTGTGCTTAGATTTATTCCTTTTGTGATCCTTGAGTTCAACTATTTATATTGAAAACAACACCATGTAAATGTTTTTTTTTTTCCTTTTTAAAAGAAAGCTCCAATACAACTAAAGAGCACACGAGTCTCTTTTTGGTATCTGTAATCTGCATTGTGGCTGGAGAAAAAACCTATGTGTATTACATAGAAACTGTGATTTTAGCTTCGCGAAGGAGTTTCCAATATTAGATAAATGGGCACTTATGTCAGTTTAAAGATGTTGTGAGCTCTGAGTGAAATATATGAGAGGAAGACCATAAGTTTTGTCTTTTCTTTTAATTTCTATCAACTGAGAGTAGGAGAAGTCCTCCTAAACAAGCTGGTCAGGTAAAAACCAATGTAAGTAGAATTGATCGCTCTGGGAGAAACAGACAAAAAGGCCATGTGTTCAAGTAGAATAGAATCTAGGTGAAGGGTGAGAACACAGAAATGGAATAATAGTTTGTTTTTCATAGCAACAATCCAGCAAGTGCACAAATTAAATTTGTATGAGTTGAATGCCTTAGTGCTGTCTCTGAAGAAATTTGTGAAGAGGCATCTCTGAAGTTTGACACCAGAGGCTGATAGATTCAACTTCACTTTTTTCAACTGTTTATGCATTTATATGAACCATCTGAGGTCTTTATGCTTGATTGTTCAGTCAATTATTTCAAGAAGGGATTTCAGAAAAATCATCTCTGTCTTTTTCCCCTGCTCACGAAGTGTGCAATTGTTTCCACAAAAGCTGAGACTTGGTGGTAACCATGCAGGCCTGGGTACATGTACAAGTCTTAACAGGTTGTTTCTTTTTATTATTAACTTTTCCTAATTGTGTGTTTCACTGGCTACTGTTAACATTGGGTTTAGTTTTCACAGTTTAAAGATTATAATTCTTGGTTAGGATAGATCCATTTCTGGTATCTGGTAATAATTTTGCAGAGATAGAATGGAAGTGAAGATAAAATGTATTATGGGATTTACATTTACAAAATTTCCTTTAAAAAAATCATCACCCTGTTTTCTAGAAACCAGATATGGCAAGTTTCTGCACAAACTGTGAGACAAAATAAAACCAAACAAAATATAATGCTAGGACCTTCTTAGTACTCTTCCTCAGAGGGGTAATTTGCTATGTGGATTTTAAATGCATTCAGGATCATGAATTCAATGAACCTCTGTTGCCAAATGCAGTGTCCCTACTAAGTGCTTGACCACAATAAAGGGATCTCCGGAAGAAGGAGGACAACCCACTTGCCAAATATATTTGCAAGTCACTGTCCCTTTGAGCGTTATTTCCACATCTCAAGAAAAACAGGCAAAAAGCAATAAGGATGGGAAGTCATGTGAAACAGTGGAATTAGATGTTCTTATTTTTCTGAAAATGTGTACGCTCTTCAGCATGAAACAGATAAACTAGAATTTTACCTAGAGTTCTTAACTCAGGGCGGTGCTGTCATATCCAGGGCAATCCCCAGTTCTTAGATACCATCTAGTCTGCTCATTTCCTGCACCCAAACCAAATATAGCCTTGGTGGTCATTTCTATTTTCCTCAAGGTATCTTCTGACTTTGATAATCTGCCAGCATTTGATTGGTTCTCAGGATGAAACCTAAATGGTTTTTTTATACTAGAAGCTCTTTGATGTTCCAAACTTAGCCCATTCTTGAGAAGCAAGTCCTATTCTGCTTCCTGTGTTTGAACTTAATTGAATTTCTCTGTAACTTGAACGAAGACTTTTAGGCTTTCCTGATTTCCCCATCTTTGAATCAGTGGTAATTATTCCTAACTTTAAGGACCAATAAGAGGACTAGTATGTTAATGTTTGTAAAATACTTTAGATACGTAAAGTGCTAAGTATTATTAAATTCCATACAAGTAAATTGCAATCTAGACTCTAAAGGGGCTAAATAATTGACTTTATTCTTGTGAGTTTATAATATTTCAGCAAATCTACCAAAAAGTGGGGTTTTTTTCCATCTAACATTTGTGCAGAGATTACTATTGTGTGTAATACAGAACATGCAAATCCACTCCTACCTCCTCAAGTTAATAAAAACGTAAAAGAAATGACTGTCATTAGATGCAAAGTGAGTTTCCCCGGGGAAAATCCTCCCAGTTTCAAACATTGCTGGCAATTTCCTCTTCCGGCCATCTGCAGAAAACCTGCCCGGGGGAACAGAGAAGTCTATTAAGGAATTGGGTATGGGTTAGATGATGTTAAAATGTTAAAAAATCAAGAATTTCCTAATTGTGGTGCTTTCTGGACTCTGAAACAATTTTGGTAAATAAGCATAGGGTGCTTGCCCTCAAGCCCAACGTCTTCAAGACACAGGAATAGACTAGGGGACTGGCTGGACTTCCTTTAGCCCCAGGGATGCTCAGCCCCTGGTTACTGCATGTCCCCCTGACATCATGACGCTGCAATGGTGCGTCAGCCCCTCTGTGTGTCATGCCCGGGTCACTGGAGACTCACTAAATATTAGGCCATCGGGGCTAGTGGCTGCACGTGTGTTCATCTCCAGGGCAAATGCAAGCACTGCCCACTGACACGGTCTCCCAAGGAGGATTCAGGTGAAGCCGTCTCTGGCATTTATAAAGGGGTGATGTTCTTTAAACTAACCCTGGCACACGCAGCAGGGACTTCCGCTGGGGTTGTGATGACTTACTAATTGATGGGGCTCCCAGAGACCACTCTGTGGAGTTAGAGCCTTGGGTGAAAACGGTGACTGCTCCTGTCGCTGGGACTGTTTCCTGGAGCTGTCCCTGTGGGCGGTGCGACTCCTCGGGAGACCGGAGTGTCTGTGTCCCGCGGCGGGAGGTGGGAGGCCCCATTAAGAACCCGGGCCAGGCCAGGGAAAGGGCTCTTCCCCTCAGTCTCCTCATCTTTCAAATTGGGAGGGTTATTAAAGCTACTTTGCACCTTCCAGGAGGAGGAAAACGTGGTGCAGTACCTGTGAAGGCATCGGAAACATAAATGCCCGGTGCACATACGATTGATGCTCCGGGAACCACCATTTTTGCTAGGAGCAGAGCCTTCTCCCTGGTTTAACAATGCCTCGGGCTCCATCACTGCATCCTCCTCTGCTGTGGTTCACTCTTGGAGAACCTCACATATCCCGACAGAGCATAAGTGAGGTTTTTAGCACTGAAATAAATCCCTCTCATTGGGCATAAGAAACCCTGTTTTATTTTTTTCTTTTAATTTCACCGAAGGAAGCATTTCAAGGGAATATGCTCCCTCTCTAACTGGTAACCCTCTTTTACCTGGGCTGCTGGGTGGTCCAGGGCAGAGGACAGGGCACTGAGAGGGGACCCAGATGATTCCAGCCCCCCAGCCCGTGTCATCACCCACCAGGGGATGTTTCATTTGCCCTCTTGGGGCGTCTTTATACCCTCCCGCTCCCATGGATAATTAGAAGGACAGGTAAGTAGATATGGTGGAGAGCAGGAAATCATCTTCCCTCCGAAGGTGACTTTCAGGTTTGGTGAGAAGTAATTTATTTCTCTGTGGCAACCACTGGAGACGGCAGTTGTTTGCAGAGCTGGTTGGGTAATTTCCTGCCTGCTGGTGGGATTGGGGCACACACTGCTGTTTTCCAACCCTGGAAAAGTGAAACATCGCCCCACGAGGAGCTCTGCGTTGACTTATGTAGCCAAATCGGTGTGGTGGAAGTTTCACAGACAGGAAAGGAGGAGGCTGCAAAGGGAAAGAAGACAGCTGCTCAGGAATTCCTTTCCTTGCTATGCACCCAGGGTCTAAGATTGCCTTTCTGAATCCTTACAACATAATTTTCCACATCAGGATAAGCGTTAAGCATGTTGTCTGTCTCCTCCTGTCAATTTGTAGTTTTAGGTTGTGCTCAGATGAATAGAATTATGAGTTTGCAGAGACATTAGGAAGCCTATGCATTTAAATAACCTTTATCTTCCAAGGAACTCAGAGTGTTATAAATGATGGGACATTGCTTTTATTTTTTTTTCCTGCTTCAGACACTTAGTGTTCTTATAAAACTTTGAATATCAGTATCATCCTTCATGAGTCTACTCTACCATCAAGGAAAAAAAAAAGATAACAATGAAGTTATTAACAAAAACGATTGTAACAGAAACTCAATGACACATAGAGAAAAGAAGCAGAAGACTAGAGATTAAATCCCTACTAAGTCACAGATGTGCTGTAGTATTTTTAGCCAAGTCACCTCATCTTAGACACTCAATTTTATTACCTGTAAAATTGGGGTAAAAATATTTTACCTGTAGGGTTGTGTAAGGAAAAAAAATAAGATAACCTATTTCTTTGTAAAACATTATACAAATGTAAGATGATTGTTATAAACATTTCTTAGAAGCCACTGCTCCCCTTAGGAACAGTTTCCTTTTTATGTAAATACACCAGAGGGAAACTAAGGCACACGTGAAAAATGTACTTTTTCCTACTGCAATCTATAAACTCACAATTCCCAAAACTATGAATGCAGCCACAACTCCTATGAGCTTAAAACTCTGATGTCAAGATGTCAGCTGAATGACTGAAAGCACCCAACCAGAGCATCTTTTCTGAATTTCCCCTGCAGACCTGTACTGGCTTCTGGGTTCCTTCTTTTTTAATTTTAATTTTGTAAAAAATGCTATTTATTTATTTATTTACTTGTTTATTTATTTATTTACTTATTTATTTTATACAGCATTTTAAAAACATCTTTATTGGAGTATAATTGCTTTACAATGGTGCGTTAGTTTCTGCTGTATAACAAAGTGAATCAGCTATACGTATACCTATATCCCCATATCCCCTCCCTCTTGTGTCTCTCGCCCACCCTCCCTATCCCAGCCCTCTAGGTGGTCACAAAGCACCGAGCTGATCTCCCTGTGCTATGAGGCTGTTCCCCATTAGCTACCTATTTTATGTTTAATAGTGTATATATGTTAATGCTACTCTCTCACTTCGTCCCAGCTTACACTTCCCCCTCCCCATGTCCTCAAGTCTATTCTCTATGTCTGTGTCCTGCTCCTAGGTTCTTCAGAACCATTTATTTTTTTTAGAATCCATGTATATATGTTAGCATGTGGTATTTGTTTTTCTCTTTCTGACTTACTAAACTCTGTATGACAGATTCTATGTCCATCCACTTCAATACAAATAACTCAATTTCGTTTATTTTATGGCTGAGTAATATTCCATTGTATATGTGTGCCACATTTTCTGTATCTATTCAGCTGTCGATGGAAATTTAGGTTGCTTCCATGTCCTGGCTCTTGCAAATAGTGCTGCAATGAACACTGTGGTACATAACTGATTCTGAATTATGGTTTTCTCAGGGTACATGCCCAGTAGTGGGATTGCTGGGTCATATGGTAGTTCTATTTGTAGTTTTTTAAGGAACCTCCATACTGTTCTCCATAGTGGTTGTATCAATTTACATTCCCACCAACACTGCAAGAGTGTTCCCTTTTCTCCACACCCTCTCCAGCATTTATTGTTTCTAGATTTTTTGATGATGGCCATTCTGACCGGTGTGAGATGATATCTCATTGTAGTTTTGATTTGCATTTCTCTAATGATGAATGATGTTGAGCATTCTTCTATGTGTTTGTTGGCAATCTGTATATCTTCTTTGAGGAAATGTCTAGTTAGGCCTCCTGCCTGTTTTTGGATTGGGTTTTTTTTTTTTATGATACTGAGCTGCATGAGTTGCTTGTAAATTTTGGAGTTTAATCCTTTGTCAGTTGCTTTGTATGCAAATATTTTCTCCCATTCTGAGGGATGTTGCCTCATCTTGTTTATAGTTTCCATTGCTGTGCAAAAGCTTTTAAGTTTCATTAGGTCCCCTATGTTCATTTTTGGTTTTATTTCCATTTCTCTAGGAGGTGAGTCAAAAAGGATCTTGCTGTGATTTATGTCATAGAGTGTTCTGCCTATGTTTTCCTCTGAGAGTTTTATAGTGTCTGGCCTTACATTTAGGTCTTTAATCCATTTTGAGTTTATTTTTGTGTATGGTGTTAGGGAGTGTTCTAATTTCATTCTTTTACATGTAGCTGTCCAGTTTTCCCAGTACAGCTTATTGAAGAGACTGTCTTTGCTCCCATTGTATATCCTTGCCTCCTTTGTCATAGATTAGTTGACCATAGGTACGTGGGTTTATCTCTGGACTTTCTATCCTGTTCCATTGATCTATATTTCTATTTTGGGACCAGTACCATATTGTCTTGATTACTGTAGCTTTGTAGTATAGTCTGAAGTCAGGGAGTCTGATTCCTGCAGCTCCATTTTTCTTTCTCATATTGCTTTATCTATTCGGGATCTTTTGTGTCTCCATACAAATTTTAAGATTTTTTTGTTCTAGTTCTGTAAAAAATGCCATTGGTAATTTGATAGTGATTACATTGAATCTGTAGTTTGCTTTGGGTAGTATAGTTATTTTCACAATGTTGATTCTCCCAATCCAGAAACATTGTATATCTCTCCATCTGTTTGTGTCATCTTTGATTTCTTTCATCAGTGTCTTATAGTTTTCTTAGTACAGGTCTTTTACTTCCTTAGGAACTTTTATTCCTAGGTATTTTATTCTTTTTGTTGTATTGGTGAATGGGGTGTTTCCTTAATTTCTCATCGTGATCTTTTATTGTTAGTGTATAGGAATGCAAGAGATTTCTGTGCATTAATTTTGTATCCTGAAACTTTACCAAATTCATTGATCAGCTCTAGTAGTTTTCTGGTGGCATCTTTAGGATTCTCTATGTATAGTATCATGTCACCTGCAAACAGTGATAGTTTTACTTCTTCTTTTCTGATATGGATTCCTTTTATTTCTTTTCCTTCCCTGATTGCTGTGGCTAAACTTCCAAAACTATGTTGAATAATAGTGGTGAGAGTGGGCAACCTTGTCTTGTCCCTGATCTTAGAGGAAATGGTATCAGTTTTTCACCATTGAGAATGATGTTTGCTGTGGGTTTGTTGTATATGGCCTTTACTATGTTGAAGTAGGTTCCCTCTATGCCCACTTTCTGGAGAGTTTTTATCATAAATGGGTGTCGAATTTTATCAAGCCTTTTTCTGCATCTATTGAGATGATCATAAGGTTTTTATTCTTCAATTTGTTAATACAGTGTATCACATTGATTTATTTGCATATATTGAAGAATCCTTGCATCCCTGGGATAAATCCCACTTAACCATGGTGTATGATCCTTTTAACATGTTGTTGGATTCTGTTTGCTAGTATTTTGTTGAGGATTTTTTCATCTATATTCATCAGTGATATTGGTCTGTAATTTTCTCTTTTTTTACAGTATCTTTGTCTGGTTTTGGTATCAGGGTGATCGTGGCCTCATAGAATGAGTTTGGGAGTGTTCCTTCCTCTGCAATTTTTTGGAAGAGTTTGAGAAGGATGGGTGTTAGCTCTTCTCTAAATGTTTGATAGAATTCACCTGTGAAGCCATCTCGCCCTGAACTTTTGTTTGTTGGAAGATTTTTAATCACAGTTTCAATTTCATTACTTGTGATTGGTCTGTTCATATTTTCTATTTCTTCCTGGTTCAGTCTTGGAAGGTTATGCCTTTCTAAGAATTTGTCCATTTCTTCCAGGTTGTCCATTTTATTGGCATAGAGTTGTTTGTAGTAGTCTCTTAGGGTGGGGTGCTTTCTATTTCTGTGGTGTCTGTTGTAACTTTTCCTTTTTCATTTCTAATTTTATTGATTTGAGTCCTCTCCCTCTTTTTCTTGATGAGTCTGGCTAATGGTTTATTAATTTTATTTATCCTCTCAGATAACCAGCTTTTAGTTTTATTGATCTTTGCTATTGTTTTCTTTGTTTTTATTTCATTTATTTCTGCTCTGATCTTTATGATTTGATTCCTTCTGCTAACTTTGGGTTTTGTTTGTTCTTCTTTCTCTAGTTCCTTTAAGTGTAACGTTAGATTGTTTATTTGAGATTTTTCTTGTTTCTTGAGGTAGGCTTGTATAGCTATAAACTTCCCTCTTAGAACTGCTTTTTCTGCACCCCACAGCTTTTGGATCATCGTGCTTTCATTATCATTTGTCTCTAGGTATTTTTTGATTTCCTCTTTGATTTCTTCAGTGATCTCTTTGTTATTTAGTAGTGTATTGTTTAGCCTCCATGTGTTCGTGTTTTTTTACGTTATTTTCCCTGTAATTGATTTCTAATCTCATAGCGTTGTGGTCAGAAAAGATGCTTGATATGATTTTAATTTTCTTAAATTTACTGAGGCTTGACTTTTGACCCAAGATGTGATCTATCCTGGAGAATGTTCCATGCGAAGTTGAGAAGAGAGTGTAGTCTGCTGTTTTTGGATGGAATGTCCTATAAATATCAATTAAATCTATCTTGTTTATTGTGTCATTTAAAGCTTGTGTTTCCTTATTAATTTTCTGTTTGGATGATTTGTCCATTGGTGTAAGTGAGGTGTTAAAGTCACCCACTATTATTGTGTTACTGTCAATTTCCTCTTTTAGAGCTGTTAGCAGTTGCCTTATGTATTGAGGTGGTCCTATATTGGGTGCATATATATTTATAATTGTTATATATTCTTCTTGGATTGATCCCTTGATCATTACCTAGTGTCCTTCCTTGTCTCTTGTAACATTCTTTATTTTAAAGGCTATTTTATGTGATATGAGTTTTGCTACTCCAGCTTTCTTTTGATTTCCATTTTCATGGAGTATCTTTTTCCATCCCCTCACTTTCAGTCTGTATGTGTCCCTAGGTCTGAAGTGGGTCTCTTGTAGACAGCATATATATAGGTTTTGTTTTTGTATCCATTCAGCGAGCCTGTGTCTTTTGGTTGGAGCATTTAATCCATTCACGTTTAAGGTAATTATCGATATGTATATTCCTATTGCCATTTTCTTAATTGATTTGAGTTTGTTTTTGTAGGTCCTTTTCTTCTCTTGTGTTTCCCACTTAGAGAAGTTCCTTTAGCATTTGTTGTAGAGCTGGTTTGGTGGTGCTGAATTCTCTTAGCTTTTGCTTGTCTGTAGAGCTTTTGATTTCTCCATCGAATCTGAATGAGATCCTTGCCGGGTAGAGGAATCTTGGTTGTTGGTTCTTTCCTTTCATCACTTTAAGTATATCATGCCACTCCCTTCTGGCTTGTAGAGTTTCTGCAGAGAAATCAGCTGTTAACGTTATGTGAGTTCCTTTGTATGTTATTTGTCATTTTTCCCTTGCTGCTTTCAATAGTTTTTCTTTGTCTTTAATTTTTGCCAATTTGATTACTATGTGTCTCAGTGTATTTCTCCTTGGGTTTATCCTGTATGGGACTCTGTGAGCTTCCTGGACTTGGGTGGCTATTTCCTTTCCCATGTTAGGGAAGTTTGCGACTTCTGCCTTTTCATCTTGTCTTCCTTTCTGTGAATGTGGTTTTTGTTCCACAGGCTGCAGGATTGTTGTTCTTCTTGCTTCTGCTGTCTGTTCTGTGGTCTAAGCTAGTTATTGATATGTATGTTCCTGTTACCATTTTTGTAATTGGTTTGGATTTGTTTTTGTAGGTCCTTTTCCTCTCTGTGTTTCCT
The DNA here is from genome assembly GCF_026419965.1 of Kogia breviceps. NCBI lineage: Eukaryota > Metazoa > Chordata > Mammalia > Artiodactyla > Physeteridae > Kogia > Kogia breviceps. The sequence goes on from NC_081316.1 coordinate 118,395,455, forward strand.
ACTTAGAGAAGTTCCTTTAGCATTTGTTGTAGAGCTGGTTTGGTGTCGCTGAATCCCCTTATCTTTTGCTTGTCTGTAAAGCTTTTGATTTCTCCATCAAATCTGAATGAGATCCTTGCTGGGTAATCTTGGTTGTAGGTTCTTCTCTTTCATCACTTTAAATATATCGTGCCACTCCCTTCTGACTTGTAGAGTTTCTGCTGAGAAATCAGCTGTTAGCCATATGGGTTCCCTTGTATGTTACTTGTCATTTTTCCCTTATTGCTTTTAATAATTTTTTTTTGTCAGTTTGATAACTATGTGTCTTGGCGTGTTTCTCCTGCCTGGGACTGTCTGTGCTTCCTGGACTTGTGAGGCTATTTCCTTTCCCATGTTAGGGCATTTTTCGACTGTAATCTCTTGAAATATTTTCTCGGGTCCTTTCTCTTCTCCTTCTGGGACACCTGTAAGTTGAATATTGGTGCATTTAATGTTGTCCCAGAGGTCTCTTAGGCTGTCTTAATTTCTTTTCGTTCTTTTTTCTTTATTCTGTTCCATGGCAGTGAATTCCACCATTCTGTCTTCCAGGTCTCTCATCCGTTTTTCTGCCTCAGTTATTCTGCTGTTGATTCCTTCCAGTGTATTTTTCTTTTCAGTTATTGTATTGTTCATCTCTGTGTTTTGTTCTTTAATTCTTCTGGGTCTTTGTTAAACTTTTCTTTCATCTTCTTGATCTTTGCCTCCATTCTCTTTCCAAGGTCCTGAATCATCTCCACTATCCTTATTCTGAATTCTTTTTCTGTAAGGTTGCCTATCTTCACTTCATTTAGTTGTTCTTCTGGGGTTTTATCTTGTTTCTTCATCTGGTACATAGTCCTCTGCCTTTTCATTTTGTGTATCTTTCTGTGAATGTGGTTTTCATTTCACAGGCTGCAGGACTGTAGTTCTTCTTGCTTCTGCTGTCTGCCCTCTGGTGGATGAGGCTATCTAAGAGGCTTGTGCACGCTTCCTGATGGGAGGGACTGGTGGTGGGTAGAGCTGGGTGTTGCTCTGCTGAGCAGAGCTCAGTAAAACTTTAATCCACTTGTTTGCTGATGGGTGGGGCTGAGTTCCCTCCCGGTTGGTTGTTTGACCTGAGGCGACCCAGCGCTGGAGCCTACAGGCTCTTTGGTGGGGCTAATGGCTGACCCTGGGAGGGTTCACGCCAAGGAGTACTTCCCAGAACTTCTGCTGCCAGTGTCCTTGTCCCCAGGTTGAGACACAGCCACCCCCCACCTCTGCAGGAGACCCTCCAACACTAGCAGGTGGGTCTGGTTCAGTCTCCTATGGGGTCACTGCTCCTTTCCCTGGGTCCCAATACGCACACTACTTCGTGTGTGCCCTGCAAGAGTGGAGTCTCTGTTTTCCCCCAGTCCTGCTGAAGTCCTGCAGTCAAATCCCGCTAGCCTTCAAAGTCTGATTCTCTGGGAATTCCTCCTCCCATTGCCAGACCTCCAGGTTGGGAAGCCTGACGTGGGGCTCAGAACCTTCACTCCAGTGGGTGGACTTCTGTGGTATAAGTGTTCTCCAGTTTGTGAGTCACCCACCCAGCAGTTATGGCATTTGATTTTACTGTGATTGCGCCCCTCCTACTGTCTCACTGTGGCTTCTCCTTTGTCTTTGGATGTGGGGTATCTTTTTGGTGAATTCCAGTGCCTTCCTGTCGATGATTGTTCAGCAGTTAATTGTGTTTCCAGTGCTCTCAGAAGAGGGAGTGAGCACACGTCCTTCTACTCCACTAGCTTGAACCCATCTCCTGGGTTCCTTCTTGCTACTTGAGCCACATCCTGGCCTCCCTTCTGTAGAGCAGACAGGCCTGGCCTAGACCTTTAAGTTATACCTCCAAGGCCTTCTTCCTATCAGTCTCTTCCTTGTTATTCCTATACTGACATCTCAGTGCAGTTGCTCTTGTGTTTCTACTAAATGCGATAGCTTTGTAGTGGGGCTCTCTGCCTCTTCTCAACCCTGAAACTGTCTTCCACAATCTCGAAAGAGCTATGTAAGTAAAGTGCAAAAAAACCAGATCAATCCTAAATGTAACCCCTCTTCCCTCCTGGGGTCCTCATGGACCACAGAATAATCTCAAGCTTTTTTATCAGGATGAGTAGGGCTGGTTAGCACATGGCCTCCCAAACACAGACACCACCAGACCTTCCTCGCACTGGAACTTCCAGCAACACCACGTCTCTTTCCTGAAAGCCCCGTGCACCTGTCCTGCCGGATGCTCTGTCCCCTGCACGGAATTCCCTTCCCCCTCCTCCTTTGTCTGGCAAGCTCCTCACTGTTCTGTGACCTCAGGTGTGCCTGCTTCAAGACACAGCCACCTCGTCACCTTTGTGTCACAGGGCACCCCATGGCACCTGTCACCTCTCATGGTGGCTTTAGTTTTATCTGACACGTCTTTCTTAGCAGAATCCCTTGATGGGGCTCAAGGGGTTTCAATGCTATTGTTCATACAAGATTAAGGTACCAAGGGTCAAATATGCTCAATTTTACAGCAGTGCTGTGTGTGTTTGGTCATGCAGTCACTCAGCCAGCTTTGTTAAGGGCTTACTATGTGCCAGGTACTGGAATACATTCCAGGTCACACAGTGTGACGGGGCTCTGGGGTGGATGTCCAGGGTGTGTACCAGGTAATATATAAGCCTGGACGTAGTCTTCCTCACACTTGGTCCCTGGAACCACTGAAAGTTCTGAAAATTAGGGACCAGAGCAGCAGAGAGTGATTCCTACCAGCAGGGGTCACTGCAGCCAATCAGACGCCCAGACATCCATCATCCAGGGGATGGAACTCTGCCTTGAATTAATAACATTCTAAACGTTTTCTGTTTATATGTGAACATTCACATTTCTTTGCCTTTTGAGACCAGACTGGATCTATTCATTCTCCTTAATGGCTTTGTAAACAGTGTGGCTTCCGTGACCCTCTCTCCTCCTCCCTCGCTCCCTAGCCGTCTACCGCCTCTTACTACACCGAGTGAGGAGTGATTTTGATTTTGATTGTATTCATTTCCTATAAGGAGAGAGGCTGTGCGTGAATCGTACATCAGTTCAAATGACTTTCTGTTTTGAGAGTGTTCCCACGGGGGTGCGATTCTTTTCATTTATTTAATCTGATGTGCTTTTGCAGAATCCCTCTCTCTCCGGCAGAACAGATGGGAGGGGGCTGCACGGCAGGCACCAGCTCTCTCTCTCTGCTCCCCGTGGAGACCCGGGCTCTGTACACAAAGCCTGGGGGCCGCGTGAGGCTATGTGCCGCCACAGGGGACGCAGAGGTGCTTCTCCAGCAACGTGGTGTCCTTGACATCTGAGGGGCCTGTCTGGCCTTGCTCTTGGGCCCGCCCCTGTGGCCAGCCCCCTGTTTGGTCTGGCTGGAGGAAAAAACAAGGGCACAGAGCAGTCCATGTCCTCAGCACTTAGATCCAGGAATCCTAAACCCTCTTTGGGTTATATCAGGTCAACCGCTGAAGCATCAGTGGGTGCTGGAGAAGATGTAGTAGATGCTGCCAACTTCATCCCCCTGCGAAAGAAATCTGTTCTGAATATATTCAACATTGACAGCCAACAGCCGTAGCCATCAGCAACAGGGCTTCTGAGTCACATGGACCTGCGTTTAAACCCCCGTTTGGCTACTTCCTAAGAATGTGATTCTGGGCCAATGAAGCCACAGATTCCTAGCACTTAATAGAGGAATGACAGTAACACCCACCTCGCAGGGCTGCCCTGAAGAGTAAATGCACAGAACTTGCCAATGCACAGAACTCAGCCCTGTATCTGCACAGAGCAAGTATCCAAAAGTGGCAATGAGCTTGGCAGTTATCATTATTCAACGTACAGCGCTAACGCTACAGGGAAGGCTTTCTTTTCCTTTTTCCAATGGAAGGAATTGGGCTTATTCGATGGAGGTCCTGCTTTCGTACCTTAGGCCCGAGGACGCAGGTCTGTTCCTGCACTTATACCCCTGTGTGGTCATCATTTTATACGTTGTCACGGTCTGACATGCAGGGCCACTGGGCTTCCTCCTGTCAGCTGTACGGGTGGAGGCTGAGACTTCTGCTGTGTTTAGGCAGTGTTCTGTCATAGAAGAGCGGCTCCATGGGTGCCCAGCCAAGGAAAGCAGGGCACTTGCTCCTTGGTGTGATTACTTAAGGTCCCACTTAGGAGACCTCTGGTGACAAGCCATTAGGTGCCTGCTTACATGTGACAGAGAAAAAGCACCAATTACCCTAATGTTCCCTTTTCTCTCTAAAGTTGTCTTTTAGAATACCTGCCTTGCTTTTCCTTTTTTTTTTTTTTTTTGGACGGTACGTGGGCCTCTCACTGTTGTGGCCTCTCCCGTTGCGGAGCACAGGCTCCGGACGCGCAGGCGCAGCGGCCATGGCTCACGGGCCCAGCCGCTCCGCGGCACGTGGGATCCTCCCGGACCGGGGCACGAACCCGCGTCCCCTGCATCGGCAGGCGGACTCCCAACCACTGCGCCGCCAGGGAAGCCCTGGCTTTTCCTTTTGAGAGACATCTTTTTTTTTTTTTTTCTATTCATAAGACTAGGTATTGCCAAGGTTGTCCAGGGCTATTGTACATGGTTGTTCAAGCTGGACTAGGTGCGATCTGCACGTCCGTGGGGTTGCCCCGAATCTCCCCAGTTAGACAGCATCCAGTTGAGAGAGACCCTCAGACATTACATGAAGTCACAGGCACGTTGCCACGTGCTCGTGTATTTTTACTGTCTTTATTTTTGCAGTCAGGAAAAATGTTACTCTGGTAACAAGATTATCACCTCCTTCCCTGTAGCCTCGCTCGCTGCCGTACAAGTTACTGCAATAACTGCAGCGTTCCTTGTTCTGCCCTCGTCTTCCTAACTCTCTACAGGGTACCTCACCAACCTACCTGCTCAAGGCAGAGGCCCAGTGGCCTGTTGACCCTCCCTCTCCTACGGTCCTGTCATCTAGGTCATCACCAAATCCTGTTGGTTTCACCTCCACAATCCATCTTGGACTCCCACATCTCCCCTCTCTCCACCGCGGCCCGTGCCTCCGTTATCTGCTTAAACTACAGCCATGGGCACTGAGCAACATCCCAGCCCCAGCCTCACTCGGGTCCCTTTGCTCTCTGGAGTCTGGAAGAGAGTTTGAAAGCATGAATTAGCTTATGTGACTCCCATGCACCGTGCGGTGAATTTCCACTCCACTTCAGATGAGATCCTAAATGCTTTCCAGCCCCTGGAAAGCTCCCCGGCCTCCGGGCTCGCCCCGGTCTGCAGCGTCTTCAAGCTGCCCTCTCCCCACCTCTGGCCCCTCGCGGTGTTCTCAGCCATAGGGGCCTCCGTTCAGTCCTGAGGAAAAGCCACCCAGCTCGACCATCTGCCGCATCTTTCCCTCCATCTGGGAGACGCCTCCTCTGCCCTCACCCTCACTGCCGCCCTGTCCCATGATCACCCTCCAGGCTGCTCCTCTGTGCTGCCTCCACAGGACTAACCTCTCACCTCCTGGTCTCAGTTGGGTGGTTTCTGTTATCCTCTCTCCATGTGGCTTATTTCTTCCGAATGATAATTATTAGCATTCGTAAGTATGTATTTATCTACGTATAAATATTTTGCTGCACGTCTGCCTCACTAGATTATAAATAAGCCTCCCGTCTGGCAGGGGTCATGTCCCTTATTTGACATTTTAAACTCAGTGTCTGTAGCATGATACCTGCCAGAGGGATAGATGCTCAAAAATTGCTTAATGAGTGGAGAAACCAACACTTAATTTATTTTTCTGGGTGTTTTAAAACTCAGTTGACCTCAGGGAAAAATAAAGCGCAACTAGTGTAAGATATCACTACACACCTATTATAATGACTAATATATTAAAAGACTGACCACAATAACCAGGTGTTAGCCAAGGTGTGGGGCAGCTGGCCCAAACAGGCATGATGGTGGAAATACAAAATGCTAGAACGACTCGAGAAACAGCAAGACAGGTGCTTAAAAAGTTAAACATACACCTGCTGTAGGACCCAGCCATTTCACCCCTAGGTATTTTTCTAAGGTAAATAAAATCATACATCTGTACAAAGACTTGTGCCCACATGTTAATAGTAGCTTTACTTAAATTAGCCAAATTTGGGAACGATCCATGTCCATCAATGGATAAATGGATAAACCAATGACGGTAAATCCGTATACGGAATATGACTCAGCAATCAATGGGGAGGAACCGTTGATAGAGGCAACTATAGAGCTGGATGTCAAACCATTACGCTGAGTGAAAGAAAGCAGATACAGAACAGCCCAGATGGCACACCTCTGTTGATTGCATTCTGCGGACTCCAAGGAAAAGCAAAACTAACCTAAAGTGACGAAAGCAGAGCGGTGGTTTTCTGGGGCTTTCTGGTTGGGGTGTGGGGATTGACTGCAAAGGATAGAAGGTCACTTTCTGGGGTGATGAAAACGTTCTGTGTCTTGGTGGTTATACAGATGTATACATACATGCATCAGAACTCATAGAACCACACTCCTAAATGGATACATTCTACTGTGTGTGTGTATAGAGTAAGATACACGGGAGGAATCCCAGTGCTCCAGGGAGTGGAGACCAATGATGAGGCAGGGGAGAGATAGATTATTTGTTTTCCTTGATGGCATTTTCAGCTTGTCACGGCCAAGTGAAGCTAGAGGCTCAAGGCATTAAGATACAGGTGGACTACTTTTAGGGTTGCCAGGAAAAATACAGGATGACCATCCAAATTCAATTTATGATACATGACAAATATTTTTTGCTATAAGTATGTCTCATGTAATATTTGGGACACACTTTTACTAAAAAACAACGAAAAAATTGTTGTTCATCTGAAATTCAAATGTAACTGAGCGTCCTGTATTTTCATTTGCTAAAGCTGGCAACTCTTCCGGTGTACCATATCATCCCCAGAATGTTTGAATTCACATGTGGAAAGATTTTCTTGACAACACATTTTGCATTTTATGACGCTGCTCACACGGAAAATTGGCAACAATATTGTACGGTGAAAATAACGTGGGTTTTGTAGTGACTCAGACCCGATTCTAATCCCAATTTTCCTTCCTAACTCACTTGGAGAGTTAGGCCAAGTTGTTTAACATCTCTGCAAAGTGAGGATAATAACATCCAACTCAGAGTCTGATTCGAGGAGAGCCAGTAGACGGACCAGGTATCCGTCACGCCTAATCTGGGGAACTGCTTCCTTTCCGCTCAGAGCGTAGGGTCTCAAATTTCAGAAACCATAACGTTGTGGTGAGAGGAGGAGCCCATTGTTGGCAATAACCTTGGAAATGACCCTGATTCTGAAAGCGGCGCTGGGCTGCCCTCTTGGTTACAGCATCAGTATCCCTCAGGCTCACTGGTGTTCGTGGACAGGTCAGTATTGCAGCGGTGGTGTTAAGAATGGGACTGAAATGTCATTTCCACCATCTGCTGATGCTTAAAGGAAAGGAAGGGCGTGTAGAATTGAGGAAGAATCAAGAAAGGTCTTGATCTACTCTGGAGAAATTGGAGGGAGTCTCCTCCTGTTAAAGTTTTGCTACAAAAGGGGATTAATTTATCTCAGGAAGAAAAAGGGGGGAAAAAATGTTCAAAGGGAATAGTGGAAACTGCTTACTCCCATGACTTACTTTACCTGTCAACAACGCATAGACCTGAGGGCACTCGGTGAAATTTATGGCCAGTGAATTCCGGCCATTAAAAGGAAATGCTTCTTTATCTGCTCTGCAGTTGGCTGCCACCGGGAGGTCACCGAAGCAGAAACAGGGGCTATGTTTAGAAAGGGGACCCAACTATTTTATGAGCCATAAAATCTTAACTGGTTAGGCAGCTTGGAGCAGAGCATCAGGTGCCACCTGGAAGCCCAGAGCGACAGCTTCTGCCTTCAGCAGGGCGGGCCGGTCTTTGGGCCACTTCTCCTGGTCCAGTACATTCCTGAGCAGCTCTTGGCCCTTGGGAACGTCACTTTTTCTTGACCCCTCAGTCCTAGGCCTGGTAGAGAGTTCCTCTGGCTGCTGATTTATATAGGTGGCTGTATCATTGCCTCCTTCACTTGTTCCAACAACTTTATAACTAGTTCCCAGTGTGACATTCCTTCTGTTGGAGACCTGCCAGGCATGCCCTCTGTCTGACTGGCCCCCTGAAGGATGCACCTGGACATGCCATTTCCCCCAGGGTATTTCTGCCAGTGTTTCATAGGATGGATAGCTTAGGCGGGATCTGTGTAGCTGCATAGTCAGGGCAAACTTGGATGGAAGCAGATATGGGAACTGACTCTCTTCCTGCTCTTCTAGAGTCCAGCTGCCGGGGTGGACCAGTTCCACAGGCAGAGCTGTGTGACTGAAGATACTCCCATTAACTCAGGGGGGGTGGCAGCGATGCCAGGACTTGAAGTTCCGGATTCTACTCGTGTGACTTGAAGTTAAATCATTAGTTGGCTATTGTTGCTGTACTTGATGTTTTATTTTCTTTCAGGGAGGTTACCCCTAAGGTATTCATACAAAATCAGGATTCAGGGTAATTTAATTATCTTACAGAGGAACTTAACCAGAACAGAGGCAGTAGAAAAAAGATTAGTAAAAATGTACCCAGTTGAGGAAAGAAACCCATCCCAAATTAAATGCAGGGAACGTTTAAAAAAACACAGTTACGAAAAGTGTATTCTAGGGATAAAATGTGGATTAAGGACTTAAGGTTTAGCTATTATTCTACGAGCTACAGATTTTAAACAGACCTCCATTGAATAGTCTGGGGGATTAAATGGGTCATGGTTCAAAGAGCTCCCAGTGTCCACTGGGCATTGCAGGTTTCTGCTGAGAGCAGGTGGCCTCAAACAGCAAGTAGAAAAGTCCAAGATGTTAAGTCCAATATAGACTACTTTATACAGTTTCATATTGTTCTAGTTGGTGGTTCATTTAAATTTATAGCTACAAATGGTATCATTCTTTTCACTTTCATCTTTGATCCCATAATCCAACTTCTGCTTTTTTTTTTTTTTTTTTTTTACCCTACCTACTTACATCAGCAAACTCTGATGTGGGCTCACAATATAGGAATGCTTCATTTCTGGACTTTTGTGGGAAATCGAAGGTTATTAACATTTGAAAAAGTTGAGTCATACTTCACATTTGCTACAAAATACTGTCTTTGAAGTGACATCCTCAGAGCTCTTTGAGGGAGGGAGGGAGGAAGAGAGAGATGGAGAGAGAGAGAGAGAAAGGTTGATTCTTTTTTTTTAGTAGAAGATTATTATCCTCAAACTTACCAGTTTGGTATACTCAGAGTTTTTCGAATGATATATTCTTGAGTGTGTGTGTGTGTGTGTGTGTGTGTGTGTGTCTGTGTGTGTCTGTGTGTGTCTGTGTGTTACGCGGGCCTCTCACTGTTGTGGCCTCTCCCGTTGCGGAGCACAGGCTCCGGACGCGCAGGCTCAGTGGCCATGGCTCACAGGCCCAGCTGCTCCGCGGCATGTGGGATCTTCCCGGACCGGGGCACGAACCCGTGTCCCCTGCATCGGCAGGCAGACTCTCAACCACTGCGCCACCAGGGAAGCCCCTCGAGTGATATATTCTTAAAACACTTCTCTGCCTAGATAGGTCCTAATAGAAGCAGTGACTGTAGGAACATGAGCAGATCACCCAACTCCACTGACATAAGGAGACAACCTTAACCACTCCAGGCACTTCATCTTTGAAAAGTTTAGTTTAGTGTAATCCAAAGAGAAGAGGAGGGCTGCACCTCTATAGCTACTGTTTGGAATACATTCTTTGAAAACCTTCACACCTCTATGATTCCACGGAGAACATGGCAGCCGTAATGAGAAGGTTCACAGCTGTGCAAGGGAAAGCTTGAAGGCGTACCATCTCACTATGTTCCTTTTTCACTAGTACTGCTCATTGCCATATTTATAAGTCCTTTTAAAAATGCTTCAGGCTTTTTAGAGAATGAGAAAATAATTCCAGGTTCATGGTTCCAAGTAAAGTATTCGTGGGGCTGCAGAACCAATACTAGAGAGGCTAAGATTGCATAGCATTCTGGAACTTGAGAGCAAACAGAAGACAGTATTCAATTTACACAGCCCTGCAGATCTTACTCAAATATGAATTGGAACATCGACATTTTCATTGGCTGAACAACTGGTCTTTCATCACCTTCTTTTCCTAGCTCTTATCTCTTTCTCTTTTTATTTCTAACTCATTTGTTTGGAGAATGCACACCTATGTTTATAACAGCGGTTCTGTTTGCATAATATAGTAACAAAGTCATAACCATATAAAACAAATTTGCAAGAGATTAGAAAGAAGGCCGCTCTTCCATAGGAGACCAGTTGCCTGAAAGTGTTTAAGACCTTTCTCATGACGTTAATACTTGGGCTCGTTAGGGCCTATTTTCACAGCTGCCACCAAAATTTGCAGGCAAGAATAGACTTCATCCACGCCACTAATTTACCTTCCTGAAATTGATAAGATAGGAAGCAAGAATCCATTGAAACTTTGATTCCCAGATGGATTTCTCTCTCCAGGAAGGAATCCAAGTTTCATTTTATCTTTAGTGCTTGTTTAGGTATTCTTCATAGGAGGGAGAGTGTGACGTCAGAGTGTTAATGAAAAAACTAAATAACTCTCTGAACACGAACCCATCATCTGAAAAACAGAAGCTAATTTTGAATCATTAAAGGAGGCTGGATCGCAACTCACCACTGAGAAATAGAGGGAGGGAAAATGGTGTTTGGGAAGTCCAATTATTTCTGAACCAGAGACAGTCTTATTAAGTTGGGAAGAAAATTAATTAGGCTAATTAGAAAACCTCCTTGCAATTCAGCAAGGAGTTATGGGAGGCAACATGACAATACTGGCTGTGGTGGGAGAGGGAGAAGCTTCTGGGGGAGAGTGAAATGAGTTTTTCAGGAAGCGATCGGAGGGTGGTTCACGCTCCGTGCAGTTGATCACTGGGCTGCTTCAGAGGGAAGCAGCCGCATTGATATAGACTTTCTGTTCCCAGTGGTGGGTCTTCACTGAGTATTAAAAATGATATCTGGTGTATGTTATAAGAGAAAAAAAGAGGAGAAAAACAAAAACCCTAAGATTTATTCTGAGACTCCAGTGGGATTTTATATTTATTTTGGTATATCCGATGCGCTGGTTCATCCGCATGGCGCATTGTTAAAAACTGCTGAGTGGGTGGGTTTTTATCTTCTCGGGTTTATGGAGTCCTTAAAACATCTGTTCCGTTCTGATTCCCCCCGCTCAGGACAAAGACGTTAGTCAGGGGAAGTGTCGATCGCTGGGCTGTGTCGATGCACTGACATTGGCTGCAGCTGATGGAGATAATGCTGATGAGAGAGTCAGTGGAGATGGGCCGCGGAGGAAAGGCCAGGGATTCCTCCTCTGGAAACTGGGCTCTGCAGCAGGACTTGGTGCTGCAGACGCTGGGAGTCTGGAGTGAGGCGGGAGGGGCCCGGGAAGGAGATGCGCAGGGCGGTGGGGGGGCTGGGGAGCCCTGCTCCCAGAGGTCAGAGCACGTGCACAGGACTCTGCCCATGACCTCCCTGTCTCTCCAAAGGTCCTATTACCGTGACCCCTTCTTCAGTGGGGCTTCAGGAGAGGAGGAGCTATTCCAGCTCCTAGGGGATAATTCCTACTGCTCTGGTCGTTTTCCGAGAATGTAAGGTACAGCCCAGCCCGATTCAGCAGGATGGAGAGAATCGCCAAGGCAGAGACCTTTTCCATGTGGGCTAGGGTTAGGGTGGAACCTCTGATGAAAATAGATGCTACCACGGATCAGAGACTCCTTGAAGGAAGCAAGAGGGAGGGGACGGGACGGAGAGTTTTCATACCTGGTGTGTGTCAGAGGCGTGAACTCATCTTACCCCTCAGGCCAGTCCGATGTACTGGGTGGTGTTACACACATCACACAGGTGAGGTAACTGATATTCTGGGAACTGAAGTCCCGTGGGATCCACACCAAATAAGAAGAGGAAGCTGAAACTCAAACCCAGGTATTATATGGACTGAACGTCTCTCCCCAAAGCCATATGTTGAAGCCTTACTCCCTCCCCTCCGTATGATGGTTTTTGAGATGGGGACTTAGGAGGTAACTAGGGTTAGATGAGGCCAAGAGGATGGGGCCCTCCTGATGAGATGAACATCCTTAGCAGTAGAGGAAGAGAGACATTTCTTCTCTCTCTGTCTCTCTTCAAGTCAGGGAGGAAAAGCCATGTGAGGACACAGTGAGAAGTCAGCCACGAGCAAGCCAGGAAGGGGGCCTCACTAGCCCCTGACCCCGCTGGCATCCTGACCTCACACTCCAGCCTCCAGAACTTGAGAAAATACGTTTCTACTGTTCAGGTCACCCAGTCCCTTTGTTAGAGCAGTCAGGGCTAATCCATGTCCAAGAGTCATGAACATCAAGGCTGCAAAGAGTGACGAGCTTTAGTTGGGGTCTTGAGAATCAGTTCATCACACCACCACCCCAACCCTGGTGGAGTGGGTGAACTGGGAGATTGGGATGGACATATATACACGAATATGTCTAAAATAAGAACCTGCTGTATTTAAAAAAAAAAAAAAAAAAAAGAATTACAGTTCAGGAGACACAGATTAAACCAAACGAGTATTCTCGGGAAGAGAAAGCATCAGGCAGGGGCTGTTGACGTTGCCCGGCGAGAATTGCGATGGACACAAGTCAGTCCCTAAGGACTCGTGAAGTGTTTTTTTTTTTTGGGGGGGGGGTGTCCGATAAGTCTCTTGAGTTTCTGGCAGGTGTTCTGGATGCCTCTGTTAGGACAATGGGTGGTCTAAAGGTCAGATTCCATCCAAGGTGAGACGTGCGCACGTCACACCTGCTCAGTGGCTTCCGGCTCCGTTCCCGAGAGCGCTCTTAGCGACACTGCCTCCATTTCAATTTCCCTTTCACATGCGCCAGGCTTGCTTTTCCCAAAGCCGCTGACCTCCCGCAGCAGTGTAGGACCCCCGGGAGCTCCCTCAGTGGTAACGGGAAGCCGGTCATCCTCTGCCCAAGTCCCCACGGACCTCAATGTATCAGTGGGTAAGGAAGCCGTTGGATGGCGGAAATCTGTCCTGCTTTTACCTGGAGAAGGACCTTGCTTTCGCCTTCCTCTTGGGGTTGGGGTGAAAACAATCTTCATCACAGGATTTCAGATATTGGGGCATGGGTTCAACATGAGGCCAGGGGGTCTGACTTCTGAGTGCTCTTCATCATATCGTAGCTCGGAGACACAGGCAGAGGCCCAGCGCGGTGTCCCTGGTGGCCGGGGCCAGGTCGGAGCTGCGCGCTGGACAGTTACAGCCAGAATCTGTGGGGCTGACACCGGGCAGTGCGTCCACAGGCCCCCGGGCCCAGCAGGCGCCTTGGCCTCTTGGTCTTTCCCTGGCGCGGGCCACCTCCGAGACCGTCCTCTGCAATCACCAGGCCTGCCTGTCAAGCTGAGCCAAATAATGACACAGGAGTCAGTTCTACCCAAGAGACTGCTCCCCTGTGGACTCCCAGCCCCCCAGTTGACCCCGTTATGAGAATGGCCCGGCCTGGCTACTCCCAGCACAGGTCTGATGGAGAAGTGAAAGCCTCCTTGAAACGTGCATTATTCACGGAGAGGCTGGCAGGCACGGCTCTGTCCCTGCCGGCTCTGGACAGGAGCCTTCTGCCTCCCCATCGTCACCACTGAGCGACGCCATGTGCTTATTCACGCCATGTGCCGCTGGCATCCCAGGGACACACATGGTGCCGTCCCCCCCAACAATGGGATCGCTGTGCCCACGCTGAGGGCAAAATGTGGCTGTCACGCCGGCACCCCCACCTGAACTCAATCCCTAAAGCGGGTGCCCATTGTCATATCTTCAGGTGTTTGAGGGTGTCCCGCCCTCTGGACCTTGATGAACACAACTCTCTATCAAATCTAGGCAGCCTGACTGCAAAACTTTGGGGTAAAAAGTTAGCAAGTCAGTTATCCGGAGATTCGATTTAACATCAAACATCTTAGCCTTTCCAAATAGTTGAGAATATGCTCATATTGTGATAACACAGCCAGAGAAACATCGTCAGGGTGAGTGTTTCAATAATCTCAAATAATTTTCCGAACAGTGTCATTCTCAACCTCTGGCAAGCGTTCCATCCTTGGTGCACACACTAGTCACGGACTCAGGGCAGGTAGCTGTAGAGTAGTGATATGGTATTTAGCCAAGATTAAAGCTAAATTTTGAGATACTTTAAAACACAGAGATTAAATATATGTCACATGTGATAAGCCATTCAGTTAAGGGGATTATATTATCTGAATGATTTATAGCCATAGACAAATTACTTTGTGTTCTGGAGGTAAGATCCACACACATGTATGAATCTAGAATGAGAACATATTACAAACCCCAGCCTCCTCTTCCTTCCTAGGCCCATGTTGCTTTGCTTTGGATCCATAGGCAAATCTTTTTTTTTTTTTTTTTGGTATCCCTTCACAATTTCCTTTTCTCCTCCATTCTGCAAGCTGCTTTATATAGCGCACATCCCTGTAGTTCTGTGATAATTTATTATTTAATTATGTAACCATTACATAATTCTTCAGCTTCAGCCTTCAGTGTTTCCATCGTTGTTAATATAACTGTTATGGAAGCATGTACGTTTTATTTATTGTTTCCGTCACAGAGCGATAATTATGTAACTCTGCAATTCTGCAGCTATTATTTCTATTTGTTTAATTACATAACTATAAGGATATTAGACCTCTAAAACATTTGGTGATATATTTATGAGGAAGATGCTAGGAGACAGCAATAATAATGATATATCAGAGCAACAGGAACACTAAATAATAGTGTTAATATTAATGGCAATAACAGTAATAAGCAGCAACATTACCATTTGCTTTTCCTTCGTGCTGTATTTGGTCCCTTTCATGGGTTCCTTCCCAAATCTCTGTGGTTAATTAGCTATAGAGCATTTGGTTCTCAGCAGTGGGTACAACCTCATTTCCAGACTTTACCTGGCAAGGCTGTGCTTTATAGAATACCAGATGGAACAGATCTGCTCTGTCCTTTTTTATAAGCCTTGGAGTGGACAGATTTCTTTCTTCCCTGTGTCACCTGGGGGCCTTCCACAGTTAGGATACCCTGTGCTGAGACACACAGATTGCTCAGAATCCTAAGAACCTGCGATGTGTCTGGGGTGCAGGTGTGTGCCCTGGAGGAGCTGCTCTGGGGGAAAGAGCATATGGGCTTTGGAAAGAGACAGATCTGTACAGAATTCCGCCTCTGCCACTAGCTAGGTGAACTTGAGCTAGTTGCCCGAGTCCTTTGGACCACAATTTCCTCAGTTCTAGAATGGGGGTAATAATGTCTAACAGCTGTGAGACTATTGTGAGAATGAAATGAAAAGAATGGGTGCAGATGACAAGGCCGGCAGTGGATGCCTGTGGGCAGCTACTGTTTCGGAGCTACTCACGGATGAGATTCAGAGAGAGAGAGCACGGATTGCATTTCTCCTTCCCATGCATCACCTTTGCTCTAACCTCCTCAACTCAACTCCCGCCCTCCCAGGCCCCTAAACGTCCTCATAAGAGTTGAAGAGCTAATGGGTGGCCGGCAATCGACACATGCCAGATTCCCGGCGCACACTTGCTGGTTAAACATCACACCCACCCCAAAAGGTAATTATGATTATTGTCACCGAGTTGAGGAAACTGAGACACAGGGAGGTTAAGGAACTGGCCAAAGTCCTCCCAGCTCACTGGTGGTGGCGCCTGGGAGAAGCCCAGCCAGGCTGTCTCCACGGCAGGTGTTCTTATGCTACGCTGTGCACCTCCCAGCAGCTACATCCAGAAGTAGCCAAATGAGTGCCTAGCCCTACTCCTGCCCGTCTCCCCCCTCCCGGCCGTTCCCTGCAGAAGAGCCTGTGCAAAATCACCTTAAGATGTAATCAGAAGCCGTGATTGCTCCTTTTCGACCCGCCAGTGGCTTTCCCATTACTCTTTTTTTTTTTTTTTGCGGTACGCGGGCCTCTCACTGCTGTGGCCTCTCCCGCTGCGGAGCACAGGCTCCGAACGCGCAGGCGCAGCGGCCACGGCTCACGGGCCCAGCCGCTCCGCGGCACGTGGGATCCTCCCGGACCGGGGCACGAACCCGTGTCCCCTGCATCGGCAGGCGGACTCTCAACCACTGCGCCACCAGGGAAGCCCGGGCCCATTACTCTTAAGATAAAACTTAATGCCTTGCCAGGGTCTGCATCTAAGCATCTCCATGACGTGACCCCTGCTTGCTGTTCCATCCCCTGCCAGGCCCCGGACCTTTCCCAACCGAGCCAACCAAGCTCCACCCCTGTCTTGCTCAGGCTGTTGCGCTCAGTTTCCTACACCTGGAATGCTTTCTACCTTCTCATCCTGTACATCTCAGCTTATAATCTCTTCTAAGAAGTTTCCCCCAAAAGCCTTACCTACACTAACCCCGGCCCCTTGTCCTGCTGTTCATTAATAAACAGCTTATGTGTTTCATGGGTAACACGTACTGTCGCTGCAGTTGTTTTATTTTTCTGATCCTCTGTGTTCTTCAGGGCGTCCTCCCCTAGGATAGAACTTCATGAGACCAGGCACCGTGTCCAGCTCGTTCACAGTCCGACCCTGGCACAGAGCTCAGGACCTGGACCTCGGTGAACGTTCGTTCATGGAAGGAATGATTGCCTTTTTGTGGCTGTAGATGCCCTTGGGCTTTCAATAGTTCCGTGTAATCGGAAGAAAAGAGGCTGTATTTTCTCATGCGCGGCATTGGTTCACACCCGAGACATGACACAATACCCAGCTTCAGAAGCTCAGACCTGGATGAGAGTATGTCAGGGCTGGGATCCGGGAGCACAGGGGACGGTAGTGCGGTCGTCCAGGGGACAGAGGGCGTGGGGAGAAGGCAGCTGAATCGGAGGCCCTGGAAGGCTGAGGGGAGAGTGCCTCCTTGTTCCATAGAAGTGAAGGAGGTCAGGCTTGTTGTTCTAAACTGACACTGCAGTGGAAACTCTGGGACTCGGAAGAGCTGCGTTTCCAGGGCTCGCACGCCAGACCCCTCTTCTGTCAAGAATATCTCTTGTTGGTACAATTGCCACCAAAGAACTCAGTCCGACCAACCTCCATTATTCCACCTGTCCTCTTATTATAATTTTATTGAAGCATTTTCCTTCCTTGGGTTATATATCTATGTGTGATTTTAAAAGTATAAGTGACATTATTTATAGCAATGGGGTCTTTCTCCTTTGCACTATTTTCCTTTTCAATCAGACACTTTATTCTCACCCATCGCATTTCAGTCACTGCCGCATGAATAACAGGGAACATAAATATTCAGATCTGGCCCTCTTTGTCCCCTTTCTAATTCCCATTTTCCTTCTAAGTTCATCTTCAGGAGGATGTTCCTCTCCCTTTTCCCCAATGGCTTTGCTACCATAACTCTATCTTCTTCAATTGTCATCACCCTTGTTGATTTTATTTTTATATTATTCACGGATGGGACCGAGAAGGAATCACTTAATTAGTTTATGTCATCTCTGTGTTTTCTTTTATAGCCAGAACTTGTAGGCAAGGAAATAACTATCACATAAGGGTTAATAATTCAAGCTCCAAAATCAGTTGGCCAGGCTCCTAATCTCAGGTCAAAGGCACCTTAACATTTTTGGACCTTCTTCTCCTAAGAGAGTTCAACAATCTTACCTCACTCACAAAGGTGTTAAGAATTAAACAAGGCAATCCATATAAAGTGCTTAGTGGTTTCTCAATACATCGTTAATAGTAGTAGTAGTAGTAGTAGTAGTATTTGTAATAATGAAAGCATTTATGGTCCTAACAGCATCAGTAGAGAGTAAGTCCTTGTTCCCAATCTGTGGTACCCAGACCCCAGGGCAGTGCAGGCTGGATAAATGATACAACCTAGATATTTTAAAATTATTATTTTTATTAAGGTACAGTTGATTTACAATATTGTGTTAGTTTCAGGTATATAGCAAAGTGATTCCGTTATTTATATATGTATTTTTTCAGATTATTTTTCATTATAGGTCATTACAAGGTACTGAATTTAGTTCGCTGTGCTATGCAGTAAATCCTTGTTGTTTATCTATTTTATATATAGTAGTTTGTACCTGCTAATCCCATACTCCTAATTTATCCCTCCGCTACCCGCTATCCCTTTGGTAACCATAAGTTTGTATTCTGTGTCTATGAGTCTGCTTCTGTTTTGTAAATAAGTTCATTTGTATCATTTTTTAGATTCCACTTAGGAGTGATATCGTATATTTGCCTTTCTCTGTCTGACTTACTTCACTTAGTATTATAATGTCTAGGTCCATCCATGTTACTGCAAATGGCAGTATTTTTTTCTTTTGTATGACTGAGTAGTATTCCATATATATATATGTGTATGTATATCTATCTATCTCTCTATATACATACATATATATATATGGAATATCATCTTACACCAATCATCTGTTGATGGGTACTTGGGGTGTTTCCATGTCTTAGCTATTGTAGAAAAGTGCACAGTTGCTGTTATGTTTAATAACAAACTCATTTAAATGCTATTGATTTTATTAACTAAAAGTAACCCTGAGTAGGGGAGGTGGAGGGTCTTGATAGGGTCTTGATATCTGAACAAGTTGTTAAGCGTTGGCATAAGATGCCGAGTCTGATTCCATGTGTGTGTTACATGTTCCAGGCGAGTTTATCACAGCAACAACGATTGTTTTAGTGGCTTCTGTCCTGTAGCTGATGTTCTTATCTCACAGAGAGTCTCCTCAAGTTTCCTCGATTTAAGTTGTCACACCCAGTTCTGAATCCCGCATCCTTTTTTCCATTCTATCAGATCTTATTTTATTCTACAATGATTTGGTATTTTTAGTTTTTTAAGGCAAAAATTCTTCTACAGAAACTATTCTTTCAATTAGGAAGAAAACACCCTCAAACCCTCTTCAAGCTTCACGCCTCTGTGAAAATGCCAGCAGAGAAACTCTGCGTAAAAACAAGAGGAGATCCTCTCTGTGGTTCATCCTTCACCTCGGTTCTATCTCCTTTAGCATCCCCTTCAGCCTTTCTCTTGGATATGGTGGCGACGGCGGCGGGACGTAGGCGCTGGACACGGGGATGCAGTGGCGCGCGGCTCTGGCCAGTCCAGGGGTCGCTCTCGCAACCAAGGTGAAGGATGAACCACAGAGAAGATCTGCAAGGTTATCTGCTAAACGTGCTCCTCCAAAGCCAGAGCCCAAGCTTGAAAAGGCCCCTGCAAAGAAGGGAGAGAAGGTACCCAAAGGACGGGAATAACCCTGCAGAAAACGGAGATGCCAAAACAGACCAGGCGCAGAGAGCTGAGGGTGCTGGAGATGCCAGGTGAAGTGTGCATTTTTGTTTTTTGGGGTTTTTTTGCAGTACGCGGGCCACTCACTGTTGTGGCCTCTCCCGTTGCGGAACACAGGCTCCAGACGCGCAGGCGCAGCGGCCATGGCTCACGGGCCCAGCCGCTCTGCGGCACGTGGGATCTTCCCGGACCGGGGCATGAACCCGCGTCCCCTGCATCGGCAGGTGGACTCCCAACCACTGTGCCACCAGGGAAGCCCTAAAATTAGTTTTTGTGTCCTCTTCTCCCTCTCCACCTTCAGCAGAGACTCGACTCCCTTAAACCCTGAGACCTGTTGGAACCTGACCCCCCAAAATGGGTTACCAGTATGTCAGACAATCAGGACTTTGCATTGTCACCATTGAGATGGCGTCCCTCAAAAGAGCAGCGGTTCCTTTTTTAGACTGTGGATCTTCAGATTGATACTTTTGCCATTTTCATGTCCATTTCCTGAAAGTCAGGGTCGGCTTGTGAAAAGTTGTTCAAACAACGTACTAAATGTGAAATGTCAACCCTCACTCTAAACTTTCCCTGTTCAGAGCATCACATGAAGACTTCATGGGGTTTTACAGTGGCTTTCTGATTTTGGCGGTCCATCGCAAAAGAGAGTTTGAAAGTTGTTGTACACTGTTAACGATTGTCTGCCCATGTATGTCCTGCCTGAGATACCATGATTGTTTATGAAAAGTATCTTTAATAAAGCTGGATACAGTTTGACTTGGGAAAAAAATAATAAAACAAGAGGAGAAAGGAAGCAGGAAAGCAGGAAATTAAAGAACAAAGAAGAAAACTAAGTGCCCATCAGTAGCTAGTTTCTGGTATCTATACAGCATTTACTGTTTCCTTTTTTTCTGGGAGATCAAAATAAGTTGAGTTCATTAACTGCCGGCATTTGGATCATGCTGTCCTATCTAGATAAGCTCTGTACAGCCCTGTCTGTGGAGCTAATTTCATTGACTCTTTTTTACAAATGAACAGAGATTCAGAGTGGTGGTGAGAGGTGCTCAAGGTGACAGCCAGCGACTTGAATCAAGGCCCTGGTTTCCAAGTGCTGTGCCCTCTTCCCACTTGTGCACGAGGGGGCATCCGTCCCATCACTGCCCTTCGAATCCCGACCGATTGAGAAATAGACCAAGAAGTCAGATGACAGTACCAGCTTTGTCCCTGGTGCTAAGCGCCCTGCAGGCCCAGGCAGACTAGCAACGCCGTTGCAGGGCCCCTGCTGGTTGGTACTGCTCACTGCACGGTGGGGGGGGTCTCCCAGGGGCTCCTGTCCAGCCAGAGCACGTGAGCTCAGGACGTCTCCCAGGCAGACCAGGCAATAGGGCTCTTCTCTCCTCGGGGGGGGGGGGGGCAGTGAGCTGGGGTGGAGGTGCTCAGAAGCGTGGTTCCAAGAGGATGAGGCAAATAGCCCGCGTCGCTCCTTTGTTTGCTCATTTATTTTTCATTAAATCCTTTACACGGGTCACCAGACAGCGTGATTCACATCCCCACTCACCCGTTTTACCCCTCCCCCGACGGGGGGACCAGGTGGACAGCTGAGCAGCCTCAGATTTTTGCTTCCCTCCTCTGTCTGCACAGAAGGTGCAAAAGGACATTAAGGTCAGAGGGAGGAGGGGGGGATGTGGCTCTAGACTCAGCCTCGCTTTAGACAACTGATGTGGTCCTCACAGTGGGAACTCTCCCATCAGCAGCAAAAGTACCCAAGTTCCAAACAATAAAACAAGAGGTCGCGGGCTTCCACAGACAGTGCAGCTTTCTTTGCCTGAGTTCTTAGGCAAGTCTGGTTGGATTAGGTGTTTGCTTTGCGGGCTCCAGAGTTATGATGACTTCTGAGCCCTGGCTTCATAAGTCATCAGATTTTCCTAATAAGAAATGTCTGCTAAATTAGCTTGCGGGTGGAAATGATAGTTTTTGCATAAAACTATCCCCATATTGGGAGCTGCGTGAAACTGAACTGGGCGTTCCTGAAGTCTCCTGTGCACTGTCTCTGTTCCAGTGCTTTGCCTTTGATCCCTGGAAGGACTGGGGACACTGGCCCTTCACAACTTGGCTCTGCAACTTCTCAGATGGTGTGATGAGTGTCCCTGCTTGCAGCCTCATCTCAGAGTCAGGCTGAGGTCAGAAAGGCCCGTCGTTGAGGAAACGGTGTCTATGTTTGTCCCCAGAGCTTTTTGTTCTTTCTGCTGCTGGTCTGTGCACTGCACACTGGTTTTTGCAGATGCACAGATTTGGGACGATGCTCTGCTTCACATTTGTTGTAACCATGGCAACTCGAATGGTGAGGTCCTCTGAGCATGTGCCCAGTGAACAGGAGACCCCACATGTCTGAATGAGCTGCGAACATTGATCACCACCAGCTGTAAAACTTATACAACAAGTCTGGCAATAAAAAAAAAAAATGTCGTTTCTTGATATATCATGGAAATTCTCAAAATACTGCTTCCATCGGACTGTAAAGTTTTTATAAAGTGTGTTACTCTTGGTCACGATGGCAGTTAAAGGCAGCTTGGTCTCCATGTGATTGTGCAAGCCTGCTGCTGTGCGTGAAGCTCTCAGCGTTTGTGCTCCAAGCGGCGGCCCTTACATAGGTGACGAGGTGGGAATGAAGATGCCAGGGCTTTAGTCCTGATGGCCCCAGAATCCGACTAGGCTGAGACCACAGTCTGTCCCGGTAACGAGTCAGGACTTCCTGGGGTATGTTATGAGCCTTAACGGTCTTCCCACCCAGTGAAACCTGCTAGAAGTTGAAAGTGAAGTTACTAAGGCTTCTTTGGACCCCAGGCCACCTGTTCCATAATTTCCTTATAATCCAGTTGCAAAGATCAGTGTTTTCAAGAAAGTGGGGCTGGGGTGCTCCTTGTTCGGCTGTCCGTGTGCTGGGCAGCTGGGCTCTTCAGCTGTCAATGGGGCTTTTTCCTACCAAGGCGACTGTCCCAGACGTGGCCACCTCCACCACCAGCTGCACGCAGCCTTGAGCTCAGAGGTCCTCCTCCTGCTCTGCACCTGGGCCTGCACCTTCCTTCCAGCCCCAGCTCTTCTCCTGGGAAGCGCCGCCCAGCTCTGGGACTAGGAGAGAATACAGACCCTACTCCCTGCCCTGAGGGGGTCATGTTGTTTCTCTTTGATGTTACAAATATCTGAAAATATATTGACACTTCTGCCGGTAGTAGTGGTATAAAGTAGCACATGCTTTACTCAGAAGCCTGGAGTGAAACATGCAGGCTGGGTTGGGCACGTTGCTGGAGGCTGTCTTCCATGTTCTCCCGGAAATGCTCTTCTCCTTTCCATCCTCTACCTTCCTATGCCATTTCCAAATCTATTTCTCATTATTTCCCCCAAAGCCCATCCCAAGTTTTGCTGTTGTTGGCTGTTGTTGTTATATGTTGTTTTTCTATTGGCATTGACCTTAAGAGAAGTTATTGAATGTCTGCTGTCTTTTTAGCATCCTACTAGTTGCTGAGGACGCCGATGTGAAAGAGGCATGGTCTCAGCTCTAGGGGTGCTTACACACAAGAGATTGTGTTACAGCTCTATGGATCTATCTATCTATCTATCTCCATCCCTATCTATCTAACTGACTACCTGTCTATCCTAGTCACACTATAATGGTAGGTGTGATTAGGATACCACATGTGACTGTTGTACAGCACGGCAGGCGGAGTGCCAGGAGGACGCCCAAGCCCCTCCTCCAGGTCACATACGCAGCCTATAGAATCCCCTGCCCTTGAGTGTGGGTGAGGGCCAGTGAGCGTGATGGGACATTGCTCCTGTGACCTGGTTGCTCCTCAGCCGACCCTGAGTTAATCAAAAGGAGATAATCCCGGGTGGGCGGACCTAATCAGGTCACCCCTGTTAAAACAAGGTGGAGAGGCAGAGAGACCTTCTCCTGCAGGCCTGGAAGAACGCAGCCTGTGACAGGACCCCAGGTCTAGAACCCGAGGACAGCCTCCAGGACCCGAGGGGGATCCCTGGCTGACAGCCAACAGGAGACAGGACTCCGCCTTTCACTTCCTAGGAAATAATTCCCCCAGGAACCTGAGGGAGACTGAAAGTGGATCTTTCCCCATTGGAGCCTGCAGATGACTTTACAGCTGGCTGACGCCCCCATTTCCGCCTGTGAGATCCTGAGCAGACCACCCAGCTAAAGCGTAAGGGCTCCTGACCCGTGGAGACCGTGAATTAGCAAAATGGTGCTGTTTTATGATGCTAAATTTATGGTCATTAGTTCTGCAACAAGAGGAAACTGACACGTGTCATTTATAGCAAATACCAGGGGATCAGAGAGGTGGGAACAATTAATTCTATCTGAGAAGGAATGGAATATTATAGAGAGGAGGGATATTTGAGATGAGACTTAATGGAAGATAGAGCTTTGCAGAGAGATGAAGGGGAGAGAGGTTGATGGCTGTGACATCCTCCAAGATGTGTCTGCCGAGCAGCTGGTGGGCTGGTGTAACTCAGCGGGGGAGGTCTGCGCTCACTTTCCTTCCATCCCAATACAGCCATTCAACAGTCGTACTCATGGACTTTCCAGGGGCCGAGGGCTGCAGTTACTGCCATCTGAGTTTACCACGTCACCGACGTCCCACATGCGTCACTGCTCAGAATTCTCTCTATCCCTCCTCTCAGCATTAGCCTCATATCAATACATTTTAAAATCAGAAATGCAGGATTAAGCCCTGCAGCTCTTAGTTGGGAGGGCACCTTGACCTTGTCTCCTGTCTGTGTCTCTCCTCTCTGAGGACCCTCATCCTCACGTGGCTAATGTGTGACCTCAAACTCGTAACGTTAGCATCCCAAAGCCACCCGCCATCTTGTCTTTATCCAAGAATGCTGGGCAACCTGATTAGGTCCCAACTTCGCGTGTTCCGCTCTTCGCTTACGGTGCCTAAGCAGTGCGTGCTCTTCCTTTATGACAAGGTCTGGGTCCTCATGTATCACTCTGTCAGCTACGATGGCTGGACTCACCGTACAATCCCCACAAGTGTTTTAAAGCCTGAATTCAATAGTGTGAAGGACCTCCGATGCCTGACATCTTCTGTCCTGCCATTTTTAAACAAAAGAGTCAATAGCCTTGGTGTCATTGACTTTGCCTCCTTCCGTTTTCCTAAAATTGCTCTGAAACCTTCCACCAAGCTCAGTGTACTTAATCGACAATGAATTCTTCATAAATGTCAGTGAGAAACCCATCTGTTCCAAGAGCTTTCCTTTATCTTAATAGCTTTTATTAAGCTTCCTACCCCTTAGGCACTGGTTTTTGCCCCTTACAACCTCAATTTCTTCTTCCAAAGCAGCATCCTAGGGAGGCCACGGATACACGTCTTCATTTCTTCCCCCTCCCCATTCTGTCTTCCCCTTGGGGATGTCCATTCTTAGCACTCACACTAGCCTTTGACTTCTCACACAATTGCACACACTTTCTTAATGAGCCAGAGAAGTCATTTCTGACAGTTGCCTAACTATCCTTCTTTTTGGCAGAATGATATACATTTCCCCACCTTCTGTTTTCTGGAATGGTCTTCTCTATCTGTATCATTCCAGCCAGGCTGATAGAACATCTACTTGCCACAGATGTATTCCTGGCATGTGGAATAAATGAAGAGGTCACATTTTTGGCTCCAAATATAATTTTCTATCTCTGGTTTGGGTAATTGTCTAGGTGCCAAGAACTGTAGCAAGAATTGTTTTGTTTTTCTATCACCTGCCATTAAGGGACATGCTTCCGAGTGGTTCTCCTTGTGGTTTCCAGGAATGCATTAAACTTCAGGTGAAACTAATTGCGTCTCACCATTCAATAGAAGCGTATCATTAATGATCTGAGTAGTACAGTGGGCTCCTTTCCCTCTTGAGATGCCTGTAGCTTTTTGGGGAGACTCAGATTTCAAAACTGCTGAGAGAAATCCCTTGATGTCTCATGAGAAAAGGGTACGTATGTTCCCTTCCCTTTTACCTTCCTCTCCCTTCCTTGTCCACATTCATAGGGCTCAGCAATGCACACCTCTCAGGGAATTTTGTTTGTATGGGAGTTGGAAATAACCACTCCGAAGGTGGATGCTTGCCCGGTTTACAGTCAGTCTCAGCACTGCTTTTGTTCCATGTCCCTGGACTGGAGCTCACCACAGAGTCCCTCTGGGGGAGGGCTGTACCTCCAGCTAATCTGTAACGTCAGCTACATCTTAGAAAAATATGTGGCAACACTTTGCACGGGGCCAGTCTCCTGAAAATACTAGCTAGGGAGCATTACTCCTCAGCTGCCGTTGGCACCTTTATTTATTAGTTCCCTCGGTTAGTAGTCTAATATCAGGTCACTTTTTGCTGTGTACAGCGCTTGCTTAACAAGAAAAATGTTCCTGTGTTTCCTCCCTGGAGGTGGGCTTCTTTGCCAGGCAAAGATGAGATGACAGTTGGATGATTATTTTAGATGCTAGGAATCCACACAACTGAACATTTTTTCATTTTAGTTTTCCTTACTTGATAAATCCCCAAAGGAAAACATCTGACCCATGATTTCCTTCCTCCCTCCCCTGACAGCACCTGAAGGTTTGCATTTGGGGAACATCTCTTCCAGATACCAGCTTTGATCATCGAGAAATTCCTGGTACGTGACACATGTAA
Source organism: Kogia breviceps (assembly GCF_026419965.1). Taxonomy (NCBI): domain Eukaryota; kingdom Metazoa; phylum Chordata; class Mammalia; order Artiodactyla; family Physeteridae; genus Kogia; species Kogia breviceps. The sequence continues at coordinate 118,421,469 of NC_081316.1, forward strand.
CTTAGGCACACCGTGAAAAGAATTGCATGTACTTGGTCTATTTCCTCTAGGAGCCTTTAGTTTAGAATACACAGGAATAGAAGAAACTCAGTCAACGCGAGACCTAAGGCCCAGTGAAGGCTTCCGTGCCAAGTAAGCAACGGTGATGTGACATGGATGTGAGCCAGTGCAAGTTGCTAGGGGAGTCGAGCATAACAAGTTGGAGACTCTTTGGGATGGTGCGTCGGTTAGGACAGAATAAGTGCTTTGACAAAGATAACCCTCGCCGCTCGCCGTTTGCAGCCAGCGTCGTGGCAACTCACACTACATGCTCTTTTCTGAAGCAATACCTGTGCCTGCTCTGTTTCTCCGCTCACCCCTCCCCCTCTATGCGCCTCTTTGTTAAGGTAATGTTAGGTAATCTGAGGCTATCTGGAACAACGGTCTTGGGTGGATGGCTTAATCTGGTTTTAGCTGCAGGGCTGTGTCACTCACTATGTTTAATTGAGAAGTCTTAATGGGTCCTGGGGGCTCAAAGATTTAGCCTCCTTTCACACTGTGTGTCCTCTGGAAGCAGTTTCAAACCTGGGCAACTCCAAATTTCGGAGACATTTTATGTTCTGTTCCTTTTCGTCTGCAAACCAGCTCATCCCTTCTTGAAATAGCTTGCCAAACACAGCAAGGGAAGCTCAGCATATGCTAGCATCTGGCTCTTTCCAAAAGCACTTTTCCAAGATGCACAGACTCAGTAGACACCGGGTCTGCCTTCCACACTAACAAGGGGGTGACCGTCTTACCAAATGTTTCACTGCAGCAGAGCAGGGGTTTCCAGCTCGCCTGAGCTGTTTCCTCCCTGCCTACTGCAAAACTGCTAAACTCCTGTCAGATATTTTAGATATATTATGGCGGCACCTACTTCAAGTCCCTGATGTCCGTATTGTGTCAGGTAATGCTGGCAGCTGCAAGAATCAAATCCTCACCTTTTAGTGGCGTAACTAAGTAAAAGTTATTTTTTTGCATACAAATTCCAGGGCAGATGTTTCTGGGTCACGCAAGGCTGGCTCTTCACCACACGGTGATGCAGGGATCCGTGTTCCTTCTGACCTGTCCCAGGGCCTCCACTTCTTCCGCCTCCAGCCAGGAGAGAGGGGTGGGGCCTTTGTGGAGTAGCCTTGGGGCTCATTACCTGTTCTCAGACTTCACTAGCGCTCAGTGAAGGGCCGCACTGATGTGTGAGGAGGCTGTGGCCCGTGTGGTCTCTGTCTGGGCAGAGCCACTTCCCAGCGACAACAGTGCACTGCACAAGGTTACAGCACACGTGCTGGTGGCCGGAAGCTGCTTCTGCCACAGATGGAAAAAAGTTTCCGAAGAAATTACTGCGTTCTACTACAGAGGGGAAATAAATATGCGGTAATACTTGCACGTATATTATGTGTACCTATGCATGCTATGTATATAAATACTATCTATCTATCTAGCTATATATGGAATATAACATTTTCACCAATACCCTCTAGAGTCAGGGTGGCCTCTCTCTGCAGGCCTGAGTTACACAACTTGTTCTGGGAAGGGTGACTGTCAAGGAGAAACACGAGGCTCCATGCAGAAAATACACACCTTAACAGACACACACCCCACACCGGTAAGTGAAGATCTTTTGGGGAACAATAGGATTCCAATTCATCTTGATGCTTCAAGGGCTGGTTTTTTGTTTGTTTGTTTTGAAATATACAAGCCATGAATTTCCATGCTTGCTTCTTTATGAGTAAATGCGCCGCCATATGGAATCCCGGTGTTAGCTGCACTGAAGCATCTGTATCAGATTCTTCTCTCCTGTAAAACAGTAATATTCTTAGGAGGAGTTTGAAGTTGAACAGAGTGTATTCTCAGAGTCTGTGCTGTTGCTTCAAAGTATGGGATTCAAAAAACCAAAGAACTTCACTCTCATTTTTGCAAAACATGGCTCCCCAAAATATAGCTTGTCATGCTGGTAATTCACTCTAATTTCCTGGCAAATTGATATGCTCAGAAATTACAGGTGCTACCAAGTTTCTGGTTGCTTCAAGAATTTTTACATTCTTTTAATGTAACGACAAAGTTTACAGTATGTGACTGTGAATGTCCCAGCATGCACTTCCATTAATAGAAACACCACAAGTTTTTACATTAATCATAAAGGGAATTGATAATTGCCTATGGGAGTTCTACCTATGAGCAAAAATATTTGACCCAGTTATGCTGGCTTGGTGTAGGATGAATATATTGAATCATGATATATATATTATCAGTGGATTCCAGGGGAAGAGAGGAGCTATCCCAGGGGAATAAGCCATGAGTGAGCAAGTGTTAAAAAATTTAAAAACTGATAATACTGTCATTACATCACCTGTCACAGCTCAGAAGTTTAATCCCACTCAGTGCAGGAGATGAAAAGGTAAAGCAGTCTGTTCAGCAACATTAAGCACCTGTCATTCAAATCCCAGGATCCAGATGGATTTGTAGAAAAGCAACAGACACCTTCCACAAGGAGCTGAAACCTGCGATCCTGACGGGTGCCTGGCTTTCTAGGAGGTTAAGCGGAAGCTAGTGCAGCTGCCTCCATGCACTTATGCTTTGCAAAAAGATAAGCTGCCAGTCTTAGTTCAAAAGCCGTCAACTACATTCTTTCAAACTTGAAGTTTAAGGTTCGCTTTAGAGTTGATCATTTGAACAAGAAACTTAAGAGTGGCTGATCAGACTTTATTCCACAGTAAAGTCCCTTTTCACACATGTAGCTACACAAAGGCTGAGGGATTTTTGTTTGTTTGTTGGCAATGAATTGGAGTAGAAGGCAATCATAAGGTAGAAGAAAGACCATGTGAGTAGCAGTCAGGAATGCTGTTTCTACCACAAAGTACAAGTTCCTCAAATTTTATGTCATTTATAAAAAGAAGAATTGAACAATATATTTTTAAAAAAACAGCTCTAGCATATCATAATGGTAAATCTCATATCTTGATCATATAGATAGATCTCATTTTATCTTCCGCTTCAATACTGGCTCCCCTTCCCATTTTTCCAAACTTGACATGAGCCCCTCAAGTTTTCCTCTTAACTATCGGGGTAGGGAGAATTCAAAGATGCCCCCAGATTCTCACCCTGCTTTCCATGCCCATGGACCCTCCACAAGTGAGGGCAGGGCCGTGAATGTGATGAGATCGTCTGTCATCGCCCCCTTGGCTAGGTTATGCTATATGGCGATGTGGTTAGGTTAGGTTTTTAAAGTTCCCATCATAGCAGACCAGAGAGGGATGGAGTCAGACAGGTGTGTCCCTGTTGGTCTGGAAGAAAGCGGCAGTACTCTTGTGAACAGCCTATGAGGACCATGTGCTGGGAGTGGAACCAGCCCACAGGTAGCAAGAACACAGGTCCCTCAGCCAGACAGCATAGGAAGAGTGTCTGCCCCAGCCCATGAGCTGGAGGAGAATTTGGAGCCTCAGATGAGATCACAGCCGTGAGATCACAGCACCATGCTTTCAGCCTGGGCAGCCTCTGAGCAGAGGACTCAGGGACTTCTGACCCATGAAAACTGTGAGATAATAAATTTTTTGTTGTTTTAAACTGCTAAATCTGCGATAATTTATTACGCAGTTAAAGAAAACTAATATAACTATATGCAACATTTCAAATGAATGTTCAATTCATTCTACCGTTTCATTTATTCTTACAAAAGGTATTTATTAGGTAGCTGCAAAACGACAGATGGCATGCTAGGTACCGGTGATATGACACAGTCCCTGACCTTGAAGTGTTGCAGACTAGTAAAGAAAATAGGTATAGAAACAGAATCTGTTAAGAGTGGGTAACATGTGCTCTAAGAATAGCTGGCTCGTACCTAGTACAGCCAGGACACAAAGAGGAAGTACATAAGTCTACTTATGAGACAAGGGAGATACAAGGAAAGATTGTATTATAAAATGCAACTTGAGAAAATTGTGAGAGAGGAGTAGGTCTTCTCCAGTGGAAAGGGGAGAGAAGAACCGTCTGAACAGAGAAGCTACATGACTTAATCACAGAGATGTTGTTCTAGGCACTTTAAGTAGGTAAGTGGGTGAAAAGGGCTGCAGTGGAGGGGGCAGAAAAGAAAGATGATTGAAGAGAGAGGTGTGAATAGGAAGCCCTCTCTTAGCGACGTGCTCTTTGAAGTGTGGTCCAAGGAGTAGCAACGTGGGCATCACCTGGGAACTTGTTAGACGTGCGGAATCTCAGGCCCCACCTCCATCTACCAAATCAGAATCTACACTTTTACTATCTCCTCGGGTGATTCACAGGCACTTTCGTGTTTTAGAGCATTTTTTTTTTTTCCGGTATGCGGGCCTCTCACTGTTGTGGCCTCTCCCGTTGCGGAGCACAGGCTCCGGACGCGCAGGCTCAGCGGCCACGGCTCACGGGCCCAGCCGCTCCGCGGTATGTGGGATCTTCCCGGACCGGGGCACGAACCCGCGTCCCCTGCATCGGCAGGCGGATTCTCAACCACTGCGCCACCAGGGAAGCCCTAGAGCATATTGATGCCGGTGAATGTGGATGTTCTCCTTTAGATAAAGGGAAGATATTGAAATGTTTTAAGGCAGGTAGTAACACAATCAGACCCATCTTTTTGAAAAAGCATTGGAAGAAAGGACTGACGGGAGGAGAATAATACAGAAGGAAGAAAAATCGGTGAGAATATTAATTCTAATAGTCTAGCCAAGTGAGAACAGTGGGAGCAGTGGGCACGGAAAGGAGTGGAGAAATAAGACAGGTTTTTAAGGAGGAAGATGATGTAGAATTTGCACAGACCAAGTGCGCTAACTGAGGGTCACCAGGTTGTTTGCAAAGAGCCGTGTTAAGAACCTTAACATGACTGTGTGGCTGGTCATTTTCAAATGTAGGAAATGTAGGAGGAATGATACTGAGGTGAAGATATCTGGTAGGGAGGGGATACATGCATCCAAGGCCACTAGGAGTGTCTGGGTCATTAATTTGGAGGCCAAGGGTTTGCAGGGTACATCTGAAGTCATGAGAGTGAGTGAGTGCTTCCAAGCTGACACATCCTGTTCAGTGTTCTGTTCTAAATATTTCGAAACTTCTATACGCAAGATTTCCACTGGTACTTGATTTCCCCTCTTCCACCTTGTTGAAAGAATACTTATGAAATACAAGCATATGTCCAATATCAAAAGGTTGGAAATGGGATAAGCATATCCAGAAGCACTTTAGATTCTGATGTGAGAGGATTCTGGCTGCTCGGAGCTCAGAAGTGATGCTGGCATGGAGGAAAATCCACCTACCCATCAATTTCCATATACCTTCTTGTTCAAGGATAAATGCAAAGAAATAAGTAGTCACCATAAGAGACCTGTTAAGAGACTTGGCAGAGCCTTTGTTGTAATTACGAGATGAATATCATTACACCCAAGATACAAGGGAGGAAATACAATTTTTAAAATAGTTACACTGCAGAATTCAAAAGACAACTTTAGAGAGTAACATATATAATTTCCATAAAGCCAAAAAAATTCTGTGAACAGAGTGATAGAATAGAAGATGATGTAATAGCAGACTGAGTTAAAAGAGTGTTAAAAGAGTGTTCCATTATATCAAGAAATATTTAAGGAAACTAAAATTCAAGAGAAGGGGGATAGGATGGAAATAGCTATCTAAAATTTAATCAGTGATGCAGAGAACACATTTGAGGATTCTTTTTTTCCAAATTAAAAGGTGAAGAACAAAGAAATGAAAGAATTAAAGTAGAAAGAAGAGAGAAAAACAAATATCATATATCAATGCATATATGTGGAATCTAGAAAAATGGTACAGGTGAACCAGTTTGCAAGGCAGAAATAGAGACACAGATGTAGAGAACAAACGTATGGACGCCAAGGGGGGAAAGCGGGGTGGGGGGCGTGTGTGGAAAGAATTGGGAGACTGGGATTGACCTATATACACTAATATGTATAAAATAGACAACTAATGAGAACCTGCTGTATAAAAATTCAATAAATAAACTAAAATTCAAAAAAAATTTTAAAGTAGAAAGAAAAACAATTCCTACCTAAGGAGAATTTGTGTCCTCTGAGAACATAGCTTGCCAACTGAGAACAACATACATACAATAAATAAACATTTATAAATAAGTAAACACTTTTACAGAAAAAAAAAAAAACATTTAGCAAACACCAGGTGAAATAAAAGAAAAAAAAAAAAGAACATAAGGATCTATATGAACCCAGTCTAAATGTTACATTATATATTAATTTATAATTGTTAAATGCTTGGCACTATAGCAAATGCTAAATAAGATTCTGTTGAATTAATTAATAAAATATTGAAAAAAATCCATTCCACAAACATCAAAATGTTGATAGTGAGGCTTCCAGAATTTTGCTTCTGTCCGTAAAAGATTAATTGGTGCCAGAATTCCCTCCTGCTATAACAAAAACTAGAAAATAGTACATACCATATGAATCAATGTTTTTCAGACATTGGACAGCAATCAGTGGTGAGGACCACGATCCCTGAAAACATGAAAGCAGATGAGGTGAACCCTAAGATCCACTTTGATTTTGGCTTAGAAGCATTTTCTAGAAGCACATCAGTTTTGCTGAGTTGAATAGAGATAAGTGTTCAGCAGGGTTGAGGAGCCAGGGAAGAGGGAAGTGCATGGACAAAGAGCCTCAGAAGTCAAGAGGGGCTCCCCATGATTTTGTTGGTGAATACTAAGGGACTCATGCACAAAGTGGACCTGCACACAGACAGGAAAAGAGCTGTGAGGGCTTTCTCAGTGGTCTAATTTCTGGCATTGGAAAAGGGCTGGGAGATTCTCGAGTTCTGACCAACTATCATGGAGCGACATTATCAGACATGAGGGGAATTCAGGGAAGAGAGCAGAAGAAGACAACAATTATCAAAAGAGAGATGAGAAGGGGGGTATTACTACAGACAACAAAATGATGATAAGGGTGTATAACATGCCAATAAATTTGACAACCTAGATGAAATGGAAAATTCCTTGAAAAACAAAAAATTATACATATATATTAACAAGATATTACTATATATATAATATAGTAAAGAAATTAAATGCATAGTTTAAAATGGTCCCACAAATAAAACTCAAGGCCTATATGGCTTTCTTGGTTAATTATATCAAATAGTTTAAGGAAGAGATAATACCAAACCTATGAAAACAATTTCAGGAAATAGAGACGTATAAAATACTTCTCAGTCAATTTTATCAAGCCAGCATTACATTGATATCAGAACCAAAGAAATTACCAAAGATTAAAAAAATTAAAAACCAAAATCACATATAATAGTAGACAGAAATCCTTGACAACATATTAGCAAATTGAATCCAGAAATATATGAAAGTGATAGTTCTTTATGACCATTGGATTTTATCCTAGGAATACAAGGTTGATTTAACATTTGAAAATCAATCAATATAACTTTCCATAGTAACAAAATAAAGGGGAAAAAACTCAAAAGATACAGAAAAAGCATTGTAAAATTCAACATCTATGCATGATAAACACTCAGCAAACTCAGACAAGAAGATGACTTTCTTAATCTGACATAGGTATCTACAGAATGCTATCATCATACTTAGTGGGTAAAGACAGAGTGTTTTCCCCCAAGACTGAAACAAGGAAAGAATGTCTGCTCTCACTACTATTTATTATTGAACTGGATGTCCAAGCTAGTGAAATAATGTAAGAAAAAGAATAAAATTTATACAGATTGGAAAGAAAGATGTTAAATGGAATTCATAGATGACATGATTGCATACTTGGAAAATCTGAAGGAATCTAAAAAAAAAATACTAGTATAAATAAGTGAATTAAGCAAGGCTGGATGATACAGGATCAAGGTATAGAAATCAAATTTATTTCTCTATGCTAGTAATGAATTGGAAAATTCAATTTTAAAAAATCCCATTTACATTAGCATCAAAAACATGAAATATTTAGGACTGAATATTTTCCACCTTTATTGTGATATAATTGACACATAACATTTTGTAAGTTTAAGGTGTACAGTGTTATGATTTGATACACATATGTATTGAGAAAAGTTTACCACAGTAAGGTTAGTTAATACATATTTCACCTCACATATTACCATTTTGTTGTTGTTCTTGTTGTTGTTATTGTGAGACCATTAAAGCTCCACTTTTATAGCAACTTTCAAGTATACAATATGGTATTGTTAACTGTATTTACGATGCTGTACATGAGGTTTCTAGAACTTATTCATCTTATAGATGAAAGTTTATACACTTTGACCAACAACTCCCCATTTACTCCACCCTTGAGTCCCTGGAAATCACCATTCTATTCTCTGTTTCTAGAGGCCTATGTGTTTACATTCCACATATAAGTGAGATCATACCATATTTGTCTTTCTCTGTCAGACTTATTTCACTTAACATAATGCCCTCAAGGTCCATCCATGTATCCCAAATGGCAGGACTTCCTTCTTTCTCAAGGCTGAATAATATTCCATTATAAATATATATGTGTGTGTGTGTGTATATATATATATATATGTCACATCTTCTGTATCCACTCACTCCTTGATGGATACTTAGGATGTTTTTATATCTTGGCTATTGTGAATAAGGTTGCCTTGAACATGGGGGTACAGATATCTCTTCAAGACAGTGATTTCATCTCTTTCAGGTATAGAACCCAAAGAAGTGAGATTGCTGGGTCATATGGTAGTTCTATTTTTAATTTTTTGAGGAATCTCCATACTGTTCTCCATAATGGCTGCACCAATTTACATTCCCACCCACAATGCATGAGGCTTCCCTTTTCTCCACACACTCTGCATCATGTTATCTCTTGTTTTTGATAACAGCCATTCTAACAGGTGTAAGGTCATATCTCATTGTGGTTTTGATTTGCATTTCCTTGAAGACCAGGGATGTTAAGCACCTTTTCACATACTTCTTGGCCATTTGTATGTTTTCCTTGGAAAAATATGCAAGTCCTCTGCCTGTTTTTAAATCAGATTTTGTGGCAGTGTTTGGTTTGTTTTCTGTTATTGAGTTGTATGAGTTCCTTATATATTTTAAATATTAACCCCTTTATCAGATATATCGTTAGGAAATATTTTCTCCTATTATGTACATTGTCCTTTTTTTTTTTTTTATTTTGTTGATTGTTTCCTTAGCTGTACAGAAGCTTTTTAGTTTGATGTAGTTCTATTTGTTGATTTCTGCTTTTGTTGCTTGTGCTTTGGGTGTCATATCCAAACTTCATTGCCAAGATCAATGTCAAGGACATTTTCCCTAGGTTTTCTTCTAGGAGTGTTATTGTTTCAGGTCTTACATTTAAGTCCTTAATCCATTTTGAGTTAATTTTTGTGAGTGGTATAATATTGGGGTCTTATTTCATTCTTTAACATGTGGATATTCAGTTTTCCAGTAACATTTATTAAAGAGATTGTCATTTCTCCACTGAGTATTCTTAGTTCCCGTGTCAATACTAATTGACTGTATAATCATGAGTTTATTTCTTGGCTCTTGATTCTGTTCCACTGGTCTATATGTCTATTTTTTGTGCTAGTACCATACTGTTTGGATTCCTTTAGCTTTGCAGTATAGTTTGAAATCAAGTAGTATGATGCTTGCAGCTTTGTTCTTCTTTCTCAGGATTGCTTTGGATATATTGGGTCTTCTGTGATTCTGTACAAATTTTAGGAAAGTTTTTCTGTTTCCATGAACAATGACATTGTAATTTTGATAGGGATTGCATTGAATCTATAGATGGCTTTGGGTAATATGGACATTTTAACAATATTAACTCAATCCGTGAATACAGGATATCTTTCCATTTATTGTTGTCTTCTTCAATTTATCAAATCAATGTTTTATAGTTTTCTGTGTATAGAAATTTCTCTTTCTTGGTTAAATTTATTTCTAAGTATTTTATTGTTTTTGATCATATTCTAAATAATATATTTTCCTTTATTTATTTTTCAGATAGCTCATTGTTATTGTATGGAAATGCAACTAATTTTTAAATTTATTTTTTAACATCTTTAGTGGAGTATAATTGCTTTACATTGTTGGATTAGTTGCTGCTGTATAACAAAGTGAATCAGCTATACGTATACATATTTCCCCATGTCCCCTCCCTCTTGTGTCTTTCCCTCCCACCTTCCTTATCCCACCCCTCTAGGTCACAAAGCACTGAGTTGATCTCCCTGTGCTATGTGGCTGCTTCCCACTAGCTCTCTATTTTACATTTGGTAGTGTATAAATGTCAATGCCACTCTCTCACTTCGTCTTAGCTTACCCTTCCCACCCCCCAAGGTCCTCAAGTCCATTCTCTACATCTGCATCTTTATTCCTGTCCTGCCCCTAAGTTCTTCAGAACCTTTTTTTTTAGATTCCATATATATGTGTTAGTATACGGTATTTGTTTTTCTCTTTCTGACTTACTTCACTCTGTATGACAGACTCTAGGTCCCTCCACCTCACTACAAATAACTCAGTTTCATTTCTTTTTATGGCTGAGGAATATTCCATTGTATATTTGTGCCACATCTTCTTTATCCGTTCATCTGTCGATGGACGCTTAGGTTGCTTCCATGTCCTGGATATTGCAAATAGTGCTGCAATGAACATTGTGGTACATGACTGATTTTGAATTATGGTTTTCTCAGGGTATATGCCCAGTAGTAGGATTGCTGGGTCATACGGTAGTTGTAGTTTTCATTTTTTAAGGAACCTCCATACTGTTCTCCATAGTGGCTGTATCAATTTACATTCCCACCAACAGTGCAAGAGGGTTCCCTTTTCTCCACACCCTCTCCAGCATTTATTGTTTCTAGATTTTTTGATGATGGCCATTCTGACTGGTGTGAGGTGATACCTCATTGTAGTTTTGATTTGCATTTCTCTAATGATTAGTGATGATGAGCATCCTTTCATGTGTTTGTTGGCAATCTGTATATCTTCTTTGGAGAAATGTCTGTTTAGGTCTTCTGCCCATTTTTGGATTGTGTTGTTTGTTTTTTTGATATTGAGCTGCATGAACTGCTTGTATATTTTGGAGATTAATCCTTTGTCAATTGCTTCATTTGCAAATATTTTCTCCCATTCTGAAGGTTGTTGCTTAATCTTGTTTGTTGCTTCCTTTGCCGTGCAAAAGCTTTTAAGTTTCATTAGGTTCCATTTGTTTATTTTTGTTTTTATTTCTATTTTTCTAGGAGGTGGGTCAAAAAGGATCTTGCTGTCATTTATGTCATAGAGTGTTCTGCCTATGTTTTCCACTAAGAGTTTTATAGTATCTGGCCTTACATTTAGGTCTTTAATCCATTTTGAGGTTACTTTTGTGTAGAGTGTTAGGGAGTGTTCGAATTTCATTCTTCTACATGTAGCTGTCCAGTTTTCCCAGCACCACTTATTGAAAAGGCTGTCTTTTCTCCATTGTATATTCTTGCCTCCTTTATCAAAGATAAGGTATGTATGGGTTAATCTCTGGGCTTTCTATCCTGTTCCATTGATCTATATTTCTGTTTTTGTGCCAGTACCATACTGTCTTGATTACTGAAGTTATGTAGTATAGTCTGAAGTTGGGGAGCCTGATTCCTCCAGCTCCATTTTTCTTTCTCAAGATTGCTTTGGCTATTTGGGGTCTTTTGTGTTTCTATACAAATTGTGAGATTTTTTTGTTCTAGTTCTGTGAAAAATGCCATTGGTAGTTTGATAAGGATTGCATTGAATCTGTAGATGAAAATGCAACTAATTTTTGTGCATTGATTTTGTATCCTGAACTTTTACTGAATCTGTTTATTAGGTCTAACAATTTGTTTTGTTTTGCTTTGTTTTGTTTTATTTTGTTTTTGTGGAGTCTTTAGGATTTTTTATACAGAAGATCGTGTCATCAGCAAACAGGCAATTTTACTACTTCCTTTCTGATTTGGATGTCTTTTGTTTCTTTTTCTTGCTTAATTGCTCTTGATAGGACTTCTTATATCATGTTGAATAGGAGTGGTGAAAATAGACACCCTTGTCTTTTCTCTGATCTTAGAAGGAGAGCTTCTAAGCTTTCACAATTGCATATGTTGTTATCTGTGGGTTTGTCTTATATGACCTTTATTATGTTGAGGTATTGTCCCTCTATACCCAATTTGTTTAGAACTTTTATCATGATTGGAGGTTGAATTTTTCAAATACTTTTCTGCAATTATTGAAATGACCTATGATTTTTGTCTTTCATTCTATTAATGTGGCATATCACATTTATTGATTTGTATATGTTGAACTATTCTTGAATCCAGGGGTAAATTCCATTTAATTATAGTATATGATTCTTTTAATGTGCTATTAAATTTGGTTTGCTTGTATTTTGTTGAAAGTTTTGCATTCATCAGGGATATTGCCCTATAGTTTTCTTGTAATATCCTTATCTTGCTTTAGTATTAGGGTAATTCTGGCCTCATAAAATGATTTTAAGAATATCCCTCCTCTTCATTTTTCGGGAAGATTTTGAGAAGAATTGGTATTGATTCTTATATGTTTGGTACAATTCACAGGTGAAAATATCTGGTCCTGGGCTTTTCTTTGTTGGGAAATATTTGGTTACTGATTCAATCTGCTTGCTTGTTATTGTTCTGTCCAGATTTCTAATCCTTCATGATTCATACTTGGAAGGTAGTGTTTTTCTAGGAATTTATCCATTTCTCCTAAGTTGTCCAATTTTTTGGCATATAATTGCTCATAGTAGTCTCATCATTTTAGAAAATATTTCTGTGGTATCAGTTGTAATACCTTTTATTGCTGATTTTATTTATTTGAATTCTTGTCTCCCTCACTCTCTCTCTCTCTCTCTTTGTAAGTCTAGCTAAAGTTTTGTCAGTTTGATTTAAACCGATTTGATTGATTTTGCCTGATATAAGTATAGCTGCCCTTGGTTTCTTATGGTTTTCTTTAATGTGGAATCTTTTTTCATCCCTCACTTTGAGCCTAAGAATTTAGAAAGGTTGTATAATACAAGATCAATGTACAGAAACCAAGTTTATTTCTGTACACTAATAATGAATGGGAAAATTCTATTCTAAAAAGTATCATTTACAGTAACATCAAAATAAACATGAAATATTTAGATGTGGATTTTTTTAAAAATGTATTTTTACATACATATGCTTATTCACTTGAAACTACAAAACATTGCTGAGAGAAATTAAAGAAAACTTGAATAAAAGAGAAGAGATGTACCATACACATGAATTGGAAGACAGTACACTTAAGATGTCAATACTCAATACTTCCCAAATTTTACATATATATATGTATATATATATAATATATATGTATAGGTTCACCAAAATTCCAATCAAAATCCCTGCATGATTTTTTATTGAAATTGATAAGCTGATTTAGAATAGCCATATACATGTAATCAGCTGATTTTTAACAAGGGTGCCACAAAAATTAAGTGAGGGGAAAAGATTGCCTTTTCAATGCATAGTACTAAAAAAACTGGATATCAATATGGAGAAAAAAAATCCATCCTTACCTCATATCTTGCACAAAACTCAACTCAATGAACCACAGATCTAAATGTAAAAATGAAAACTAAAATATTTCTAGAAAAAAGTTGGAGGAAATTTTTATGACCCTGTGGGTAGGTAAATAGTCCTTAGATCTGACACATAAAGTGTAAACCAAAAGAAAAAAAACCTAATAAATTGTATTTGATCAGAATTGTAATAGTTTACTCTTTAGAAGTATAAGACTATAGCAAGGCAAGCCACAGAATGGAGGAAAATATTCTTAGTGCATGTATCTGACAAATGATTTATATTCATAATTTATAAACCAATCGTACAATTTAATAGTAAGTGGTCAAATAACATAATTTTTGATGGCCCGATGTTTTAAAAAATCCTTCACAAAAGAAGATTTATGAAATGTCAATAATCAAATGAAGAGATTCTCAGCATCAAACAAGCCATCAAGCAAATGCAAATTAAAACAGCAAAGAGTACAACTTCCCACCTTCTCGAATGGATAAAATTTAAAAGACCGAAAACGAAAGTGTTAATAGGATGTGAGAAAAGTAGAACTCTCATATATTGCTGGTAGGAATGTAAAATTATACAATCACCTCAGATAACAATTTTGTAGTTTCTTATAAAAGTAAATATACACGTAATATATGACCTATCAATCCCTAGGCATCTACCTAAGATAAATGAAAATCGTCCACACAAAGACTTGCACTCAGATGTTCATAGAAGTTTCATTCATAATAGCCCCAAACTGGTAATAATTCAAATGTCCATCAAAAAGTGCATGGATAAAAAATTTGTATTATAGCTGTAAGTTGGAATTCTATTGAGTACTGAAATACTGATACACAAAACAGAATGAATGAATCCCAAAGCATCATGCTGAGCCAGAGAAGCTAAACATAAAGAAGAACATATTATTGGATTTCAATCCCATGATGTTCTAGAAATGGCAGAACCAAGCTATACTGAGAGGAAAGCAGAGTGAGATGCCTGGCATCAGAGTCGGAGGGAGGGAAGTAGAGGGAGGGTTGGTGAAATACACTGGAAAGGGACATGAGCTAATTTGGAGAGCCTTTGGAAATGTTCTAAAGCCTGATTTTGGTGGCACTTATATGGGTGTATATAATTGTCAAAAGTCGTTGAACTGTGCACTTTTAAACGGTTGCATTTTATCATATGTAAAATATACCTTAATAAAGTTGACAGGAGTGAGTTTACAGATGGTTTTAAATTTCCCTTTTTGGCTTTTCTGTATTTTCTAAATTCTCTCTCTCTGAATTCATGTATTCAAATTTTCATCAAAATAAACTAATTAAAATATTAGTTTTATCCACTTTTATTGCCCTTGCTGTAGTATGTAAGTACTCTTTACAAGCAACCTAGTCAACTCTACCAAATATAATCAGAATCTGCAAAGACTACAGTCCTAAATCTTCCTGACTGTATATATACGTATGTAGGATTCCTTTTACCAAAGATACTGGATTCGTCATTAAAAACAAAACAGACAAACGAACAAAAAACAGCAAAGGATGATCAGCCTGTGCATTCGAATTAAGATTTACAAGTTTCTTTGTCAGTCTTGCTGGAGCTGAACTGTACAGCCCTCTCGTCTTGTTATATAAGAGCATGAGCTATAGGTGGGGGCCAGGCAAGCCCTCCAGAATGAAAGCACCTGAGCTGTGGTGAAGCCACAGCCAGAGCAGAAGCAAAAATCAAGATTATATGAATTTTAACAAGTTAAGCATAGTGTGCAATGAAACAGAGATTTTAAAAAGATCAGAAAAAGCCTCAGAAATGAAAGAGTAGATTCTTCCAGATACCCAGGAAAGCTAATTTTACAATTGAGCCTTTGGCAGCTAAAGCTAACAAAGAAATTATGTAGTATTACTTAATTATCCTTTTCCACTGAAAGGAAGCTATGACAATTTTCTGATAGAAAATGTGTTTCTGGAGCAGAACTCAAGACAGAGTTTATTATGGGGACAGTGAACTTTTGGTAATGAGGTAAATGGTATCTTGAAGAGAGTTTTTTAAAAAGTCAGAGACTCTGCTCATAGAAACTGTCCTTGTGCCCAAGAGGGCAGAGGAGGTGACGCTAAGATGGAGACCTGATAAAAAATGGTCAGTTTGGGACACAAGGTTAAGGCATCGCTTTCTGATCATCTAACTTAATACAGAGGTAGTAGCACTAGAAGGGAATAAAGGGAAAAAATAGTTTATATGCCTATTCAATTGTCTTCCTCAGATCAGATGTATTAGGAGAGCCTCTGTCTGAGGCTGAAACTGACAATTTATGATTGCATCCTTTAACAAGTGCCTGGAGTGCAAGCATCCTATGTTGCTGGGATGGCCATATGCTTCCCGTACCAGATGGGGAGGAAGATGTCAGTCCGTTGTGAAAGGTGAGGAGCCAGACAGAAGGCTATTTCGCTTTAGAACAGGTGGGGACAGCAGGGTTTCTTTCAGGTAGAGCCAGCATTTTCTTCAGGGAAGACCTTTCTGTCTTCTAAAGTATTTAAGCATGGTCTTGGTTAAGACCTCAAAGTTTTACACAACCTGGAAAAAAGTGTCTTTAGCTTGAAAATATTTAAGAAAAGTCTTATAGCTGACCTCGTTGTTCGTCAAAGTGACTCGAGCGTTAACAATGTGGCATGTCTAGCTTTTAGACAGCCTACATCTTGATGTGTCTGCCAACATGAGTACGCTATAAGGTGAGCTGAAAGCTTCACCTGTGCCTTGGGGTTAGGGATGTTTGAGCGTATGTGTGGTCGTGAATGCCTTGCAAATGCAATGTTTGCAATTTTGGTAAAAGTGATGCTGAGACACCCGGGTTTGGATGCTTCTTGAGATTATTCATTATTAAAGTCAAACAGAGACTCGAGGAAGGCACACTTTAGTTCAGCATAATATAATGTCCCAGATGATTTCTGAGCACCTGCAAGAAACCAAGGAGATCAAGAAACAGTAATGGGTACTGGAAATTTTGAAAAAAATAAGTAAAGCACTCTTTAAGAGCTCAATAAGTACAAAGCCGTGATTGATCTTTAAATTTATCGTGTTATTTAAATATGAAAGGAGAATTCCAAACTGTGTTAAGGTACAGCTCTCATTGGTAACATTTAAATTAGAGACTGCATCTGCAGGAGACAATTCCATCATAAGTGCTGGCTACCAAGAGAAGTTAGATACAGGTCTGGAGAGGCATACATAGAGGTCCATCCAGTCTGTTGGCCATAGACTATTCCTGTCCATTGAGCTTTGTCACGTGCTTTGCTGTGTGTGTGTGTGTGTGTGTGTGTGTGTGTGTGTGTGTGTGTGTTACGCGGGCCTCTCACTGTTGTGGCTTCTCACATTTGTTGTCAGGCCATATTCTCCAGACACCTACTCCCTCTAGCTTCATACCTGGATCTCAAGGAAAACCCAGTTACCATCAGGGTAGAGCAAAATGCTTTCTCTTCGATTCTTTTTTTTTTTTTTTTTTTTTTTTTTTTTTTTTTTTTTGCGGTACGCGGGCCTCTCACTGCTGTGGCCTCTCCCGTTGCGGAGCACAGGCTCCGGAGGCGCAGGCTCAGCGGCCACGGCTCACGGGCCCAGCCGCTCCGCGGCATGTGGGATCCTCCCGGACCGGGGCACGAACCCGCGTCCCCTGCATCAGCAGGCGGACCGGACCCTCAACCACTGCACCACCAGGGAAGCCCTGCTTTTCTTTTTAAAGTGATGGAAGGACACAAAGAGAATTATATAAACTCTGTGTTTCTGTAAACATCCATGCATATGTCATTCTATGAGCAATAATATTACTAAATCTGCACTCACTATTATTGTCTTTGAGAGCTAAAACCAAACCTCTAATTAACTACAGAAACTACACTCGTTAAGGTAGAGAGATTATTTTTCAAAGGTCCTAAGCTGAAATTGCTGCTCTCAACCAATTCTAATTTCCAGTAATCTCTTGATTCTATTAGAGTTTTACTTGGAGTCCCCCTGGCCCCAGGAGAAACCATACTTTATTACAATATAATATTTTTTAGTTAATTGCTCAATTCTGTTAATATTTTAATAATTGTCTATATGCAAGAGTGAAATGGATTTCTAATATTTTTATTAGGTTTGGGTATTAATGTAATACTGGATTTATAAAACAAATTTGGAAATTGTTTTTTTTTCTTTTTTTCCTGTTACCTGGAATATTTCAAATACCATTGGAATTTAAAGGTTAGTTAAACTTCAACTGTGAACCCATCTGGTCCTGATTCCTATTAAAACTAGCAGGTGTTTAATTTGATCTGTTCAGGGTTTCCACTTCTGAGGTGAATTTTCTGTAAATTTGGATTTCGCTAAGATGTACATCTTGTCCATGCTGTTGTTGAGTTTCATGTACTGTTCTCTTAAAATGCTTTAGTTTGTATGGATTCAGTATTTTTCTCTTCTTCTTTCTATGTCCTCACTCTTAATTGTGCCTGTATTTGCTTTTTCCATCTTCTTCTTAATAAGGCTCACAAAGGACTTTTCAATGAAGTGACTTTGGATCTTTCCCCTTCTCTTTTTTTATTTGTTTTTTTGAGTTAATTTACGATTGCACCCATGTAATCCCTAGGTGTGTTTGCTTATTTTGTTGTTCTTTCTCTAATTTCTTAAGACAATTATTTAGTTCATCCATTTTTCATCTCTCTTCATTAATAATAAAGACAATTAAGGATACATTTTTCCTGGTGTTCCATAGACTTGATGTGAGATATTTTCATTTATCTTGCTTTTTGATAACTTGCAATTACCTTTTCTGACTCAAAGATGATCTGGGATATGTTTCTTATTTTCTAAGTAAAGGTTTTCCATCATGCTTTCATTATTTATTTCTAATTTAAGGAATTTTGATTAGAGAATGCTGCCTGTAAAATCTTTCATTTTTAAAATTTCTTGAAGTTTCCTTGTAGTCCAGTGCAAGATTAGTTTTTAAATGATACCTTGTATGTATATAAATTAATACTATCTAAATAAAACATATAAGAATGTAAGAGTACATCTGAGGTCAATTTTATTGACTATATTCTTCAATTCTTCTATCTTTTTATCATTTTCTGTCTACGAAGTGTGCCAAATTCTAGGAAAGTTGTATTACTCTTTTCTATTATACCTATTTTTATCAAGTGTTTCTTGCATCATGGATAATTTTGTTTTATACAATTGACTATATTGTATAAGGCAGACAGATGATAGATAATAGATACATACATAGATGATAGAGAGATAATAAATAGATACACACATACATAGATACAAGATAGATACATAGACACATTGATAGATACATAGATACATAGATATACACCTATTACATCTTAATGAATACTCATCCTACGTTTCCCCTTTTGTATTTTTAGAAGTTCCATTCCATATTATTAACAGTTATAGTCTTCTTTGCTGACACAATCAGACACATATTTGTTCCCTATTATTCGAAAACACTGTAAAATATAACCTCTACACTAGGATTGACTCTCATCTGGAAAAATGCTCTTTTTTCTTCCAATCCTCCCCAACTAGACATGATGCTTGGAAAGCGTCTCTTCCTCCTCCCCCTTACCACACATCAAATCTTTGCTATTCTTTGCTTGCTCTTCCCACTTTCTTTCCTCCCAATCTGAAACTCTAGGTTTTGATGCCGCATACTGGACAATTTTTATCTTTTGCCATGTGTGTGGGTGGGGTGTACTTGCCTTCCTTGCTGAGGAGGGGTTAAACACACTCCGGGGCAAGCTCTCCTCATCAGCTCAGCTCTGGGAGGAACCAGAGAGGTGCTGATGTCTTTCTCCCGTTCTTCTCTCATCTTTGCCCTGAAGCCTCTGTTGCGTCTCATTCCTTGTTTGCTCCGAGCTGCTCTTGGCATTTCCTTCAGATCGGCCGTATGCATTAAGCAGTCCCTGAGTTACCGCCTCGTCTCAACTACTTTCTTTTGCTCTGACAGGTGAATGATACCTTGAGGGAGCACAGGATTCTCACACTGTCGTCCTTTGCTTTCAGTTATCTGTGGGTCTTACGTCCTTGTCTTCTACTCTCTGCGTTGCCCATGAGTTCAAAGCCAGTCTGATTCTTTCCCTCTGTAAGCTACTCTCTGTGTAGGAGTTTACATGATTGTATATTTACATAGAATTCCAGAATTTTACTGCGATATACTGAGCCATGTGTTTTCTTGCCAATCCAGACTGGAGTGGAGCAAACCCCTTCAGTATTCAGATTCAGGGCTATCCTCAGCTCCCCCAAAGTTTCTTCCATTATTTGCTCAGATTTTACGTCTCTCTTCTCAGTTCTTTTTTTCTGTATGAGACAAGCTTTTTTTGCGTATTAAACTCCTGTGTCTTGTCTGTCCTCATGACTGTCATCTTTTAATCCTTTTAATCTGTGCTTTGACATATACTTTGCCTCTGATATTCTAGGCAACTAATTTGAGTCTCAACGGTGGCATTCTCTCTTTCTGTTCAACAACAGAATTTTTTGGTTAAGAAATTATGCAATTTTTTCAACTTCAGATATACTTGTGTGCTGCACTTGAATCTGTCTTTGTGTATATATTATATGATATATATAATATGTATCTATATTTAATTCATTTTGTCATCTCTAGCAACTATTTCTCTGAGCATGTGACTCTCTAACTTCTGGTGCTCCTCGAATAGATTATTTTTCTTTTTCAATAGATTGGGATTCAGGTCTTGTTCAGAAATTACTAGTTAAGTGCTGGAGGGTGAAACAGTCTCTCCTCCTGGGGCTCACTTCCTCCTCCCCTCCTGGCCTCAGGAGCAAGGAGGACTCAGCCCACACATTCAGCTCCTCCTAGGCTTCCTGAGGACCTGCGAGAACCAGACCATTCAAACCAGGCAGATGTTGAGATTCGATCTTCCACCTAGAATCCTGCAGTTTGCTGTGGGAGAGGTTTGTCCCAAGGTCCAGCAGTTTCTAGTCTGGACAAAGACTCCCTGCAGATAATTTCTAGTTCTTTTCCAGCTCACAGGAGAGAAAGTCCAATAGAAATTCTCTTCATAGCAATTCCAGCAGAGTCACTTGTATCAGCCTTCCCTCTGGCCTCAGACATGGCTCGAGAAAGACAGATTAAAGTTGGAAATAAGGAGAAAAGAGAAGCATTCAGGTCACCACTTTGCCAGGTCTGTTTGAATCACTCAAAAATATCTTGGGCGAGGTCTCTAGTGGAACTGAGAATGCAAGCAGCAACAACGATTACTAATTAGTAGTAGCACTTTAAGGTTTCCTAAACACATGTGATCCTTGAAATCACCCTGTATCGTGGGTGTTATTGTGAGAAATCAGGTTGAAAGTGTTCAGGGCAATGCCTGAATATACAGGTTAGTAAAGAATAGCAACAAAGCCCAGGCTTTCTCTCTCCAAGTCCAATGCTTTTTGCACAGTTGTCTGAACAGGCAAGAGGGAGTCAAGGCTAGTTTGGTCCTAACTCCTTCAAGCTAAGTACATATAAAGTAGAGCAAAGTATACAGAAAAGTAAGCAACACCTGACATCAGTATGAATAGAGTACCTTCAGACATTCTGGTATGGAAGAGTAATTTTTTAAAAAATTCTGTACAGCATTAGCTTTCTAAAGCCAAAGACAGTATCTTTTTTCCTTGTTTATTTGTTCTTGTGTGTGTTTATAAGTTCATTGTGTCATTTGTGTATGTGTGTGCATATACCTACATAGATATGTACATATAGAAAAGTCCATGTAACATAAAAATGTATAACTTCATGCATTTTCCAAGCTGAGCCCATCTACGTACGTTACTAGCACCAAGATCGAGCAACAGAACACTATGATCATCTGAGAACCCCCTCATGCCCCTTCCCAGTCATTATCCACCCCTTGAAGGACGGCCACCACCATGACTTCCTGTAAAAGCCTAGGTGGCTTTTACAAGAATAACCCGGTTTACCGTGCTACATCCAGCATTTAATACCGAAGGCTTGCTGTGCTCAGTAAATATCTGTGGGTTGAGTAAATGAATGAAGGCATCAGTGAATAACTGAGTGAGTAGGAATTTAGTGAAAAGACCCTTAGAAGGTGAAACACAGCCAGGTATGACTCTGGAGCCAAAGACTGAAGTGAAGATCCAAGTTTAATCGCTTGTGTGGTTTGAAGCAAGTTATTTAATCTCACTGAACCTCAGGTTACTCATCTAAAGATAGAAACAGCAAAGTCTATTTCCTAGGGCTTTTTGCAGTAAGCCTTGAAGTTAATGGATGTAGAACCAGTGTCCGGCACCGAATAGGCTGTTTATTTCTGGTACCTAATAACTGTTCAAGCAAGAAAAGGATTCTGCTGTCTGTATTTGGGACATGACTAATCCCCTTACCTTGCTCTTTATCTCTTACATAACATTCAAATCCTTTTAAGAAATGACATTTTAATACGGTGGAAAAGGTTTATCCATACTCAGCTTCCCAGCAAAAAACAAAAAGAGATCAACAAACAGAGAGTGTCATGGACATAATGTGGCTTGTGTCCTCGAACAAGTTCAGGTCCTGATCGGGATTCCCACTGCCCTGCTTGCAGCGTCCTCTGATCAGAGTGCGTTCTCATGGATTTCTGACCCTCCAAGCCTTGGCTTATTCCTGGTGGTAGATCGCCAGCCCTGCCTGACCAGACTTAAGCCCAAGTTCCAACTCTACACCTTGATGGTTTCAGTCTCATTATAGCCCAGCCTCTCACGGCCCCCACCAGGAGAGCCCCTCTCTCCACTGCTACGGAACGCTGCCACCACCTCCGCATAAAGTCCTCTCTCTGACCATCCCCTCCAGCCTCATTGCTTATTCCATCAGAGGCGGCAAAGGATGCAGATTAGACGTCCCTAACAAACGGACATGGCCTCTCCACACCATTCCTCCCGAAATGCCGTGCGTGGCCCTTGCTCTTTGAGTTAGTATTGCTTCCATTTTGTTTTCTGGTTAAAAAGAGTAAGCATAAAGGTAGTTGATTTGATATATAGGAAGAATGCTTAAGCTATAAAAATGGTTTGTTGTGTCTGCATAACTAGTCCAGTATCTGTTTATAAGTATCAATACATACTTGTGGAATGAATGATACCTACTTTAGGTAGGCTGCTTACTTTCTCTTCGGAGCAGTTATCTCTCCTATACAAGGGAAGAGTCTGGATCAGCTTCCCCAGAATGCAGGTGGGCAAATGCACATCTGGAAGTTGAGTGGAGACAGTCCCATTTAAATGCAGGCCGTGGGACCTCTCCTTAGCGAGAGTTGCCGCTGTTTAGAAGGACTTTTCCGTTTTCCATGATTCATCTCCATCACTAAAATTGCAAAACACTGAGCTCTACCTGGGGATGTGGTCTGAGAGGCTGATATGGAGCCAGCTATATTTGCAGAATAATTTTCATCGTAATAATAATGGAAATGCTACTACTATTTGGCTGCTACGACTTCTTTCATTGTTTTCATTTTTAATGACACTGATGATAATGCTATGCTGAACCTCATGTATACACCAACCCCAGAACTTCATACCTGGCACAGACGCAATATACATTGGTTAACGATTGAATAAAGGCATGCCAGTTACCATGCCCAATATTTTGCTGTGTTATCTCCTTTAACTTGAAGTAGCCCTATCAACTAGGAAGCATTATCTCCATTTAACAGACATGAAAACTGAGTAGCAGAGATGTTGAGCAACTTCCTGAAGCCAAAGCACCTGCGTATCTCCCTCCCGCTAGTCTGAGTGGAATCTGTACAGCCCTTTCCATAGCCCTGTAATAGTCCCGGCTTTCGGAACCAGGGGCAGGACTTCTTTTAGACCATTTTAAATCCCTCTATTCTGCAAACCTGACATGCCATGTTTCCTGCCTCCCACCCCCTTTTTAAAATTTTCCCCCAAAACGGGAATCAGTGTGCTAGGAAGAGATCCTGGTGGAAGGTTCCTAAAGCAGAGAGGCAAAGTCTGGGGGCTTCTGCTTCGGTCTGAGCATCAGAACATGGAGAAAGGGGTCCAGCGCTACCTTCCAGCTGCTGCGCTGGGCTCTGCTTCTTGTCATTTCTGTGTCCGAGAGAGGCAGACAAATGGAAATGTTGTCACCACAGAGCAACACGAATGATTAGAGAGCTGGAGGGATTGATTTGTGAGAGAAGATGAAAAGACCTCAGTATTTACCATTTGTCTGAGCTGTTACTGTGGGACAGACAGAATACCCATCTACAGATATCTGCTGGGTGCGATCACCTCAGCCCACTGGACTCGCCAAGCAAGCGGATGCTGGTTGTCAGAAAGGAAAGGTGTTTGGGAGGGTGTGAAGCGCGATGCCGTCCTCGGCCTGCTGAGCGCCTTGGTGCCCCTCTCCCACCTCACAAACCCGTGTTCTCTGCTGCACCACTGGCCAGGGAGCTAACTCCATCTCTACACTGGACCCCTGGGCAGTCACACTGGCATCTGGGGTATAAGCCAGTCTTTAGCACCCTGGTGATCATTTTGTCATGACCTGCTTTAAACTAAGGCAGCAGAGGAAAAGGGCACTCCTTTAACTCAGTGATACTCAGGACTCAGGTAATATATCTGCAGTAGCCATTGGCCAGACAAGTCACGTGATGTCTCCATGGTCTCTAGTTTCAGGTACCAATGAATACTATAACATAAGTAGTCTGCCTTTATTTCTCATCCACAGTTTACTACTTTATTCCTTGGGAGTTATCCTCAGGCAGATAGAATTTCTCTCCTTGCTAATTTTTTTTCTGATTAATTCATTGAACTCCCAAAGTACTTGAATAAAGAATGATAATAGACTGAATACAAAAGAGGTGCTCAGTGGCTATTAGTTGAACAAATGGATGTATGAATGAATGAATAAATGAATAAGTAGTACATATAAAGTCAAAACTGCACCTTTTAGCCCTCAAATGCATGGCATCTAAAACCAGAGATAGCCTGAGTAGAGTTTAAAGAACGTTCCATATGACATGTGAAAGTCATTCATGTCCTTTGAAGGCCCCTACCTGGATCGCACTACATTCAGCACAGAAAGCTACAGTAAGCTGTGCCTTCTACAGATAAATGTCATGGTCACCCTGGCCATATAGTAAGCGGTAGATGAATAAGGGCTTGGAGTTGGGGAGCCTGAATTTGCATTTCTGCTCCACATCTCACTGGCTGTGCGATCTTGTGCATGTTTCAGAAGCAGTGCTGCCATATCAGACCCCGAGGACAAAGGAAAAATCAGCAACTCTTACCTGATCTTTGCCTGAATTTTTCATATCTTGTTTATCATTGATTTTTATATTCATTTTGACTTTTAAAAAATATTGTATTAACATATGTGTGTTGATTACTGAGTTTTTTTGTTGCTTCCTCAGATTTTGCTAAGGAGGTCTCCCTCACTTCACCTGAGTCCCATCCTTTCACCGTCATTTTTTTTTTCATCATAAGATAGTGAATGATTTCTTTTTGCAAAAAAGGATTTTTTCAAGCCATGCCTTTTTTTTTTTTTTTTTTTTTTTTTTTTTTTGGCTGTACGCGGGCCTCTCACCGTCGTGGCCTCTCCCGTTGCGGAGCACAGGCTCCGGACGCGCAGGCTCAGCGGCCATGGCTCACGGGCCCCGCCGCTCCGCGGCACGTGGGATCCTCCCGGACCGGGGCACGAACCCGTGTCCCCTGCATCGGCAGGCGGAAGGATTTTTTCAAAGTAGGTCAGTGATTTGTCCCTCATAGGGTCATTGTTAGAATTTAATGAGATAGTGCAGTGTCCAGGTGCTTGTGAGCAACAAGCAGTGGGTATCTTTATCAGCTATTTGCTTAGCATCACTTAAGAAAGGACTAGTGGTGTTTCAGGACCGTCCTTAAATAGACTACTCTTCTAAGATCAAATGCTTCATATATAACTTGAGGAAATGATACCCAGTCACCACTAAGCTGACTTTTATCCTCCTTTCCTATGATGCTTTCTGATGGCAAAACAGTGTCCTGTCAGAATACAGCGAGGCCATTTCCACCCGGTGTTTCCCCTCCAAGAATCCTGGTCCCACAACTTAGAGGCCCAGGATCCTCTTAGGAATTCCGTTCACACTTAGGCCAGTAGGGGGCTAGTGCACGTTAGTTCAGGACGAACTGCAGAAATTTGTGATATTTCTTCTAGAGGCTGGGTGTGGTCAGAAGTATGGGAGAGGTAGTGACGCATGTTGTGACACTGTCTTGGGGACAATTGACTGGGGAGAAAGGACCGTAGAAACACCCGAGTGATGGAGGAAGGTGCACAGTCACAAAGATGTACAGGGCGCTCTGGGATGTGGAGCAGATGTGCCGGCCAGCAGGGAGGGTAACATTCTGGGAGCAGGCGATGCCTGAGCTGAAAATGTCTGACAGCAGATCAGACATTCTGCAGGTGAGGAAGAGGAAAGATGTTTCTGAAGGAGAGGACGTCGTGAGCTGTGAATGGGCACTTGTGTGTAGAGGTGTAACATCAGTGCCGGGCAGGAAGATGCAACCCGCGCTAGTTATTTCAGCCGAGAGCATCTAATATAGGGAATCAGGCAACAGGGTGCTGGAAGACTGAAAGGACAAAAGGAAACACTGGAGTCCATTTGGGGCTGGGGAACAAGGGGAAGAAGCTAGGACTGTCAGCAACCAGCACTTGTGGCATCTATAGAAAGGCCCTGCGAGCTGGGACCAGCCCTAGGCGGAGAGGGGGCGTGTCTCAGGAGCAGCACGGAGGAGATGCTATGCGGGGCTGGGAGCAGAGTCTTGGGGGCGGGGCGCTTGGCCACAGCCCATGCGGTCCTCGTGAGGGAGGGTTGAGTTGGGGAGTGTGGAAAGAAGCTGGAAACCGACCAGCTGTTCCTGGAACTAAGTACTGCTGCCAGGGTGCAAGGCCATTGCTGGGGTGAGGCTGATGGAACAGCCACCAACAGGAAGGAGCAAGTCCCTGTCCCCTTTCCTGCCTTCCGTCCTTCCTGTCCCCTGCTGAAGAGCCAGCAGGAAGCCAGGTGGCACAGAAGAAATTAGTCTGCAGAATCCCTGCCGCATGGTCACCAGGCAGAATATAAAGGGTGCACTTGGAGCTGAGAGAGCCAGGGCGTATAAGCAATGCGGATACCCTTGGCATCAATGGCTGGGGTGAGAGGCTGGAGCTGGAGCTCGGTGGAGCCCCCGCGGGGGTGGGAGCAAAGGCTGGGTAACACCCGGTCCCCTGTAACGCATGGCCCAGGGTAGAGAGTGCCTTCTGGGGAGGATGAAACCCTCCCTTCCTTCTTCCTAGAGAGGGAGGCAGTGACAAGTCAATGTAGGAGGGGTTGAATTTATTATACTTACAAGTATTTGGAAGTGATCCTTAGCAAGTCATGGAAATATTTAGCAAAAGATTAAATAGAAATCTCTTTCTTCCTTTTGTTTTCTCTTAGTAAAGCACTTCATTGTTTAATGAATAAATAAAGAAAATACTTAGCAGGATCTAATAATGTAATTCTAATTAAATGCTTTTAAAAAATTTGTTTTAAAGATTCTGAATAATGAGTTCAGTAAGCAACGGTATTCCTGGGTAATCTTTACACCGAGTATTTAAATGACTTAAAACCATTTATTAGAAACTAGTGAGATCATTTTTACATTGTTTTTTCCTCTGCGGTGTCCAAGGGCGAGCAAAAAGAACATTAACCAAACAATGAAAGGCATTTTGTGAATGACCATCTCAGTTCCACAGCTTCATCCAAACTTCTTTATAGAACATTTACTCTAGGTGTGGTCCCAGAAGGGAGGAGGTGATGCAGGGAGCCTGAGAAAAAAGGCCCGATCCCCACCATTCAGGAATTCCTCATTGAACCGGAGAGATGCGTAGACAAACAGCGCCGTGTACGCCTGTAGCAACATATCCGTTCATCCCACGGAGAGAGTCTAAGGACATAGGAGGCACGTGGGGCCTGTTCACATATATGTCTCTTCCTCTAGCTGATGGCCCACTCTGGGTGCTGTTACTCTTTTGTCCTTTCGCTGATGTAGGCAAGAATCTCTCAAAGATTGAAAAGTAATAACACAGCATGGCGATGTGCATAAATCAATAATGCATTTTAGAACAATTACTAATGTTAAGTCCCAAGCGTCTTTTCTCATGGATGGATTTTCGTATTTGTTGGAAAATAACAATCACGTTAGTATGTATCACTAATTAAAAACTGGTGTATCATTTCCAACAGATATTAAGTAATTATTGGCAATTCCGTGTCAGCCCCAGTAAATAATTATCTTACCTTGTAACACATAATTAAAACGACAATGCCCCCCAACAGATATTAAACAGTCATAAATGATTCCAACTGTGCTACTTAGCAACAGTGTATTCAACTCGGTTATGTTTATAATTTAAAAGGACATTTTGCATTTGACTGCTGATGACATTTTTAAAAAATCAATTTGCCTTTCTTAATGGGCTAATGCCTTTTGGGGATACACCAGATGTTTTTCTGCCCAAGGATGGCAGCTGGGCAGGAAAAAATTAGCCAAGCATATTGATACAAGACCTGAACAAGAAAAGGGTAGTAATAATGGGAGACGGGATAAAATAAAGTAACTGGAGATGTGCAGTGAAGTGGCTCTTGTGATGCTCATCCTGATGATGTGTGTGGATGTTCAGCCTGCGGTCTGCAGCTTCCCCTGGCACCACTTCCTAGCTGCCACTGTTCTCGCGGAGATGTCAGAGGACCCGCACGTGACGCCATGTCCTTCTCTTCTTCCGCTGAGGATCAGGATCTACATGCAGGATCAGAGGGAGGCTCTTCCAAATGCTTCACTGCATCTGCCCTCCTACAGCCTGGCTTCCACCAGGACAAGGATGTGGCGGGAAGGCTGGCAAGGAGGAGGAGTCCAAAGCCTGATTACTTTCGAGCAGATATAGCAATCGTTTGCTTGATTCACTTAACAGATATTGAACGAGCACTTATTATGTGTTAGGTACTACGGTTGGTGCTGACTTTAAGGTTCCCTAACTTCTAGAAAGAAAGACAATACACTTCCTATGTTCTCTCATCTCCGACAGTTAAAGGTCTCCTGATCTATATTTATCAAACAGTATGTTGTCATTATCCATGTCTACTAATGTGTGAATATCAGATATGCTGTAGCTATAGATCATTTCCAACTTTATGGATTCTGAGGTATTATCTTGGGCCATTTAGGGTAGTACGATCTCCTTCCGCGTAGATGGGAAAAGGACCATCTGTACCTGCACCTGCTTTGGGTTATTTAGGTGCTTTCAGGAAGCAGATGGTAACACCCAGTGAACTTCTAACTGCTTGTTCAATGATCTTTCCCCTACCAGACCATTAAGTTCCATGAGAGCAGGCTTCGTGTCTGTATTAATCAATAATACGTTCCCTGCAATTAGACCAGTGTAAATATTTGTTTAGTTAATCGTTGATTAAAATTCTAAAACAGTAAAAAGAACAGGAAGCAAAATTGCCAATGCATCTCACCCTTTATAATCAATTCAGAATATCCATCTTGGAAGAGAAATGTGGCTACACACTCTATACACCACTCCCAAACCCCAGTATGACCCCAATCCTGAGTAGCATGCTGTCTGACAATGGAGAGGCTGGTTCAAACCATCCCATGTAATTCACAGCGTCAGGCTGCGGTGTGGTACTTGGCACAGAACACTGGAGGGGCTCCACAGGCACCAAGTCAGGAATAGTCTGATCAGGGCTAACAGATGTCTTTGACTCTTGCATCAGGAAGAAACGCTGCAGGTGTACAGATCAAACCCAAAGGACTGCATTTATTTGTTCTGTATCCTCAGGTAACTTGTGGGCCCCCCATAGGGTAGGACTCATTCCGAAGTCTAAGTTGGAGGGGAGGTGTGGTGAGTAAAGGCTCCTGAAGACAGAAGGGACATCAGATTGTCTTCAGCTCTGGAGTCCAGCCTGATCCATCCTGGCTCAGTGGAGACTCAGTTGCCGTCTGTGTGCCAGAAGCGGGGAGGCGGGTTCTGGAGCTTTGAACCCAGTGACAGCTGATCAAGGCAGTAGTTACAAGAGCCAGTGACTTCTTCTCTGAGGCGCACACAGGCGAGTAGCTGTGAGAGGGAGGAGAAAGTAAATAGAGAGTTGGTACATTTATGAGTCTGGCTCAGTTCCTGGGTGGGCAGAGTATATTCTGATGTTCTTAAGAACGTATTTGATCCATGGAGAAAGTCACTTCTGAAGGCTTGGTTCGAATCGGTAAAGTCGAAGGTTCAGGAGGACGGGGAACAACACAGAAAAGTTTCAGAATTATGGTTGGGGTAGAGATTCTATTAAATATCCAGGTTGGACATATTCATGTGAGGAGACAGTGCTCCAGGATCAAAATGTAGGGTTTTTGTAAAACAGTAGATTCATGTGGGTGGGACCCAGGTTCTCAAATAGCTTTGATGTGGGGTACCAGAGTGGTTTCATTAAAACCTTAGTGACATACGCAGAAGATGATGCTTAATGAATCTCCACATCTGTTAAATTCCCAAAAGATGCAGTACAGGGATTTTGGCAGGTGGCAGAGGAGGCATTGCACCCCGGGTCCCTAAGAGCTCTTCCACTATCTCCTCATGTCTCCTCAAGACAGCCACTTGCCGATCAGTTTTTCTCTTTAAAGGAGGCTGATTTGATGACTGCTTCATATAATGCTAAATTCCAGTCATCTAAATCACGTATCATTTTCATCTGCTCTTTATACTGACTCTGTCATTCAAGCTCTGATGCTTTCATCAAGGATGGAACCCTTCCTGTACTACTGACTCCGTGTGGCCTCGTTCCGGCCAGAGCCCTTACAGCCCACCCGCATCGCCTGCAGCAGCAGCCCCGTGGGATGGAATGAGTAGGACTTTGGCCTCAGGCAATTTTAGTTTACATCCTAGTCTACCTCTTGTCACTTACAAGAACGCGGCATTTTTCTTTAACGCTAATGAAACTGATGACCTTTAATTAAAAATGAAGAAACAGTAGCCACCTCCCAAAGTGTGAGTGGATTTATGTGGGGCGGTGCACATGAAGCCCCAAGTGTGGATCTTGGCACCTTCCAGATCCTCAATCAATCTCAGTTCCCTGTGCCCTTGGCACTGGGCCAGGCAGAAAGGGCAATCGTCAAGGAGTCCGAGCGCTCCTGGACGTGCTTATACCTAGGAAGCAAACTGATTTACCCACAAGAAGGGTTTGCCACTTTTGGAATTTAGAGGTAAAGACAGTCCCCGTCGCCTTCTCGGTGGAGCTGACCTACACAAGTGTTGTTTCCCATTTATTTACGATGAAACAAGCAGGCGAGGAGGTTTGATGGTCAGTTGGCCCCTCATTCTGTGTTTGTGCTGGGAGAACGTGCTTTAAAGGATGAGGTTCGGCTTCCGTGAAAGATGGGACCACAGGTGTCCCCGAAGGAGGTTACACATCTTTCCTTCTCCCTGAAAAAGATTCACGTGGGCTAAAGAAATCGGATGGGTACATTTTGCTTTGTTTAAATAATATTTGGTTTTGCTGCTTTTAATCATTGTTTCCCCTGAGCCTGGCACGCTTTCCACAGCACACACTGGCTGCATACCTAACAGATATTTTGAATACAACAGCTTGACTCCCCTGCTGCTTGGATGCTAGCAATTGGCTAGGTGTTCCATCCTCTTCCTTCTCCCTCCTCTATGGATGCCAGGAGATTTCAAGTGCAATTTGGCCTTGTACATCAAACAGCAATTCTCCTGCAGAAACCACAACCTCCAAAAACTCTACCCTAATCAAATCTATCAAGCCCAATTTAGGGGCGAGCTTCTGTCTGTTTATCAAGGAAATGGAGTTGAAATTGCCCCCTTTAACGGAATCACAGCTGCCCGCCATAATCTTTCACATGGATGTTTGAGTTAATGCCAGGCCATGGCCCATGCTCTCCAACCTTGGAATTTGATTCCAGTGTAGGAAATTGCTATAATTTCTGCCCTGGGATTCTCAGGGGTATTGGGGCATTTTATGTTGGAGTTAGAATTAATGTGTCAGGGGAATTAAAGAATTTGGAAATGGTTGGGGGAAGATTAGCATTTTTACACAACACGCAACGGGTCACCTCTGCATCATATCAAACCCATTATGACTCATGTGAACTACTTTTACCAGGTCAAGGAGAAAAAAAGAAACAGTTCAAAAACTCTTTTTGAAGTTGAGATTTTAAATCAGAACACAGCAGATACAGGTAGAATGGATTTGTCCTGAATATAGGGCGGCCCACTGGGTCCAGTGGCCTATTAAGAGTTACCACGTTGGGTGGGCAAAGAATCCAGCTGAGATGTCTGGGCCCCCAGAGCCAGGGAGCAGGCCGGCAGCTTCTCCTCCTGTGCGCTCCCGCAGCAGCCTTGGGCCGCTCGATTTGCCGCTGAAGCCCCAGGTCCCCTTAGAGAGGGCATTCCATCCAGCACGTGGAGATGGACAGTTGCTGTGGCCGTTTTGCACCAGGACAGAGACCCTTCATTTTTGAAAAAATGTCCTTACCAGGAGACATTTTTTTTTCCCTTCTTTGAAGTGTATTAGCATCTTGTATTTATATAAAACCATTGTAACCATGTTTTTTTCTGGCACATTTTCATGTTTTCATCCCGTTTTCTTCTCACAGTCCAGAAGGGAGGTGAACTATTTATAATGCAATGCTGTGAATGAGGAAACCGAAGTTAAGTGACACATCCAGTTAGGTGGCACTGGAAGAAGGCCTCCTTCCCACAAACCCTGTGCTCTTCCCATGTCACCCTCGGATGTCTTTGAACCCTCTCCTACTCCCTCTGTTTGACTGAAGGGGGCACAGCCTTCCTGCCGCCCCCCAGGCCCCAGGCCTGCCATACCCCCTTCTCCCTCAGGGAAGTTTCTCCTCCTCTTTCCGTTTCCTGAAGAAATAATTCCGGGCATTTTACAGTAAATAGGTAATAGAGATCCTCTCTTTGTGAAATGTACCTGAATTTTATTCTCTTTCCATTGAAAATAAAGGACTCCTAAATAAGAGAACCATAGAAATTTAATAAATGTGGGGAGAAAGCCTATTTATTTCCTTCAAGAGCGGCTAATGCCTCTCTGAAAAACCTCCCATTTAGAATTAACTCAGCTTTTCTCTTACATCCTCTTCTCATCCCTTTCCCTCCGCCCAGGCCGGCCTCTTTTCATTTTACGTAGCGCCATTTGCATGAAAACAGCATTTCAGCTACTTGGGGTTTTATCTGCTGCCCTTCAGTCCCCCTCAGAGTTCGTCATGCCCCATGGAGCCTCCTTGTCCGCAGCCACCAAGTGTGGGTGCCTTCAGGCAGGAGGTTATGTCCTCTCTCTGGTGCACATGGGCACCCCGGGTGGCACTGAGGTGCGGGGTCGGGGCAGCGTCACGAGGGGGTACGCCAGCGAGGTGTCTCTCCTGGGATGTCGCGCTTCTGCTTCTGAGCTGCTGATCAATGCTTGACTGTCGGTCTGTGATGCGAGTGCAGAAAGCAGGGGCTGGCTTCCAGAGTGGCGCCCTCATATTCCTTTCTGCACTTCAGAAGGCGGCTAATAGCTGCAGCCACTGCGGGGGGGAAAAACAAAAACACAGTGCTGTTTTCCCCACTTTATAAAATTGCTCATCGGATTATTGATTGAGCTTATCCCTCCTGTTGTGCAATATCCCTGCTGCTGTCGAGAAAGACTGCCTCCTACTTAGGATCAGATGTGCTGCCCTGGGGGTAGGGGATGGCAGAGTCACGGATGGTGCCAATCACGGGCACATGCACTTAATTCTAACACTTGGTAGGCCCGGCATCCTGAGTTTCCAAACAGTTCACAGAGATGCAAACAGCAAACCAGGCAAAGTGTAAATAACGTTTCCCCATGGCAGGGGGGTGAGCTTAATTCTGTGGGGTGTTCGCCTTCCTTTCTCATGGAGAACATCAAGCACTTAGTGTTTTCTGTCATCTCCATGCTCCTGTTTTCTCCTCATAACACCCTTTCCCAGTTCATCTCTTAAAGTTTCTCACCAACTTATTAACGATCAAATAATTGGCTGAATCTCAACCTCTCCTACTCCCTTCTGCAACATTTTCCCGGGCAACCACTGCTCCTCTGGAGTCTGGCTTTCCCGTCCTTCCCGTATCTCCGGAGCCACTTGTCCTCCACCCCCTTGCCTTTCTCTACCTCCGGAGCAAAGGAATTCTCTAGGGTTTGGTCCCTGGCTTTTTTTCCTTCCTTTTCTGTACTCTCCTCCTTGGCGTTCTTCTCACCTCTCACTGTCCAATTATCACCTCTGCAGGGATGATGCCTAAATCTGTCTCCAACCTTGACTCCTCTCTTGAAATCGAACCCTACATTTATAATTGCCTGAGGACTCTGTCACCAGCCCTCTCTCCCTTGCCCCTACCCAAAGCCTGTCTCTCAGGTCTGTTGATCTGTTGATTCTAACTTTATCATATCCCACCCCTCCTTTTCATTTCAGCGACCTCCATCCTCGTTTATTATTTCATTACTTCTCACTTGAACTATCGGGACAACCACTTAATCTCTCCCCCTTCATGTCTCTGCTATGTTAATCTTCCCAAAGAAGAGCTCTGACCTGAACCATCCCTTATCAGAAACAATTCATGGCGTCAATACCTTCTTTGCCAGGAATATTAAGTCCAGAATGTTTTCCGGGATTTGGCTTGACGTTCAGGGTTCCCCATGCGTGTGCTGGCCCGCCCCAAGCCTTCTCCTTCTTCCTCTGCATGGACCAACCTTTCCAAGCCACACCAGACATCCCCACTGGATGACGTGTCTGATTTGATCACGCTGTTCCTTCCGCCAGATTATCGTTCCCTCCCGCACGCCACCAAACTCACTCCATCTCCTCCATCTTGACAAACTCTTTATCATCTTTCAAAACTCAGTGTAAAGATTATGTTCTCTGCAGAGACTCTTCCACCTTACTTGACATTAGTCATGTCCTTCTGTGTTCTCACTGTGCCTCGTGTATTTCTGCGTTACAGTATCTACTTTTATGAGGGTGGGACCGCCTTGACCACCTTATTCACCTTTATAGCCGTAGCACCCAACGTAGAGTAAACATGAGATCAATGACCAGCCCTCACCTCTAAACAGTCTGGAAGGTTTGTTATTACGTGACCATCCCTACGAGCTCCCGTCTCCTTGCTTTTGCTCTGGTCCTTCCTTCCAGCCGGAATCCCTCCTTTATTATTCACTCACCAAAATTCTACCCATCCCAATAAAGCTCAGCGTAAAATCTTCTCCCACAAGAAGACGTCTTTGATCTCTTTACCAAGTGACCTTTTCTGTGTGTATGTGAACTCCAGAACACGGAAAGAACACGATTTGTAGTTATCCGGCTTGCGGTAGATTTGGACTCAGACTAACAGACCTTTATTCCTTCGTTTTTTTAAAAGTTTACTCTTTATGACTCTAGCAGTACAACTCTCTTTTCAAGGGCAATCACACTTATGGATGATGAAACCTGGAACACGGCAAATGATCGATGGTAATGTTAATTCATGTTCTTCCTTCTTTAAGGCACTTATCATTTTATGACTTTTAGCACCGATATTCATGTCATTTTCCTCTTGTCAATAATAGAACAAAGCTCCCAGTGGACACTATCTTCCTCACATTTCTTTTCCCAGCAGAGACTATCAGAGCTCCTTACATAATTTAGTTGCTTTGAATATTTGTTGAATGTAATGGGTCAAACTGATTTGAAAAGCTTTCTGCTTTAAAAAGAACAGAGTTTTCTCATTTGCACAAAATTAGGTAGGATGTTGACCATCATACCTATCAAATGTTGGCCATCACGCTTTGGGTGAATAATGTCACCTACATGATAACATATTTCTATGGGAAAATCAGATTCGACGTCATGAATTCATTTCAGTATCTTTAACGGAAATGTTCCTTGTTCCCTCTGTGAGGACCGCCTCTTATATCTTTATGAGCATGAATAAATGAAACAGTGTTGACTTGACAACACCTTTTCAAAAGTGGTCAATGAGGCAGATTAGATTACCTGGTAAATTCCATATAGTAGTTGAGTGTCTCTATAAACCTAAGTGAAAAATCTTTGAAGAACTCTGTTCTCGACGGTGGGGAAAGTTATAAAGAATTGTTTATATGCCTTCAGTGACCACGCCTCAGAACATAAGAGCATTAAGAGAATCTAATAATCACCAGATCTCCGAACTTTCGTTTTCTCTTTTGATAAAGAAAGTGTAGTTAATATGGCCACCTGGCTTGGATCACAAAGTTGATAGGAGAACTGCATGTAAGGTTCTTGATTCCAAAGTCTGTCCGTTTCCACACCCCTAAAGCCTAATAAAGTGCCTCGAACAGAAAAGATGCTCAGTAAATATTTAACGAATAGGTGAAGCATACGAGGAAGGTTTTTGAGGATTTTATAGTGTAACGTAGTGGAATTCATACTATCTAGTGCCACCCTCTTAGTTTAGATGTGATCATGGGGCTCAGAGAGGACAAGGGATTTGCCTAAATGCCACACGACGAGCTCCGG